>NC_069501.1:721094208-721426895 GCF_027579735.1 Bombina bombina | reverse complement strand
CGAGCCAATACCTAGTCAACAAGTAGAAAGCTGCTGTGGAGCAGTGGTAATTTTAAGCAACTTTCTAATTTACTCGTATTATAATTTTTTTCTTTGTTCTCTTGCATTCTTTATTTGAAAAAGAAAGTCAAGAACCATGGACAGCCCTTGTTTATTGGTGGAGGAATGTATCCACCAATCAGCAAGAACAACCCAGGTTGTTCACCAAAAATGGGCCGGCATCTAGACGTACAGTCTTGCTTTTCAAATAAAGATACCAAGAGAATGAAGAACATTTGAAAATAGGAGTAAATTAGAAAGTTGCTTAAAATTGCATGCTCTATCTGAATCACAAAAGAAAAAAAATTGGGTTCAATGTTCCTTTAAACAATAGTTCCGAAGACAGCCACAAAGTAACAGAGCCCATGTTGCAAGGTAGTTAAGCTAACCATTATGCTACTAATGCTGGCGATAGAAAGTCAGACAGGGCCATTATCCATTACAGGCGAGCCAATACCTAGTCAACAAGTAGAAAGCTGCTGTGGAGCAGTGGTGCAATTTTAAGCAACTTTCTAATTTACTCCTATTATCATTTTTTTCTTTGTTCTCTTGCATTCTTTATTCGAAAAAGAAAGTCAAGAACCATGGACAGCCCTTGTTTATTGGTGGAGGAATTTATCCACCAATCAGCAAGAACAACCCAGGTTGTTCACCAAAAATGGGCCGGCATCTAGACGTACAGTCTTGCTTTTCAAATAAAGAAACCAAGAGAATGAATGAATCACATGTTTTTAAAATTGCATGCTCTATCTGAATCACAAAAGAAAAAAAATTGGGTTCAATGTTCCTTTAAACAATAGTTCCAAAGACAGCCACAAAGTAACAGAGCCCATGGGTGGATTCGATCTCTCAACCTTCTGCTTTGTAGCCAAGCATGCTAACCACTAAGCCAACCTAGAGAGACTGCTGCTGGTTTGGCAGGATTAATACCCATTACTTTTATGATTTTAGACCAATTATGAACTAAACAGTGTAAAACAGTTTATAACATTTACCTGCAAATGCTTTTTCATAAGCTACAACTTGCCTAGAACATCTAGGTTGCCAGAATAATTTGTTTTGTGTCTCCAGGCAAGTTAACCTCTGAGCTACAATGGAGTGCCATAGTCTATGGCAATTTGCAGCATTTTAAAAACCTAGGTTGCAGATTTTTTTTTAACCTCTAGAAGTGGGGCAAACACAAATTGTAAAAGAAAAGCAAGAGTTTTTTTTAATGTCTCTTTAAGAAAAGAAAATAGCATAAAACTTGCAAAACAAAAACAAATTTTGAGTGCCCATTCAAAGAGCAGTAGCCGGATTCAAACCCCAAACCTTCTGCTTGCAAGGTAGTTAAGCTAACCATTATGCTATTGATGCAGGCAGTAGTAAGTCAGACAGGGCCAATATCCATTACAGGCGAGCCAATACCTAGTCAACAAGCAGAAAGCTGCTGTGGAGCAGTGGTAAGGTCATGGGCTAGCAAGCACAAGGCCAGCGGTTCGAATATACCCTACGACATCTGCGTAAACTGGTCTGGTCTGTAATATAACACCCTATCTCAGACCAACCCCTAAGATCCCGGTTAATGAATATATAGCTGTAATGATAATAATGGGATCTGGAGAAATAGGATGATCCGATCGTACAATGGGAATTAATCTGGATAAGATTGGGGAGGGGCATAATGGGAAAAATAGATTGGGCAGAAGGAATCTGGTTAGGAAGATGGGAGGGGGCTGGGTAAGATAAAATAGGAAGGAGGAGATAGAGGGGGAGGAGCATGAGTAAAGAGACAAGAGGGAAGGGGTGGAGCCTGGAAAGAAGGAGGGTTCAGTATGGGGAAAAATGGGAGGATACTGGAGGATGAGACTGGATGGGATGGTGAAAAAGAGCAGCCTCCGACTAGATGGGGAAGAGTGGGAGGGTCCTTAAAAGTGCAGCCTCCGACTAGATGGGGAAGAGTGGGAGGGACCTTGATGGGAGGAGGGATCTGGTTAGGAAAATAGAAGGGGGCTGGGTAAGGTAAAATAGGAAGGAGGAGATAGAGGGGGAGGAGCATGAGTAAAGGTGGAAGGGGAGGAGCCTGGGAAGAAGGAGGGATCAGTATTGGGGAAAAATAGAGGAGAGATAGGGAGGATACTGGAGGAGGAGGAAGAAATAGGAGTTGGAGGAGAATGGATGGGATGGTGAAAAAGAGCAGGCGCAGACTAGATGGGGAAGAGTGGGAGGGCCTTGATAGGAGGAGGGACCTGGTTGGTAAAATGGGAGGGGATGTGTTAGGAAAAATAGGAAACAGGGCTTAGAGGAGGAGGAGGAGCCTTAGGAAAAGATGAGGCTCAGGAGAGGGAAAATAGGAAGGGGAGGAGCCTGGTGGAAAAAAAGGAGGGATCAAATAGAGGCAGGAACAGTTTGGGGAAAAATAGTTGGAGGGGGGAGACTGGATGAAGCCATCATGGTGCATTTAGAGTGGGACAGGTGCCACGGGCTTCTTTTTTTACTGTGATACCTGCGCTAAAGGTAGCGCCACTTGTAACCTGGATGACCCTGCATTGATTTTGTGTGCCATAACCTCTGTGGATGTGTTAAAAAAAAGTGTCTGCTGGTGTCATTCTAAGGCTTGGTTACTCTTATTGAAGTTCTGGCATTCATGTACCTGTATAGCTTTCCTGATATTGACCTCTGCTTTCTTCCCGACCCTCGCCTCAAGTCTTATCCCTGTACATGGACTTAAGGACTGATTTATTGGCGTCTTACCTCTGGAAGAGAACATTTGACTATTTTTTTGCCTGCTCCCTTTGCTGTGACGTCTGGTTCCTGACGGATACCCTGGTATTGAACTTGAAGAGACACGAAACCCACACTTTTTCTTAAAGGGACACTGAACCCATTTTTTTTTCTTTTGTGATTCAGATAGAGCATACAATTTTAAGCAACTTTGTAATTAACTCCTATTATCAAATGTTCTTCATTCTCTTGGTATCTTTATTTGAAAAGCAAGAATGTAAGCTTAGATGCCAGGCCATTTTTGGTGATCAACCTGGGTTGTCCTTGCTGATTGGTGGATAAATTTGTCGACCAATTAAAAATTGCTGTCCAGAGTTCTGAACCAAAAAAAAACAAGCTTAGATGCCTTCTTTTTCAAATAAAGATAGCAAGAGAATGAAGAAAAATTGATAATAGGAGTAAATTAGAAAGTTGCTTAAAATTGCATGCTCTCTCTGAATCACATAAGAAAAAATGTGGGGACGGTGTCCCTTTAACCTTTTTTTTAATTTTGGTTCAGATAGAGCATACCATTTTAAACAGCTTTCTGGTTTATATCTGTCAACAAATGTGTTTCATTCTCTTTGTATCCTTTGTTAAACCAGCAGCAGTGATCTATTGGGAGCTAGCTGAACACAAGTTGCGAAAAATAGGGGGGGGGGCAAAGGAACTGCGGGAAAAAGTAGGAGAGGAGGAGGAGACTGGGAAAACAAATAGGAGTTTGAGTGGCAGGAATCGGTTTGGGAAAAAAATGAGGGGGAGGAGACTGGGTAGGAAAAAAGTAGGAGCTGGAGGGGGAGGGATCTGGATGGGAATAAATAGGGGGAGTGGGGGTTAAAATATTTAAAAAATAAATAAAAAGGGATGTAGATCAATAGGGGTAGGGATCTGGATGAAGAAAAGGCTGTAGATGGGATGGGTCAGTGTGGGAAACATAGGATGTGGAACTGGAGGGGGAGGGTCTGAGGAGGAGGGGTCTGTTTGGTAAGCTAGGATATTGAGGGGAGGGGCAGGTTTCTATTTGGAAATACATAGGATATGGGTGAGTGGAGTGGGGTCTGGTTGTTAAAATCAGGTGGGGGGAGAGAATGCTTGTGGGAAAAGAAGGGATCTGGTGGGAGGGGGGCCAGGGTTAGGAAAAATAGGAGGGGAAGGGGAATGGATAAGGAAAAAGTGAGGATCTGGAGTAGGAGGGACAAGGTTGGGAAAATAGGAGGGGGAGGGGTCTGAATGGGACAAAATGAACTTGGATCTTAAAGGGGAGATGGCAGGAACAGATTGGGAGAGGAGTGAAATCTTTGATGGAAGACCAGATGGTAGCACTAGGGTACGTAGGCGTGCTGGATAGGTAGAATCTGCCACATTATTTAGGAAGAGGATGTGTTGTCAGAGATGGAGCATTATGTAAAATGGGGATGGGGAGGTTCCTGGGATATATATAATGGGGTGTGGGGTGTAGGGAGAGTATGGTTGTGAAGGAGGATCTGCAAGAGGAAAGAGAGGCTGGTAGGACACAGAGATGTGGAAGGGATCTGTGGGGCAAGATCTGAATTACAACAGAGTTTAGGTGATGGGGTAATATGTGGGATCTAGTGAGGTAAAAGGGAAATATAAAGATATATTGATTGGTTCCTGTATTATTAGAGGCTTAGGCCCCTGCTTACATGAATTGGCTGACATTGCCCTTTTCTGAGGAATTAGTGAAAAAGTGTTGATGGGGACAAGATACAGATTCAGTGTCATTATGGCATTTGTTCCTGTGCCTATATATATGTGTTTCTCTCGCCATAAGTCAAAGGAAAGGAGCGTAAGGCCTATCAATGAGATAGTTTTTATTATAGCTAGAAGAACGACTTTGGACGGCGAAGCTAGGCTGCTCTGTAAGCCTTAAAAGGAAACGTTCTGGGGCACGATAAAGTTAGTGTCTCTCCTTGCACAGCTAAAGACTTACCACAGATGTATTTCACCTTGCTCACTGCTTTTATGGACATAGGATCAAGGGTTAACGTGTGCAAATGTTGGGAACACAAGTGTTGTAGCTGGATTGTAAATCTTAACCAAACAAGAACGCTATGCTAACTACTAGACCACAATGGTATGCTCCGCTGGTTACTTACTGGGAAAGGGAACACAAGTATATAAGCAATAAAGACATGTCTTCTGCTAAAGAAACAAAATAGAATAGAGGAGTTGGCAAAACAAAACAAACATTTTTTTTTTTTATCTAGACTGCAGGATATAAAGTTGTTCTAGAAGAGCGTGCAAATAAAGGAACCAGCAGCTTCAGTTAAAGGGTTACTGAACCCAAATTTTTTCTTTCGTGATTCAGATAGAGCATGCAATTTTAAGCAACTTTCTAATTTACTCCTATTATCATTTTTTCTTCGTTCTCTTGCTATCTTTATTTGAAAAAGAAAGCCAAGAACCCTGGACAGCACTTGTTTATTGGTGGATGAATTTATCCACCAATCAGCAAGAACAACCCAGGTTGTTCACCAAAAATGGGCCGGCATCTAGACGTACAGTCTTGCTTTTCAAATAAAGAAACCAAGAGAATGAATGAATCACATGTTTTTAAAATTGCATGCTCTATCTGAATCACAAAAGAAAAAAAATTGGGTTCAATGTTCCTTTAAACAATAGTTCCAAAGACAGCCACAAAGTAACAGAGCCCATGGGTGGATTCGATCTCTCAACCTTCTGCTTTGTAGCCAAGCATGCTAACCACTAAGCCAACCTAGAGAGACTGCTGCTGGTTTGGCAGGATTAATACCCATTACTTTTATGATTTTAGACCAATTATGAACTAAACAGTGTAAAACAGTTTATAACATTTACCTGCAAATGCTTTTTCATAAGCTACAACTTGCCTAGAACATCTTGGTTGCCAGAATAATTTGTTTTGTGTCTCCAGGCAAGTTAACCTCTGAGCTACAATGGAGTGCCATACTCTATGGCAATCTGCAGCATTTTAAAAACCTAGGTTGCAAAACAAATTTTAACCTCTCTAGGAGAAGTGGGGCAAACACAAATTGTTAAAGAAAAGCAAGAGTTTTTTTTAATGTCTCTTTAAGAAAAGAAAATAGCATAAAACTTGCAAAACAAAACAACAACAACAAATTTGGAGTTCCTACTCAAGGAGCAAGTAGCTGTAGCTGGATTCAAACCCCCAACCTTTGGCTTGCAAGGTAGTTAAGCTAACCATTATGCTACTAATGCTGGCGATAGAAAGTCAGACAGGGCCATTATCCATTACAGGCGAGCCAATACCTAGTCAACAAGTAGAAAGCTGCTGTGGAGCAGTGGTAATTTTAAGCAACTTTCTAATTTACTCGTATTATAATTTTTTTCTTTGTTCTCTTGCATTCTTTATTTGAAAAAGAAAGTCAAGAACCATGGACAGCCCTTGTTTATTGGTGGAGGAATTTATCCACCAATCAGCAAGAACAACCCAGGTTGTTCACCAAAAATGGGCCGGCATCTAGACGTACAGTCTTGCTTTTCAAATAAAGATACCAAGAGAATGAAGAACATTTGAAAATAGGAGTAAATTAGAAAGTTGCTTAAAATTGCATGCTCTATCTGAATCACAAAAAGAAAAAAAATTGGGTTCAATGTTCCTTTAAACAATAGTTCCAAAGACAGCCACAAAGTAACAGAGCCCATGGGTGGATTCGATCTCTCAACCTTCTGCTTTGTAGCCAAGCATGCTAACCACTAAGCCAACCTAGAGAGACTGCTGCTGGATTGGCAGGATTAATACCCATTACTTTTATGATTTTAGACCAATTATGAACTAAACAGTGTAAAACAGTTTATAACATTTACCTGCAAATGCTTTTTCATAAGCTACAACTTGCCTAGAACATCTAGGTTGCCAGAATAATTTGTTTTGTGTCTCCAGGCAAGTTAACCTCTGAGCTACAATGGAGTGCCATAGTCTATGGCAATTTGCAGCATTTTAAAAACCTAGGTTGCAGATTTTTTTTTAACCTCTAGAAGTGGGGCAAACACAAATTGTAAAAGAAAAGCAAGAGTTTTTTTTAATGTCTCTTTAAGAAAAGAAAATAGCATAAAACTTGCAAAACAAAAACAAATTTTGAGTGCCCATTCAAAGAGCAGTAGCCGGATTCAAACCCCAAACCTTCTGCTTGCAAGGTAGTTAAGCTAACCATTATGCTATTGATGCAGGCAGTAGTAAGTCAGACAGGGCCAATATCCATTACAGGCGAGCCAATACCTAGTCAACAAGCAGAAAGCTGCTGTGGAGCAGTGGTAAGGTCATGGGCTAGCAAGCACAAGGCCAGCGGTTCGAATATACCCTACGACATCTGCGTAAACTGGTCTGGTCTGTAATATAACACCCTATCTCAGACCAACCCCTAAGATCCCGGTTAATGAATATATAGCTGTAATGATAATAATGGGATCTGGAGAAATAGGATGATCCGATCGTACAATGGGAATTAATCTGGATAAGATTGGGGAGGGGCATAATGGGAAAAATAGATTGGGCAGAAGGAATCTGGTTAGGAAGATGGGAGGGGGCTGGGTAAGATAAAATAGGAAGGAGGAGATAGAGGGGGAGGAGCATGAGTAAAGAGACAAGAGGGAAGGGGTGGAGCCTGGAAAGAAGGAGGGTTCAGTATGGGGAAAAATGGGAGGATACTGGAGGATGAGACTGGATGGGATGGTGAAAAAGAGCAGCCGCAGACTATATAGGGAAGAGTGGGAGGGTCCTTAAAAGAGCAGCCTCCGACTAGATGGGGAAGAGTGGGAGGGACCTTGATGGGAGGAGGGATCTGGTTAGGAAAATAGAAGGGGGCTGGGTAAGGTAAAATAGGAAGGAGGAGATAGAGGGGGAGGAGCATGAGTAAAGGTGGAAGGGGAGGAGCCTGGGAAGAAGGAGGGATCAGTATTGGGGAAAAATAGAGGAGAGATAGGGAGGATACTGGAGGAGGAGGAAGAAATAGGAGTTGGAGGAGAATGGATGGGATGGTGAAAAAGAGCAGGCGCAGACTAGATGGGGAAGAGTGGGAGGGCCTTGATAGGAGGAGGGACCTGGTTGGTAAAATGGGAGGGGATGTGTTAGGAAAAATAGGAAACAGGGCTTAGAGGAGGAGGAGGAGCCTTAGGAAAAGATGAGGCTCAGGAGAGGGAAAATAGGAAGGGGAGGAGCCTGGTGGAAAAAAAGGAGGGATCAAATAGAGGCAGGAACAGTTTGGGGAAAAATAGTTGGAGGGGGGAGACTGGATGAAGCCATCATGGTGCATTTAGAGTGGGACAGGTGCCACGGGCTTCTTTTTTTACTGTGATACCTGCGCTAAAGGTAGCGCCACTTGTAACCTGGATGACCCTGCATTGATTTTGTGTGCCATAACCTCTGTGGATGTGTTAAAAAAAAGTGTCTGCTGGTGTCATTCTAAGGCTTGGTTACTCTTATTGAAGTTCTGGCATTCATGTACCTGTATAGCTTTCCTGATATTGACCTCTGCTTTCTTCCCGACCCTCGCCTCAAGTCTTATCCCTGTACATGGACTTAAGGACTGATTTATTGGCGTCTTACCTCTGGAAGAGAACATTTGACTATTTTTTTGCCTGCTCCCTTTGCTGTGACGTCTGGTTCCTGACGGATACCCTGGTATTGAACTTGAAGAGACACGAAACCCACACTTTTTCTTAAAGGGACACTGAACCCATTTTTTTTTCTTTTGTGATTCAGATAGAGCATACAATTTTAAGCAACTTTGTAATTAACTCCTATTATCAAATGTTCTTCATTCTCTTGGTATCTTTATTTGAAAAGCAAGAATGTAAGCTTAGATGCCAGGCCATTTTTGGTGATCAACCTGGGTTGTCCTTGCTGATTGGTGGATAAATTTGTCGACCAATTAAAAATTGCTGTCCAGAGTTCTGAACCAAAAAAAAACAAGCTTAGATGCCTTCTTTTTCAAATAAAGATAGCAAGAGAATGAAGAAAAATTGATAATAGGAGTAAATTAGAAAGTTGCTTAAAATTGCATGCTCTCTCTGAATCACATAAGAAAAAATGTGGGGACGGTGTCCCTTTAACCTTTTTTTTAATTTTGGTTCAGATAGAGCATACAATTTTAAACAGCTTTCTGGTTTATATCTGTCAACAAATGTGTTTCATTCTCTTTGTATCCTTTGTTAAACCAGCAGCAGTGATCTATTGGGAGCTAGCTGAACACAAGTTGCGAAAAATAGGGGGGGGGGGCAAAGGAACTGCGGGAAAAAGTAGGAGAGGAGGAGGAGACTGGGAAAACAAATAGGAGTTTGAGTGGCAGGAATCGGTTTGGGAAAAAAATGAGGGGGAGGAGACTGGGTAGGAAAAAAGTAGGAGCTGGAGGGGGAGGGATCTGGATGGGAATAAATAGGGGGAGTGGGGGTTAAAATATTTAAAAAATAAATAAAAAGGGATGTAGATCAATAGGGGTAGGGATCTGGATGAAGAAAAGGCTGTAGATGGGATGGGTCAGTGTGGGAAACATAGGATGTGGAACTGGAGGGGGAGGGTCTGAGGAGGAGGGGTCTGTTTGGTAAGCTAGGATATTGAGGGGAGGGGCAGGTTTCTATTTGGAAATACATAGGATATGGGTGAGTGGAGTGGGGTCTGGTTGTTAAAATCAGGTGGGGGGAGAGAATGCTTGTGGGAAAAGAAGGGATCTGGTGGGAGGGGGGCCAGGGTTAGGAAAAATAGGAGGGGAAGGGGAATGGATAAGGAAAAAGTGAGGATCTGGAGTAGGAGGGACAAGGTTGGGAAAATAGGAGGGGGAGGGGTCTGAATGGGACAAAATGAACTTGGATCTTAAAGGGGAGATGGCAGGAACAGATTGGGAGAGGAGTGAAATCTTTGATGGAAGACCAGATGGTAGCACTAGGGTACGTAGGCGTGCTGGATAGGTAGAATCTGCCACATTATTTAGGAAGAGGATGTGTTGTCAGAGATGGAGCATTATGTAAAATGGGGATGGGGAGGTTCCTGGGATATATATAATGGGGTGTGGGGTGTAGGGAGAGTATGGTTGTGAAGGAGGATCTGCAAGAGGAAAGAGAGGCTGGTAGGACACAGAGATGTGGAAGGGATCTGTGGGGCAAGATCTGAATTACAACAGAGTTTAGGTGATGGGGTAATATGTGGGATCTAGTGAGGTAAAAGGGAAATATAAAGATATATTGATTGGTTCCTGTATTATTAGAGGCTTAGGCCCCTGCTTACATGAATTGGCTGACATTGCCCTTTTCTGAGGAATTAGTGAAAAAGTGTTGATGGGGACAAGATACAGATTCAGTGTCATTATGGCATTTGTTCCTGTGCCTATATATATGTGTTTCTCTCGCCATAAGTCAAAGGAAAGGAGCGTAAGGCCTATCAATGAGATAGTTTTTATTATAGCTAGAAGAACGACTTTGGACGGCGAAGCTAGGCTGCTCTGTAAGCCTTAAAAGGAAACGTTCTGGGGCACGATAAAGTTAGTGTCTCTCCTTGCACAGCTAAAGACTTACCACAGATGTATTTCACCTTGCTCACTGCTTTTATGGACATAGGATCAAGGGTTAACGTGTGCAAATGTTGGGAACACAAGTGTTGTAGCTGGATTGTAAATCTTAACCAAACAAGAACGCTATGCTAACTACTAGACCACAATGGTATGCTCCGCTGGTTACTTACTGGGAAAGGGAACACAAGTATATAAGCAATAAAGACATGTCTTCTGCTAAAGAAACAAAATAGAATAGAGGAGTTGGCAAAACAAAACAAACATTTTTTTTTTTATCTAGACTGCAGGATATAAAGTTGTTCTAGAAGAGCGTGCAAATAAAGGAACCAGCAGCTTCAGTTAAAGGGTTACTGAACCCAAATTTTTTCTTTCGTGATTCAGATAGAGCATGCAATTTTAAGCAACTTTCTAATTTACTCCTATTATCATTTTTTCTTCGTTCTCTTGCTATCTTTATTTGAAAAAGAAAGCCAAGAACCCTGGACAGCACTTGTTTATTGGTGGATGAATTTATCCACCAATCAGCAAGAACAACCCAGGTTGTTCACCAAAAATGGGCCGGCATCTAGACTTACATTCTTGCTTTTCAAATAAAGAAACCAAGAGAATGAATGAATCACATGTTTTTAAAATTGCATGCTCTATCTGAATCACAAAAGAAAAAAAATTGGGTTCAATGTTCCTTTAAACAATAGTTCCAAAGACAGCCACAAAGTAACAGAGCCCATGGGTGGATTCGATCTCTCAACCTTCTGCTTTGTAGCCAAGCATGCTAACCACTAAGCCAACCTAGAGAGACTGCTGCTGGTTTGGCAGGATTAATACCCATTACTTTTATGATTTTAGACCAATTATGAACTAAACAGTGTAAAACAGTTTATAACATTTACCTGCAAATGCTTTTTCATAAGCTACAACTTGCCTAGAACATCTAGGTTGCCAGAATAATTTGTTTTGTGTCTCCAGGCAAGTTAACCTCTGAGCTACAATGGAGTGCCATAGTCTATGGCAATTTGCAGCATTTTAAAAACCTAGGTTGCAGATTTTTTTTTAACCTCTAGAAGTGGGGCAAACACAAATTGTAAAAGAAAAGCAAGAGTTTTTTTTAATGTCTCTTTAAGAAAAGAAAATAGCATAAAACTTGCAAAACAAAAACAAATTTTGAGTGCCCATTCAAAGAGCAGTAGCCGGATTCAAACCCCAAACCTTCTGCTTGCAAGGTAGTTAAGCTAACCATTATGCTATTGATGCAGGCAGTAGTAAGTCAGACAGGGCCAATATCCATTACAGGCGAGCCAATACCTAGTCAACAAGCAGAAAGCTGCTGTGGAGCAGTGGTAAGGTCATGGGCTAGCAAGCACAAGGCCAGCGGTTCGAATATACCCTACGACATCTGCGTAAACTGGTCTGGTCTGTAATATAACACCCTATCTCAGACCAACCCCTAAGATCCCGGTTAATGAATATATAGCTGTAATGATAATAATGGGATCTGGAGAAATAGGATGATCCGATCGTACAATGGGAATTAATCTGGATAAGATTGGGGAGGGGCATAATGGGAAAAATAGATTGGGCAGAAGGAATCTGGTTAGGAAGATGGGAGGGGGCTGGGTAAGATAAAATAGGAAGGAGGAGATAGAGGGGGAGGAGCATGAGTAAAGAGACAAGAGGGAAGGGGTGGAGCCTGGAAAGAAGGAGGGTTCAGTATGGGGAAAAATGGGAGGATACTGGAGGATGAGACTGGATGGGATGGTGAAAAAGAGCAGCCGCAGACTATATAGGGAAGAGTGGGAGGGTCCTTAAAAGAGCAGCCTCCGACTAGATGGGGAAGAGTGGGAGGGACCTTGATGGGAGGAGGGATCTGGTTAGGAAAATAGAAGGGGGCTGGGTAAGGTAAAATAGGAAGGAGGAGATAGAGGGGGAGGAGCATGAGTAAAGGTGGAAGGGGAGGAGCCTGGGAAGAAGGAGGGATCAGTATTGGGGAAAAATAGAGGAGAGATAGGGAGGATACTGGAGGAGGAGGAAGAAATAGGAGTTGGAGGAGAATGGATGGGATGGTGAAAAAGAGCAGGCGCAGACTAGATGGGGAAGAGTGGGAGGGCCTTGATAGGAGGAGGGACCTGGTTGGTAAAATGGGAGGGGATGTGTTAGGAAAAATAGGAAACAGGGCTTAGAGGAGGAGGAGCCTTAGGAAAAGATGAGGCTCAGGAGAGGGAAAATAGGAAGGGGAGGAGCCTGGTGGAAAAAAAGGAGGGATCAAATAGAGGCAGGAACAGTTTGGGGAAAAATAGTTGGAGGGGGGAGACTGGATGAAGCCATCATGGTGCATTTAGAGTGGGACAGGTGCCACGGGCTTCTTTTTTTTACTGTGATACCTGCGCTAAAGGTAGCGCCACTTGTAACCTGGATGACCCTGCATTGATTTTGTGTGCCATAACCTCTGTGGATGTGTTAAAAAAAAGTGTCTGCTGGTGTCATTCTAAGGCTTGGTTACTCTTATTGAAGTTCTGGCATTCATGTACCTGTATAGCTTTCCTGATATTGACCTCTGCTTTCTTCCCGACCCTCGCCTCAAGTCTTATCCCTGTACATGGACTTAAGGACTGATTTATTGGCGTCTTACCTCTGGAAGAGAACATTTGACTATTTTTTTGCCTGCTCCCTTTGCTGTGACGTCTGGTTCCTGACGGATACCCTGGTATTGAACTTGAAGAGACACGAAACCCACACTTTTTCTTAAAGGGACACTGAACCCATTTTTTTTTCTTTTGTGATTCAGATAGAGCATACAATTTTAAGCAACTTTGTAATTAACTCCTATTATCAAATGTTCTTCATTCTCTTGGTATCTTTATTTGAAAAGCAAGAATGTAAGCTTAGATGCCAGGCCATTTTTGGTGATCAACCTGGGTTGTCCTTGCTGATTGGTGGATAAATTTGTCGACCAATTAAAAATTGCTGTCCAGAGTTCTGAACCAAAAAAAAAACAAGCTTAGATGCCTTCTTTTTCAAATAAAGATAGCAAGAGAATGAAGAAAAATTGATAATAGGAGTAAATTAGAAAGTTGCTTAAAATTGCATGCTCTCTCTGAATCACATAAGAAAAAATGTGGGGACGGTGTCCCTTTAACCTTTTTTTTAATTTTGGTTCAGATAGAGCATACAATTTTAAACAGCTTTCTGGTTTATATCTGTCAACAAATGTGTTTCATTCTCTTTGTATCCTTTGTTAAACCAGCAGCAGTGATCTATTGGGAGCTAGCTGAACACAAGTTGCGAAAAATAGGGGGGGGGGCAAAGGAACTGCGGGAAAAAGTAGGAGAGGAGGAGGAGACTGGGAAAACAAATAGGAGTTTGAGTGGCAGGAATCGGTTTGGGAAAAAAATGAGGGGGAGGAGACTGGGTAGGAAAAAAGTAGGAGCTGGAGGGGGAGGGATCTGGATGGGAATAAATAGGGGGAGTGGGGGTTAAAATATTTAAAAAATAAATAAAAAGGGATGTAGATCAATAGGGGTAGGGATCTGGATGAAGAAAAGGCTGTAGATGGGATGGGTCAGTGTGGGAAACATAGGATGTGGAACTGGAGGGGGAGGGTCTGAGGAGGAGGGGTCTGTTTGGTAAGCTAGGATATTGAGGGGAGGGGCAGGTTTCTATTTGGAAATACATAGGATATGGGTGAGTGGAGTGGGGTCTGGTTGTTAAAATCAGGTGGGGGGAGAGAATGCTTGTGGGAAAAGAAGGGATCTGGTGGGAGGGGGGCCAGGGTTAGGAAAAATAGGAGGGGAAGGGGAATGGATAAGGAAAAAGTGAGGATCTGGAGTAGGAGGGACAAGGTTGGGAAAATAGGAGGGGGAGGGGTCTGAATGGGACAAAATGAACTTGGATCTTAAAGGGGAGATGGCAGGAACAGATTGGGAGAGGAGTGAAATCTTTGATGGAAGACCAGATGGTAGCACTAGGGTACGTAGGCGTGCTGGATAGGTAGAATCTGCCACATTATTTAGGAAGAGGATGTGTTGTCAGAGATGGAGCGTTATGTAAAATGGGGATGGGGAGGTTCCTGGGATATATATAATGGGGTGTGGGGTGTAGGGAGAGTATGGTTGTGAAGGAGGATCTGCAAGAGGAAAGAGAGGCTGGTAGGACACAGAGATGTGGAAGGGATCTGTGGGGCAAGATCTGAATTACAACAGAGTTTAGGTGATGGGGTAATATGTGGGATCTAGTGAGGTAAAAGGGAAATATAAAGATATATTGATTGGTTCCTGTATTATTAGAGGCTTAGGCCCCTGCTTACATGAATTGGCTGACATTGCCCTTTTCTGAGGAATTAGTGAAAAAGTGTTGATGGGGACAAGATACAGATTCAGTGTCATTATGGCATTTGTTCCTGTGCCTATATATATGTGTTTCTCTCGCCATAAGTCAAAGGAAAGGAGCGTAAGGCCTATCAATGAGATAGTTTTTATTATAGCTAGAAGAACGACTTTGGACGGCGAAGCTAGGCTGCTCTGTAAGCCTTAAAAGGAAACGTTCTGGGGCACGATAAAGTTAGTGTCTCTCCTTGCACAGCTAAAGATTTACCACAGATGTATTTCACCTTGCTCACTGCTTTTATGGACATAGGATCAAGGGTTAACGTGTGCAAATGTTGGGAACACAAGTGTTGTAGCTGGATTGTAAATCTTAACCAAACAAGAACGCTATGCTAACTACTAGACCACAATGGTATGCTCCGCTGGTTACTTACTGGGAAAGGGAACACAAGTATATAAGCAATAAAGACATGTCTTCTGCTAAAGAAACAAAATAGAATAGAGGAGTTGGCAAAACAAAACAAACATTTTTTTTTTTTATCTAGACTGCAGGATATAAAGTTGTTCTAGAAGAGCGTGCAAATAAAGGAACCAGCAGCTTCAGTTAAAGGGTTACTGAACCCAAATTTTTTCTTTCGTGATTCAGATAGAGCATGCAATTTTAAGCAACTTTCTAATTTACTCCTATTATCATTTTTTCTTCGTTCTCTTGCTATCTTTATTTGAAAAAGAAAGCCAAGAACCCTGGACAGCACTTGTTTATTGGTGGATGAATTTATCCACCAATCAGCAAGAACAACCCAGGTTGTTCACCAAAAATGGGCCGGCATCTAGACTTACATTCTTGCTTTTCAAATAAAGAAACCAAGAGAATGAATGAATCACATGTTTTTAAAATTGCATGCTCTATCTGAATCACAAAAGAAAAAAAATTGGGTTCAATGTTCCTTTAAACAATAGTTCCAAAGACAGCCACAAAGTAACAGAGCCCATGGGTGGATTCGATCTCTCAACCTTCTGCTTTGTAGCCAAGCATGCTAACCACTAAGCCAACCTAGAGAGACTGCTGCTGGTTTGGCAGGATTAATACCCATTACTTTTATGATTTTAGACCAATTATGAACTAAACAGTGTAAAACAGTTTATAACATTTACCTGCAAATGCTTTTTCATAAGCTACAACTTGCCTAGAACATCTTGGTTGCCAGAATAATTTGTTTTGTGTCTCCAGGCAAGTTAACCTCTGAGCTACAATGGAGTGCCATACTCTATGGCAATCTGCAGCATTTTAAAAACCTAGGTTGCAAAACAAATTTTAACCTCTCTAGGAGAAGTGGGGCAAACACAAATTGTTAAAGAAAAGCAAGAGTTTTTTTTAATGTCTCTTTAAGAAAAGAAAATAGCATAAAACTTGCAAAACAAAACAACAACAACAAATTTGGAGTTCCTACTCAAGGAGCAAGCAGCTGTAGCTGGATTCAAACCCCCAACCTTTGGCTTGCAAGGTAGTTAAGCTAACCATTATGCTACTAATGCTGGCGATTGAAAGTCAGACAGGGCCATTATCCATTACAGGCGAGCCAATACCTAGTCAACAAGTAGAAAGCTGCTGTGGAGCAGTGGTAATTTTAAGCAACTTTCTAATTTACTCGTATTATAATTTTTTTCTTTGTTCTCTTGCATTCTTTATTTGAAAAAGAAAGTCAAGAACCATGGACAGCCCTTGTTTATTGGTGGAGGAATTTATCCACCAATCAGCAAGAACATCCCAGGTTGTTCACCAAAAATGGGCCGGCATCTAGACGTACAGTCTTGCTTTTCAAATAAAGATACCAAGAGAATGAAGAACATTTGAAAATAGGAGTAAATTAGAAAGTTGCTTAAAATTGCATGCTCTATCTGAATCACAAAAAGAAAAAAAATTGGGTTCAATGTTCCTTTAAACAATAGTTCCAAAGACAGCCACAAAGTAACAGAGCCCATGGGTGGATTCGATCTCTCAACCTTCTGCTTTGTAGCCAAGCATGCTAACCACTAAGCCAACCTAGAGAGACTGCTGCTGGCTTGGCAGGATTAATACCCATTACTTTTATGATTTTAGACCAATTATGAACTAAACAGTGTAAAACAGTTTATAACATTTACCTGCAAATGCTTTTTCATAAGCTACAACTTGCCTAGAACATCTAGGTTGCCAGAATAATTTGTTTTGTGTCTCCAGGCAAGTTAACCTCTGAGCTACAATGGAGTGCCTACTGCTTTCTTCCCGACCCTCGCCTCAAGTCTTATCCCTGTACATGGACTTAAGGACTGATTTATTGGCTTCTTACCTCTGGAAGAGAACATTTGACTATTTTTTTGCCTGCTCCCTTTGCTGTGACGTCTGGTTTCTGACGGATACCCTGGTATTGAACTTGAAGAGACACGAAACCCACACTTTTTCTTAAAGGGACACTGAACCCATTTTTTTTTCTTTTGTGATTCAGATAGAGCATACAATTTTAAGCAACTTTGTACTTAACTCCTATTATCAAATGTTCTTCATTCTCTTGGTATCTTTATTTGAAAAGCAAGAATGTAAGCTTAGATGCCAGGCCATTTTTGGTGATCAACCTGGGTTGTCCTTGCTGATTGGTGGATAAATTTGTCGACCAATTAAAAATTGCTGTCCAGAGTTCTGAACCAAAAAAAAAACAAGCTTAGATGCCTTCATTTTCAAATAAAGATAGCAAGAGAATGAAGAAAAATTGATAATAGGAGTAAATTAGAAAGTTGCTTAAAATTGCATGCTCTCTCTGAATCACATAAGAAAAAATGTGGGGAGGTGTCCCTTTAACCTTTTTTTTAATTTTGTTTCAGATAGAGCATACAATTTTAAACAGCTTTCTGGTTTATATCTGTCAACAAATGTGTTTCATTCTCTTTGTATCCTTTGTTAAACCAGCAGCAGTGATCTATTGGGAGCTAGCTGAACACAAGTTGCGAAAAATAGGGGGGGGGCAA
Source organism: Bombina bombina (assembly GCF_027579735.1). Lineage (NCBI taxonomy): Eukaryota > Metazoa > Chordata > Amphibia > Anura > Bombinatoridae > Bombina > Bombina bombina. The sequence continues at coordinate 721,409,269 of NC_069501.1, read as the reverse complement.
AGGAACTGCGGGAAAAAGTAGGAGACGAGGAGGAGACTGGGAAAACAAATAGGAGTTTGAGTGGCAGGAATCGGTTTGGGAAAAATAAGAGGGGGAGGAGACTGGGTAGGAAAAAAGTAGGAGCTGGAGGGGGAGGGATCTGGATGGGAATAAATAGGGGGAGTGGGGGTTAAAATATTTAAAAAATAAATAAAAAGGGATGTAGATCAATAGGGGTAGGGATCTGGATGAAGAAAAGGCTGTAGATGGGATGGGTCAGTGTGGGAAACATAGGATGTGGAACTGGAGGGGGAGGGTCTGAGGAGGAGGGGTCTGTTTGGTAAGCTAGGATATTGAGGGGAGGGGCAGGTTTCTATTTGGAAATACATAGGATATGGGTGAGTGGAGTGGGGTCTGGTTGTTAAAATCAGGTGGGGGGAGAGAATGCTTGTGGGAAAAGAAGGAATCTGGTGGGAGGATGGCCAGGGTTAGGAAAAATAGGAGGGGAAGGGGAATTAATATGGATAAGATTGGGGAGGGGCATAATGGGAAAAATAGATTGGGTAGAAGGAATCTGGTTAGAAAGATGGGAGGGGGCTGGGTAAGTTAAAATAGGAAGGAGGAGATAGAGGGGGAGGAGCATGAGTAAAGAGACAAGGGAGAAGGGGTGGAGCCTGGAAAGAAGGAGGGTTCAGTAGGGGGAAAAATGGAAGGATACTGGAGGATGAGACTAGATGGGATGGTGAAAAAGAGCAGCCGCAGATTAGATGGGGAAGAGTGGGAGGGACCTTGATGGGAGGAGGGATCTGGTTAGGAAAATAGAAGGGGGCTGGGTAAGGTAAAATAGGAAGGAGGAGATAGAGGGGGAAGAGCATGAGTAAAGGTGGAAGGGGAGGAGCCTGGGAAGAAGGAGGGATCAGTATGGGGGAAAAATAGAAAAATAGAGGAGATATTGGGAGGATACTGGAGGAGGAGGAAGAAATAGGAGTTGGAGGAGAATGGATGGGATGGTGAAAAAGAGGAGGCGCAGACTAGATGTGGAAGAGTGGGAGGGCCTTTTTAGGAGGAGGGACTTGGTTGGTAAAATGGGAGGGGATGTGTTAGGAAAAATAGGAAACAGGGCTTAGAGGAGGAGGAGCCTTAGGAAAAGATGAGGCTCAGGAGAGGGAAAATAGGAAGGGGAGGAGCCTGGTGGAAAAAAAGGAGGGATCAAATAGAGGCAGGAACAGTTTGGGGAAAAATAGTTGGAGGGGGGAGACTGGATGAAGCCATCATGGTGCATTTAGAGTGGGACAGGTGCCGCTGGCTTCTTTCTTTTACTTTTTTTACTGTGATACCTGCGCTAAAGGTAGCGCCACTTGTAACCTGTATGACCCTGCATTGATTTTGTGTGCCATAACCTCTGTGAATGTGTTAAAAAAAAGTGTCTGCTGATGTCATTCTAAGGCTTGGTTACTCTTATTGAAGTTCTGGCATTCATGTACCTGTATAGCTTTCCTGATATTGACCTCTGCTTTCTTCCCGACCCTCGCCTCAAGTCTTATCCCTGTACATTGACTTAAAGACTGATTTATTGGCTTCTTACCTCTGGAAGAGAACATTTGACTATTTTTTTGCCTGCTCCCTTTGCTGTGACCCACACTTTTTCTTAAAGGGACACTGAACCCATTTTTTTTTTTCTTTTGTGATTCAGATAGAGCATACAATTTTAAGCAACTTTGTAATTAACTCCTATTATCAAATGTTCTTCATTCTCTTGGTATCTTTATTTGAAAAGCAAGAATGTAAGCTTAGATGCCAGGCCATTTTTGGTGATCAACCTGGGTTGTCCTTGCATTACAGCTATATATTCTTTAACCGGGATCTTAGGAGTTGGTCTGCGGTAGGGTGTTATATTACAGACCAGACCAGTTTAAGCAGATGTCATAGGGTGTATTCGAACCGCTGGCCTTGTGCTTGCTAGCCCATGACCTTACCACTGCTCCACAGCAGCTTTCTGCTTGTTGACTATGTATTGGCTCGCCTGTAATGGATATTGGCCCTGTCTTACTTACTATTGCCAGCATCAATAGCATAATGATTAGCTTAACTACCTTGCAAGCAGAAGGTTTGGGGTTTGAATCCAGCTACTGCTCTTTGAATGGGCACTCAAAATTTGTTTTTGTTTTGCAAGTTTTATGCTATTTTCATTTCTTAAAGAGACATTACAAAAACTCTTGCTTTTCTTTTACAATTTGTGTTTGCCCCACTTCTATAGAGGTTAAAAAAAATGGCACTCCATTGTAGCTCAGAGGTTAACTTGCCTGGAGACACAAAACAAATTATTCTGGCAACCTAGATGTTCTAGGCAAGTTGTAGCTTATGAAAAAGCATTTGCAGGTAAATGTTATAAACTGTTTTACACTGTTTAGTTCATAATTGGTCTAAAATCATAAAAGTAATGGGTATTAATCCTGCCAACCCAGTGGCAGTCTCTCTAGGTTGGCTTAGTGGTTAGCATGCTTGGCTACAAAGCAGAAGGTTGAGAGATCGAATTCACCCATTGGCTCTGTTACCTTGTGGCTCTAAAATGCTGTCTTTGGAACTAGTCTTTAAAGGAACACTGAACCCATTTTTTTTTCTTTTGTGATTCAGATAGAGCATGCAATTTTAAGCAACTTTCTAATTTACTCCTATTTTCAAATCTTCTTCATTCTGTTGGTATCTTTATTTGAAAAGCAAGACTGTAAGTCCCATTTTTGGTGAACAACCTGAGTTTTTCTTGCTGATTGGTGGATAAATTCCTCCACCAATAAACAAGTGCTGTCCATGGTTCTTGACTTTCTTTTTCAAATAAAGAATGCAAGAGAACGAAGAAAAAAATTATAATACGAGTAAATTAGAAAGTTGCTTAAAATTACCACTGCTCCACAGCAGCTTTCTACTTGTTGACTGGGTATTGGCTCGCCTGTAATAGATAATGGCCCTGTCTGACTTTGTATTGCCAGCATATGTAGCATAATGGTTAGCTTAACTACCTTGCAAGCAAAAGGTTTGGGGTTGAATCCAACTACAGCGACTTTCTCCTAGAATGGGCACTCGAAATTTGTTGTTCTTTTTTGTTTTGCAAGTTTTATGCTATTTTCTTTTCTTAAAGAGACATTAAAAAAACTCTTGCTTTTCTTTAACAATTTGTGTTTGCCCCACTTCTCCTAGAGAGGTTAAACATTTTTTTGCAACCTAGGTTTTTAAAATGCTGCAGATTGCCATAGAATATGGCACTCCATTGTAGCTCAGAGGTTAACTTGCCTGGAGACACAAAACAAATTATTCTGGCAACCAAGATGTTCTAGGCAAGTTGTAGCTTATGAAAAAGCATTTGCAGGTAAATGTTATAAACTGTTTTACACTGTTTAGTTCATAATTGGTGTAAAATCATAAAAGTAATGGGTACTAATCCTGCCAGACAAGCAGTAGACTCTTTAGATTAGCTTAGTGGTTAGCATGCTTGGCTACAAAGCAGAAAGTTGTGGGATCGAATCCACCCATGGGCTCTGTTACTTTGTGGCTTTGGAACTAGACGTTTGAGGGCTTGTGTTAAAACAGCACTGAACTCAAATTTTTTTCTTTTGTGATTCCTTCATTCTCTTGGTATCTTTATTTGAAAAGCCAGAATGTAAGTCTAGATGCTGGCCCATTTTTGGTGAACAACCTGGGTTGTTCTTGCTGATTGGTGGATAAATTCATCCACCAATAATCAAGTGCTGTCCAGGGTTCTTGACTTTCTTTTTCAAATAAAGATAGCAAGAGATAGAAGAAAAAATTATAATAGGAGTAAATTAGAAAGTTGCTTAAAATTGCATGCTCTATCTGAATCACCAAAGAAAAAAATTGGGTTCAGTAACCCTTTAACTAAAGCTGCTGGTTCCTTTATTTGCACGCTCTTCTAGAACAACTTTATATCCTGCAGTCTAGGTAAAAAAAAATGTTTGTTTTGTTTTGCCAACTCCTCTATTCTATTTTGATTCTTTAGCAGAAGACATGTCTTTATTGCTTATATACTTGTGTTCCCTTTCCCAGTAAGTAACCAGCGGAGCATACCATTGTGGTCTAGTAGTTAGCATAGCGTTCTTGTTTGGTTAAGAGTTACAATCCAGCTACAACACTTGTGTTCCCAACATTTGCACACGTTAACCCTTGATCCTATGTCCATAAAAGCAGTGAGCAAGGTGAAATACATCTGTGGTAAGTCTTTAGCTGTGCAAGGAGAGACACTAACTTTATCGTGCCCCAGAACGTTTGCTTTTAAGGCTTACAGAGCAGCTTAGCTTCGCCGTCTAAAGTCGTTCTTCTAGCTATAATAAAAACTATCTCATTGATAGGCCTTACGCTCCTTTCCTTTGACTTATGGCGAGAAAAACACATATATATATAGGCACAGGAACAAATGCCATAATGACACTGAATCTGTATCTTGTCCCCATCAACACTTTTTCACTAATTCCTCAGAAAAGGGCAATGTCAGCCAATTCATGTAAGCAGGGGCCTAAGCCTCTAATAAAACAGGAACCAATCAATATATCTATATATTTCCCTTTTACCTCACTAGATCCCACATTTTACCCCATCACCTAAACTCTGTTGTAATTCAGATCTTGGACTCCTTGCCCAGTGTGCTTAGAGGAATGTGGCTGCACCTCACTGACGAGGCCCATAGGAGGCCGAAACGATCGTCTGGGGTTGTCATGTTCCTTGTTCAGAGGAGAATTGCCTGGTATTTCGGGGCTGGACTGACCTTAATTGGCAGGATCAGACTGATATACTTCAGGAAAGTTTTCTTCTGTGAAAAGCACACTGGTCTAAAAGAGGCTGCTTCCGGGTGGTAAATCGCTATAGAACAAGCCACTGAGCTGTTGTTCGTTCCTGGTAGAGCACTTCTCTCTTTGTATGCAAATTATTATGACCCTGGGGAAGTCTCCCTATGGGTGATGGGGGAAACCAGACGTGGACTCCTTGCCCAGTGTGCTTAGAGGAATGTGGCTGCACCTCACTGACGAGGCCCATAGGAGGCCGAAACGATCGTCTGGGGTTGTCATGTTCCTTGTTCAGAGGAGAATTGCCTGGTATTTCGGGGCTGGACTGACCTTAATTGGCAGGATCAGACTGATATACTTCAGGAAAGTTTTCTTCTGTGAAAAGCACACTGGTCTAAAAGAGGCTGCTTCCGGGTGGTAAATCGCTATAGAACAAGCCACTGAGCTGTTGTTCGTTCCTGGTAGAGCGCTTCTCTCTTTGTATGCAAATTATTATGACCCTGGGGAAGTCTCCCTATGGGTGATGGAGGAAACCAGACGTGGACTCCTTGCCCAGTGTGCTTAGAGGAATGTGGCTGCACCTCACTGACGAGGCCCATAGGAGGCCGAAACGATCGTCTGGGGTTGTCATGTTCCTTGTTCAGAGGAGAATTGCCTGGTATTTCGGGGCTGGACTGACCTTAATTGGCAGGATCAGACTGATATACTTCAGGAAAGTTTTCTTCTGTGAAAAGCACACTGGTCTAAAAGAGGCTGCTTCCGGGTGGTAAATCGCTATAGAACAAGCCACTGAGCTGTTGTTCGTTCCTGGTAGAGCGCTTCTCTCTTTGTATGTAATTCAGATCTTGCCCCACAGATCCCTTCCACATCTCTGTGTCCTACCAGCCTCTCTTTCCTCTTGCAGATCCTCCTTCACAACCATACTCTCCCTACACCCTACACCCCATTATATATATCCCAGGAACCTCCCCATCCCCATTTTACATAATGCTCCATCTCTGACAACACATCCTCTTCCTAAATAATGTGGCAGATTCTACCTATCCAGCACGCCTACATACCCTAGTGCTACCATCTGGTCTTCCATCACAGATTTCACTCCTCTCCCAATCTGTTCCTGCCATCTCCCCCTTTAAGATCCAAGTTCATTTTGTCCCATTCAGACCCCTCCCCCTCCTATTTTCCCAACCTTGTCCCTCCTACTCCAGATCCTCACTTTTTCCTTATCCATTCCCCTTCCCCTCCTATTTTTCCTAACCCTGGCCCTCCTCCCACCAGATCCCTTCTTTTTCCACAAGCATTCTCTCCCCCCACCTGATTTTGACAACCAGACCCCACTCCACTCACCCATATCCTATGTATTTCCAAATAGAAACCTGCCCCTCCCCTCAATATCCTAGTTTAACAAACAGACCCCTCCTCCTCAGACCCTCCCCCTCCAGTTCCACATCCTATGTTTCTCACATAGACCCCTCCCCTCTACAGCCTTTTCTTCATCCAGATCCCCACCCCTATTGATCTACATCCTTTTTTATTTATTTTTAAATATTTTAACCCCCATTCCCCCTATTTATTCCCATCCAGATCCCTCCCCCTCCAGCTCCTACTTTTTTTCCTACCCAGTCTCCTCCCCCTCTTATTTTTCCCAAACCGATTCCTGACACTCAAACTCCTATATGTTTCCCCAGTCTCCTCCTCCTCTCCTACTTTTTCCTGCAGTTCCTTTGCCCCCCCCCTATTTTTCGCAACTTGTGTTCAGCTACCTCCCAATAGATCACTGCTGCTGGTTTAACAAAGGATATAAAGAGAATGAAGCACATTTGCTGACAGATATAAACCAGAAAGCTGTTTAAAAATTGTATGCTCTATCTGAAACAAAATTTTAAAAAAAGTTAAAGGGACACCGTCCCCAAATTTTTTCTTGCGTGATTCAGAGAGAGCATGCAATTTTAAGCAACTTTCTAATTTACTCCTATTATCAATTTTTTTCATTCTCGTGCTATCTTTATTTGAAAAAGAAGGCATCTAAGCTTTTTTTGGGGGGGGGTTCAGAACTCTGGACAGCAATTTTTTTATTGGTCGACGAATTTATCCACCAATCAGCAAGGACAACCCAGGTTGATCACCAAAAATGGCCTGGCATCTAAGCTTACATTCTTGCTTTTCAAATAAAGATACCAAGAGAATGAAGAAAATTTGATAATAGGAGTTAATTACAAAGTTGCTTAAAATTGTATGCTCTATCTGAATCACAAAAGAAAAAAATTTGGGTTAAGTGTCCCTTTAACCCCTTAACGACCGAGGACGTGCAGGGTACGACTTCAGAAAAAAGGTAGTTAACGCCTGAGAACGTACCCTGCACGTCCTCGGTGTGGAAAGCAGCTGGAAGCGATCCTGCTCGCTTCCAGCTGCTTTCCGGTTATTGCAGTGATGCCTCGATATGGAGGCATCCTGCAATAACCTTTCACGGCCATCCGATGCAGAGAGAGCCACTCTGTGGCCCTCTCTGCACCGGACATCGATGGCCGGTATCGTTGGTGGGTGGGAGCCGGTGTGGGAGGTGGGTGGCGGCCATCGATGGCCCTGGTCATGTGGAGGGGGCGGGATCGTGGGCGGGTAAGCCCGGGGGCGGGGGCGGGCACGCGCACATGCACGAGGGGGCGGGGGCGGGCGCGTGCACGGGGAGGGAGCGGGTGGGAACCGCTACACTACGGAAAAAATGTGTCCCAAAACAATAAAAGTGGGACAAAATTTAAATCAATAAAAAAGCCCTTAGGTGTGATTTAGGTGGTGGGGGGGGGGGGGGATTGAGCTACACTACAGAATTTTTTTTTAAAAAAAATAAACATTTGATTGTTCAAAATGGGTACTGGCAGACAGCTGCCAGTACCCAAGATGGCCCCCAATAAGGCTGAGAGGGAGGCTTAGAGAGCTGTTTTGGGGGGATCAGAGAGGTTGGGGGTTAAGGGGGGGATCCTAAACACAGCATATGTAAATATGCTTTTTTTTTTTTTCTTTAAAAAAAAAAAAAACTTTTATTTTAGTACTGGCAGACTTTCTGCCAGTACTTAAGATGGCGGGGACAATTGTGGGGTGGGGGAGAGAAGGGAGCTGTTTGGGAGGGATCAGGGGGTGGGATGTGTCAGGTGGGAGGCTGATCTCTACACTAAAGCTAAAATTAACCCAGCAAGCTCCCTACAAACTACCTAATTAACCCCTTCACTGCTAGCCATAATACACGTGTGATGCGCAGCAGCATTTAGCGACTTTCTAATTACCATAAAGCAACGCCAAAGTCATATATGTCTGCTATTTCTGAACAAAGGGCATCCCAGAGAAGCATTTACAACCATTTGTGCTATAATTGCACAAGCTGTTTGTAAATAATTTCAGTGAGAAACCTAAAATTGGGAAAAAATTAACGTTTTTTTTTACTTTGATCGCATTTGGCGGTGAAATGGTGGCATGAAATATACCAAAATGGGCCTAGATCAATACTTGGGGTTGTCTACTACACTACACTAAAGCTAAAATTAACCCTAGAAGCTCCCTACATGCTCCCTAATTAACCCCTTCAATGCTGGGCATAATACACGTATTGTGCGCAGTGGCATTTAGCAGCCTTCTAATTACCAAAAAGCAAAGCAAAGCCATATATGTCTGCTATTTCTGAACAAAGGGGATCCCAGAGAAGCATTTACAACCATTTATTCTATAATTGCATAAGTTGTTTGTAAATAATTTCAGTGAGAAACCTAAAGTTTGTGAAAAAATTTGTGAAAAAGTGAACAATTTTTTTTATTTGATCGCATTTGGCGGTGAAATAGTGGCATGAAATATACCAAAATGGGCCTAGATCAATACTTTGGGATGTCTTCTAAAAAAAATATATATACATGTCAATAGATATTCAGGGATTCCTGAAAGATATTAGTGTCCCAATGTAACTAGCGCTAATTTTGAAAAAAAGTGGTTTGGAAATAGCAAAGTGCTACTTGTATTTATGGCCCTATAACTTGCAAAAAAAGCAAAGAAGATGTAAACATTGGGTATTTCTAAACTCAGGACAAAATTTAGAAACTATTTAGCATGGGTGTTTATTGGTGGTTGTAGATGTGTAACAGATTTTGGGGGTCAAAGTTAGAAAAAGTGTGTTTTTTTTCCATTTTTTCTTCATATTTTATAATGTTTTTTATAGTAAATTATAAGATATGATGAAAATAATGGTATCTTTTGAAAGTCCATTTAATTGCGAGAAAAACGGTATATAATATGTGTGGGTACAGTAAATGAGTAAGAGGAAAATTACAGCTAAACACAAACACCACAAAAATGTAAAAATAGCCTTGGTCCCAAACGGACAGAAAATGGAAAAGTGCTGCGGTCATTAAGGGGTTAAGAAAAAGTGTGGGTTTTGTGTCTCTTCAAGTTCAATACCAGGGTATCCGTCAGGAACCAGACATCACAGCAAAGGGAGCAGGCAAAAAAATTGTCAAATGTTCGCTTCCAGAGGTAAGAAGCCAATAAATCAGTCCTTAAGTCAATGTACAGGGATAAGACTTGAGGTGAGGGTCAGGAAGAAAGCAGAGGTCAATACCAGGAAAACTATACAGGTACATGAATGCCAGAACTTCAATAAGAGTTACCAAGCCTTAGAATGACATCAGCAGACACTTTTTTAACACATCCACAGAGGTTATGGCACACAAAATCAATGCAGGGTCATCCAGGTTACAAGTGGCGCTACCTTTAGCGCAGGTATCACAGTAAAAAAAGTAGCCCGCGGCATCTGTCCCACTCTAAATGCACCATGATGGCTTCATCCAGTCTCCCCCCTCCAACTATTTTTCCACAAACTGTTCCTGCCTCTATTTGATCCCTCCTTTTTTTCCAAGAGGATCCTCCCTTTCCTATTTTCCCTCTCCTGAGCCTCATCTTTTCCTAAGGCTCCTCCTCCTCCACCCCAATCTCTCCCTCTATTTTTCCCCATACTGATCCCTCCTTCTTCCCAGGCTCCTCCCCTTCCACTTTTACTCTTGCTCCTCACCCTCTATCTCCTCCTTCCTATTTTACCTTACCCAGCCCCCTTCTATTTTCCTAACCAGATCGCTCCTCCCATCAAGGTCCCTCCCGCTCTTTCCCATCTAGTCTGTGCCTGCTTTTTAAGGTCCCTCCCACTCTTCCCCATCTAGTCTGTGGCTGCTCTTTTTCACCATCCCATCCAGTCTCCTCCCTATTCCACCTTCTATTTTTCCCCATACTGAACCCTCCTTCTTTCCAGGCTCCTCCCCCTCTATCTCCTCCTTCCTATTTTAACTTACCCAGCCCCCTCTATCTCCTTCTTCCTATTTTAACTTACCCAGCCCCCTCCCATCTTCCTAACCAGATTCCTTCTGCCCAATCTATTTTTCCCATTATGCCCCTCCCCAATCTTATCCAGATTAATTCCCATTTTATCATCCTATTTCTCCAGATCCCATTATTATCATTACAGCTATATATTCTTTAACCGGGATCTTAGGGGTTGGTCTGAGGTAGGGTGTTATATTACAGACCAGACCAGTTTACGCAGATGTCATAGGGTATATTCGAACCGCTGGCCTTGTGCTTGTGACCTTACCACTGCTCCACAGCAGCTTTCTGCTTGTTGACTAGGTATTGGCTCGCCTGTAATGGATATTGGCCCTGTCATACTTACTATAGCCAGCATCAATAGCATGATGATTAGCTTAACTACCTTGAAAGCAGAAGGTTTGGGGTTTGAATCCAGCTACTGCTCTTTGAATGGGCACTCAAATTTTGTTTTTGTTTTGCAAGTTTTATGCTATTTTCTTTTCTTAAAGAGACATTAAAAAAACTCTTGCTTTTCTTTTACAATTTGTGTTTTCCCCACTTCTATAGAGGTTAAAAAAAAAATCTGCAACCTAGGTTTTTAAAATGCTGCAAATTGCCATAGACTATGGCACTCCATTGTAGCTCAGAGGTTAACTTGCCTGGAGACACAAAACAAATTATTCTGGCAACCTAGATGTTCTAGGCAAGTTGTAGCTTATGAAAAAGCATTTGCAGGTAAATGTTATAAACTGTTTTACACTGTTTAGTTCATAATTGGTCTAAAATCATAAAAGTAATGGGTATTAATCCTGCCAAACCGGCAGCAGTCTCTCTAGGTTGGCTTAGTGGTTAGCATGCTTGACTACAAAGCAGAAGATTGAGAGATTGAATCCACCCATGGGCTCTGTTACCTTGTGGCTCTAAAATGCTGTCTTTGGAACTAGTCTTTAAAGGAACACTGAACCCATTTTTTTTTCTTTTGTGATTCAGATAGAGCATGCAATTTTAAGCAACTTTCTAATTTACTCCTATTTTCAAATGTTCTTCACTCTGTTGTTATCTCTATTTGAAAAGCAAGACTGTAAGTCCCATTTTTGGTGAACAACCTGGGTTGTTCTTGCTGATTGGTGGATAAATTCCTCCACCAATAAACAAGTGCTGTCCATGGTTCTTGACTTTCTTTTTCAAATAAAGAATGCAAGAGAACGAAGAAAAAAATTATAATACGAGTAAATTAGAAAGTTGCTTAAAATTACCACTGCTCCACAGCAGCTTTCTACTTGTTGACTAGGTATTGGCTCGCCTGTAATAGATAATGGCCCAGTCTGACTTTGTATTGCCAACATAAGTAGCATAATGGTTAGCTTAACTACTTTGCAAGCAAAATGTTTGGGGTTTGAATCCAGTTACAGCGACTTGCTCCTTGAATGGGCAATTGAAATTTGTTGTTTTTTTTTGTTTTGCAAGTTTTATGCTATTTTCTTTTCTTAAAGAGATATTAAAAAAACTCTTGCTTTTCTTTAACAATTTGTGTTTGCCCCCCTTCTCCTAGAGAGGTTAAACATTTTTTTGCAACCTAGGTTTTTAAAATGCTGCAGATTGCCATAGAATATGGCACTCCATTGTAGCTCAGAGGTTAACTTGCCTGGAGACACAAAACAAATTATTCTGGCAACCTAGATGTTCTAGGCAAGTTGTAGCTTACGAAAAAGCATTTGCAGGTAAATGTTATAAACTGTTTTACACTGTTTAGTTCATAATTGGGGTAAAATCATAAAAGTAATGGGTATTTATCCTGCCAGACAAACAGCAGTCTCTCTAGTTTAGCTTAGTGGTTAGCAAGCTTGGCTACAAAGCAGAAGGTTGAGAGATCGAATCCACTCATGGGCTCTGTTACTTCGTGGCTTTGGAACTAAATGTTTGAGGGCTTGTGTTAAAACAACACTGAACTCAAATTTTTTCTTTTGTGATTCATTCATTCTCTTGGTATGTTTATTTGAAAAGCAAGAATGTAAGTCTAGATGCCGGCCCATTTTTGGTGAACAATCTGGGTTGTTCTTGCTGATTGGTGGATAAATTCATCCACCAATAAACAAGTGCTGTCCAGGGTTCTTGACTTTCTTTTTCAAATAAAGATAGCAAGAGATAGAAGAAAAAATTATAATAGGAGTAAATTAGAAAGTTTCTTAAAATTGCATGCTCTATCTGAATCACCAAAGAAAAAAATTGGGTTCGGTAACCCTTTAACTAAAGCTGCTGGTTCCTTTATTTGCACTCTCTTCTAGAACAACTTTATATCCTGCAGTCTAGGTAAAAAAAAAATGTTTGTTTTGTTTTGCCAACTCCTCTATTCTATTTTGTTTCTTTAGCAGAAGACATGTCTTTATTGCTTATATACTTGTGTTCCCTTTCCCAGTAAGTAACCAGCGGAGCATACCATTGTGGTCTAGTAGTTAGCATAGCGTTCTTGTTTGGTTAAGATTTACAATCCAGCTACAACACTTGTGTTCCCAACATTTGCACACGTTAACCCATGATCCTATGTCCATAAAAGCAGTGAGCAAGGTGAAATACATCTGTGGTAAGTCTTTAGCTGTGCAAGGAGAGACACTAACTTTATCGTGCCCCAGAACGTTTCCTTTTAAGGCTTACAGAGCAGCCTAGCTTCGCCGTCCAAAGTCGTTCTTCTAGCTATAATAAAAACTATCTCATTGATAGGCCTTACGCTCCTTTCCTTTGACTTATGGCGAGAGAAACACATATATATATAGGCACAGGAACAAATGCCATAATGACACTGAATCTGTATCTTGTCCCCATCAACACTTTTTCACTAATTCCTCAGAAAAGGGCAATGTCAGCCTATTCATGTAAGCAGGGGCCTAAGCCTCTAATAATACAGGAACCAATCAATATATCTATATATTTCCCTTTTACCTCACTAGATCCCACATTTTACCCCATCACCTAAACTCTGTTGTAATTCAGATCTTGCCCCACAGATCCCTTCCACATCTCTGTGTCCTACCAGCCTCTCTTTCCTCTTGCAGATCCTCCTTCACAACCATACTCTCCCTACACCCCACACCCCATTATATATATCCCAGGAATATATTTCCCTTTTACCTCACTAGATCCCACATTTTACCCCATCACCTAAACTCTGTTGTAATTCAGATCTTGCCCCACAGATCCCTTCCACATCTCTGTGTCCTATCAGCCTCTCTTTCCTCTTGCAGATCCTCCTTCACAACCGTACTCTCCCTACACCCCACACCCCATTATATATATCCCAGGAACCTCCCCATCCCCATTTTACATAACGCTCCATCTCTGACAACACATCCTCTTCCTAAATAATGTGGCAGATTCTACCTATCCAGCACGCCTACGTACCCTAGTGCTACCATCTGGTCTTCCATCACAGATTTCACTCCTCTCCCAATCTGTTTCTGCCATCTCCCCTTTAAGATCCAAGTTAATTTTTTTTCCCATTCAGACCCCCCCTCCTATTTTCCCAACCTTGTCCCTCCTACTCCAGATCCTCACTTTTTCCTTATCCATTCCCCTTCCCCTTCTATTTTTCCTAACCCTGGCCATCCTCCTACCAGATCCCTTCTTTTTCCACAAGCATTCTCTCCCCCCACCTGATTTTAACAACCAGACCTCACTCCACTCACCCATATCCTATGTATTTCCAAATAGAAACCTGCCCCTCCCCTCAATATCCTAGTTTACCAAACAGACCCCTCCTCCTCAGACCCTCCCCCTCCAGTTCCACATCCTATGCTTCCCACACTGACCCCTCCCATCTACAGCCTTTTCTTCATCCAGATCCCTACCCCTATTGATCTACATCCTTTTTTATTTATTTTTTAAATATTTTAACCCCCCACTCCCCCTATTTATTCCCATCCAGATCCCTCCCCCTCCAGCTCCTACTTTTTTTCCTACCCAGTCTCCTCCCCCTCTTATTTTTCCCAAACCGATTCCTGCCACTCAAACTCCTATTTGTTTCCCCAGTCTCCTCCTCCTCTCCTACTTTTTCCCGCAGTTCCTTTGCCCCCCCTATTTTTTGCATCTTGTGTTCAGCTAGCTCTCAATAGATCACTGCTGCTGGTTTAACAAAGGATACAAAGAGAATGAAACACATTTGTTGACAGATATAAACCAGAAAGCTGTTTAAAATTGTATGCTCTATCTGAAACAAAATTAAAAAAAAAGTTAAAGGGACACCGTCCCCAAATTTTTTCTTACGTGATTCAGAGAGAGCATGCAATTTTTTTTTTAATTTTTTTTTATAATTTCTTTTTATTAAAGAGGATTCAGGAATACAATATGTAATCAAATACAAAAAAAAGTGGAAAATCGGAAATTGTTCAATGTCATATTCAATGAATTTACGAAAAAAAAGGGAAAAACAAAAAGTAAAACAACAATAGGAAACCTATAACGTACAGGCAATGCAGAAAAAAAAAAAAAAAAAAGTTAAGTTTTCTAGAGTATAACAATATGCACCCTGCTAAGCTAATGCATTGATATATACAGATGCAATTAGGTTTCTCTTGTGCATACTAATTAATCATTTAGACATATATAATAACTAGTTCAATACAAAATATAACCTTTAGTTATTCTTATTTAGCCAGGTGTCCTCATAACCTGTTACCTGAATCCTCTTGTCTCTAACCTTTTTTCCTTTTTTCCCTTCCTCTTTTTACCTCTATGTCTTTTATTTATCGGTTCAGCAGACGAATTACAGGAGAGAAAGAGAAAAAAAAAAAAAAAAAAGAACCAAAAAAAAAAAAAGGGGGGGGGGGAAGGGGGTTCCTCTTTTTCCTCCATCTCCCCTCGCCTACCAGAGATCCAGCTGCACTAATTCGGAATTTCTAAATGGAAAAATCATGTGTTCTATTTCACTTTCTGGGTAGCTTTTGATAAAGGCTGACCATTTCTTGAAAAAGGTTTTTACGTCTTTCTCACTGTTTATGTTGGTGTCTCTTTGCTCCAAAATGCATTGTTTTTTAAGGCAATTTTTTACTTCTAGCAATACAGGGGCCCTGTGGTTTTTCCAACATTTAATAATTAAATATCTGACTGCTAGAATTAAGAGGATTATTAATTTTTCCTGAGGGTGTTGCTCTTCAGTTTGTTTAATACAAAATACAACTTGCAAGAATGTAAGATCTGAAGGAGAGATTTTCAGCATATTGTTAAGCCAGTACTCAATTTTATGCCAAAATTGCCTAATTTTCGGGCAGCTCCATATCATATGTTTTAGATCAGCTGCAGGTAAAGCACATTTTGGACATTTGTTAAAATTTACATTGTGCAATTTTTGACCCTTTTCTGGCGTGAAGTATGCTCTTTGCAACATTTTGAGATGTGCCTCTCTCCAGGTTGCTGAAAGTGTGGCATGATATACTTTAACGATAGATTTTTGGATGAAGTTTGGATCAATACTGTTAGAAGCAATCAGTATATTCCACCCTGATGCCATCTGTTCTAGGATTGGAGTTCCCTTATTACTACTTAAAGATATGTAACAGTAGGTAATTGACATATGACCACTCTTTGTTAATATCAACCAGCTTCCCATTTTTCCCATTCCCCAGTCCCAACCTACCATTCTAACCAATTCTGAAATATAATGCCTTAATTGTAGGTATGCGAAAAATTGATTGTTTACTAAGTTAAACTCACTTTTTAGTTCCTCAAATGATTTTACACATTTTGTGTCTAATCTAATTAGTTGCTGTCTTCAGGCACTTGGCGGACCAGTTGTCAAAAATTGCCGAGTTCAGGCCCGGACAAAACTCAGGGTTTCCCCTTATTGGCAAGTATTGTGAGGCTTTGCAGTTAACTTTTAAGAGGGTCCCAATCTTCCACCATGCTTTAATAGGATTCAGAATAGTTCTGAGCTTCTTAATTTCAGATGGTAATGCTTTTGGCTCACAATGAGCCAGACCTATTGGAAGGAAGGGGAAGCAAATATTCTCATCAACTAAGTTGTTAGTCACATAGTTTTTGGAACAAGCCCAGTCTGTCACAGTGCGCGCTAAGAATGCTAAATTGTATAATCTTATATCGGGTAATGCTAGCCCTCCAAATTCCTTCCCTACAGAAAGTTTGGGTATTGATACCCTAGATCTCTTCCCTTGCCATATGAAATTTCTAACTGCCGAGTTAAGTGACGGAATATCTTTTTCAAACAAAATTAAAAAAAAAGTTAAAGGGACACCGTCCCCAAATTTTTTCTTACGTGATTCAGAGAGAGCATGCAATTTTAAGCAACTTTCTAATTTACTCCTATTATCAATTTTTCTTCATTCTCTTGCTATCTAAGAAAAAAGAAGGCATCTAAGCTTGTTTTTTTTTGGTTCAGTACTCTGGACAGCAATTTTTTATTGGTCGACAAATTTATCCACCAATCAGCAAGGACAACCCAGGTTGATCACCAAAAATGGCCAGGCATCTAAGCTTACATTCTTGCTTTTCAAATAAAGATACCAAGAGAATGAAGAACATTTGATAATAGGAGTTAATTACAAAGTTGCTTAAAATTGTATGCTCTATCTGAATCACAAAAGAAAAAAAAAATGGGTTCAGTGTCCCTTTAAGAAAAAGTGTGGGTTTCGTGTCTCTTCAAGTTCAATACCAGGGTATCCGTCAGGAACCAGACGTCACAGCAAAGGGAGCAGGCAAAAAAATAGTCAAATGTTCTCTTCCAGAGGTAAGAAGCCAATAAATCAGTCTTTAAGTCAATGTACAGGGATAAGACTTAAGGCGAGGGTCGGGAAGAAAGCAGAGGTCAATATCAGGAAAGCTATACAGGTACATGAATGCCAGAACTTCAATAAGAGTAACCAAGCCTTAGAATGACATCATCAGACACTTTTTTTAACACATCCACAGAGGTTATGGCACACAAAATCAATGCAGGGTCATCCAGGTTACAAGTGGCGCTACCTTTAGCGCAGGTATCACAGTAAAAAAAGTAAAAGAAAGAAGCCCGCGGCACCTGTCCCACTCTAAATGCACCATGATGGCTTCATCCAGTCTCCCCCCTCCAACTATTTTTCCCCAAACTGTTCCTGCCTCTATTTGATCCCTCCTTTTTTCCACCAGGCTCCTCCCCTTCCAATTTTCCCTCTCCTGAGCCTCATCTTTTCCTAAGGCTCCTCCTCCTCCTCTAAGCCCTGTTTCCTATTTTTCCTAACACATCCCCTCCCATTTTACCAACCAGGTCCCTCCTCCTATCAAGGCCCTCCCACTCTTCCCTATCTAGTCTGCGCCTGCTCTTTTTCACCATCCCATCCATTCTCCTCCAACTCCTATTTCTTCCTCCTCCTCCAGTATCCTCCCAATCTCTCCTCTATTTTTCCCCCATACTGATCTATCTCCTCCTTCCTATTTTACCTTACCCAGCCCCCTTCTATTTTCCTAACCAGATCCCTCCTCCCATCAATGTCCCTCCCACTCTTCCCCATCTAGTCTGCGGCTGCTCTTTTAAGGTCCCTCCCACTCTTCCCCATCTAGTCTGCGGCTGCTCTTTTTCACCATCCCATCTAGTCTCATCCTCCAGTATCCTCCCATTTTTCCCCCTACTGAACCCTCCTTCTTTCCAGGCTCCACCCCTTCTCCCTTGTCTCTTTACTCATGCTCCTCCCCCTCTATCTCCTCCTTCCTATTTTAACTTACCCAGCCCCCTCCCATCTTTCTAACCAGATTCCTTCTGCCCAATCTATTTTTCCCCATTATGCCCCTCCCCAATCTTATCCAGATTAATTCCCATTTTACGATCGGATCATCCTATTTCTCGAGATCCCATTATTATCATTACAGCTATATATTCTTTAACCGGGATCTTAGGGGTTGGTCTGAGATAGGGTGTTATATTACAGACCAGACCAGTTTACGCAGATGTCGTAGGGTGTATTCGAACCGCTGGCCCATGACCTTACCACTGCTCCACAGCAGCTTTCTGCTTGTTGACTAGGTATTGGCTCGCCTGTAATGGATATTGGCCCTGTCTGACTTAAAACTGCCAGCATCAATAGCATAATGGTTAGCTTAACTACCTTGCAAGCAGAAGGTTTGGGGTTTGAATCTAGCTACTGCTCTTTGTATTGGCACTCAAAATTTGTTTTTGTTTTGCAAGTTTTATGCTATTTTCTTTTCTTAAAGAGACATTAAAAAAAACTCTTGCTTTTCTTTTACAATTTGTGTTTGCCCCACTTCTAGAGAGGTTAAAAAAAAATCTGCAACCTAGGTTTTTAAAATGCTGCAAATTGCCATAGACTATGGCACTCCATTGTAGCTCAGAGGTTAACTTGCCTGGAGACACAAAACAAATTATTCTGGCAACCTAGATGTTCTAGGCAAGTTGTAGCTTATGAAAAAGCATTTGCAGGTAAATGTTATAAACTGTTTTACACTGTTTAGTTCATAATTGGTCTAAAATCATAAAAGTAATGGGTATTAATCCTGCCAAGCCAGCAGCAGTCTCTCTAGGTTGGCTTAGTGGTTAGCATGCTTGGCAACAAAGCAGAAGGTTGAGAGATTGAATCCACCCATGGGCTCTGTTACTTTGTGGCTGTAAAATGCTGTCTTTGGAACTAGTCTTTAAAGGAACACTGAACAAATTTTTTTTTTATTTTGTGATTCAGATAGGGCATGCAATTTTAAGCAACTTTCTAATTTACTCCTATTTTCAAATGTTCTTCATTCTCTTGGTATCTTTATTTGAAATGCAAGACTGTAAGTCCCATTTTTTGTGAACAACCTGGGTTGTTCTTGCTGATTGGTGTATAAATTCCTCCACCAATAAACAAGGGCTGTCCATGGTTCTTAACTTTCTTTTTCAAATAAAGAATGCAAGAGAACGAAGAAAAAAATTATAATACAAGTAAATTAGAAAGTTGCTTAAAATTACCACTGCTCCACAGCAGCTTTCTACTTGTTGACTAGGTATTGGCTCGCCTGTAATGGATAATGGCCCTGTCTGACTTTCTATTGCCAGCATTAGTAGCATAATGGTTAGCTTAACTACCTTACAAGCCAAAGGTTTGGGGTTTGAATCCAGCTACAGCTGCTTGCTCCTTGAATGGCAACTCAAAATTTGGTGTTGTTGTTTTGTTTTGCAAGTTTTATGCTTTTTTCTTTTCTTAAAGAGACATTAAAAAAACTCTTTAACAATTTGTGTTTGCCACACTTCTCCTAGAGAGGTTACAATTTCTTTTGCAACCTAGGTTTTTAAAATGCTGCAGATTGCCATAGAATATGGCACTCCATTGTAGCTCAGAGGTTAAAGGGACATGAAAACCAAATTTTTTATTTTGTGATTTAGAAAGAGCATGTCATTTTAAACAACTTTCTAATTTACTTCTATTATCTCATTTGCTTCATTCTCTTGATATCACTTGCTGAAAAGCATATCTAGGTATGCTCAGTAGCTGCTGATTGGTTGCTGCACATAGAGGCCTTGTGTGATTGGCTCACACATGTGCATTGCTATTTCTTCAACAAAGGATATCTAAAGAATTGAGCAAATTAGATAATAGAAGTAAATTGGAAAGTTGTTTACAATTACATGCCCTATCTAAATCATGAAAGTTTAATTTTGACTAGACTGCCCCTTTAACTTGCCTGGAGACACAAAACAAATTATTCTGGCAACCTAGATGTTCTAGGCAAGTTGTAGCTTATGAAAAAGCATTTGCAGGTAAATGTTATAAACTGTTTTACACTGTTTAGTTCATAATTGGTGTAAAATCATTAAAGTAATGGGTATCAATCCTGCCAGACAAGCAGCAGTCTCTCTAGATTAGCTTAGTGGTTAGCATGCTTGGCTACAAAGCAGAAGGTTGAGGGATCGAATCCACCCATGTGCTCTGTTACTTTGTGGATTTGGAACTAGACGTTTGAGGGCTTGTGTTAAAGGAACACTGAATTCAAATTCTTTCTTTTGTGATTCATTCATTCTCTTGGTATCTTTATTTGAAAAGCAAGAATGTAAGTCTAGATGCCGGCCCATTTTTGGTGAACAACCTGGGTTGTTCTTCCTGATTGGTGGATAAATTCATCCACCAATAAACAAGTGCTGTCCAGGGTCCTTGACTTTCTTTTTCAAATAAAGATTGCAAGAGAATGAAGAAAAAATTATAATAGGAGTAAATTAGAAAGTTGCTTAAAATTGCATGCTCTATCTGAATCACGAAAGAAAAAATTTGGGTTCAGTAACCCTTTAACTGAAGCTGCTGGTTCCTTTATTTGCACGCTCTTCTAGAACAACTTTATATCCTGCAGTCTAGATAAAAAAAAATATGTTTGTTTTGTTTTGCCAACTCCTCTATTCTATTTTGTTTCTTTAGCAGAAGACATGTCTTTATTGCTTATATACTTGTGTTCCCTTTCCCAGTAAGTAACCAGCGGAGCATACCATTGTGGTCTAGTAGTTAGCATAGCGTTGTTGTTTGGTTAAGATTTACAATCCAGCTACAACACTTGTGTTCCCAACATTTGCATACGTTAACCCTTGATCCTATGCCCATAAAAGCAGTGAGCAAGGTGAAATACATCTGTGGTAAATCTTTAGCTGTGCAAGGAGAGACACTAACTTTATCGTGCCCCAGAACGTTTCCTTTTAAGGCTTACAGAGCAGCCTAGCTTCGCCGTCCAAAGTCGTTCTTCTAGCTATAATTAAAAATCTCATTGATAGGCCTTACGCTCCTTTCCTTTGACTTATTGCGAGAGAAACACATATATATATAGGCACAGGAACAAATGCCATAATGACACTGAATCTGTATCTTGTCCCCATCAACACTTTTTCACTAATTCCTCAGAAAAGGGCAATGTCAGCAAATTCATGTAAGCAGGGGCCTAAGCCTCTAATAATACAGGAACCAATCAATATATCTATATATTTCCCTTTTACCTCACTAGATCCCACATTTTACCCCATCACCTAAACTCTGTTGTAATTCAGATCTTGCCCCACAGATCCCTTCCACATCTCTGTGTCCTACCAGCCTCTCTTTCCTCTTGCAGATCCTCCTTCACAACCATACTCTCCCTACACCCCACACCCCATTATATATATCCCAGGAACCTCCCCATCCCCATTTTACATAATGCTCCATCTCTGACAACACATCCTCTTCCTAAATAATGTGGCAGATTCTACCTATCCAGCACCCCTACGTACCCTAGTGCTACCATCTGGTCTTCCATCACAGATTTCACTCCTCTCCCAATCTGTTCCTGCCATCTCCCCTTTAAGATCCAAGTTAATTTTTTTTCCCATTCAAACCCCCCCTCCTATTTTCCCAACCTTGTCCCTCCTACTCCAGATCCTCACTTTTTCCTTATCCATTCCCCTTCCCCTCCTATTTTTCCTAACCCTGGCCCTCCTCCCACCAGATCCCTTCTTTTCCCACAAGCATTCTCTCCCCCCACCTGATTTTAACAACCAGACCCCACTCCACTCACCCATATCCTATGTATTTCCAAATAGAAACCTGCCCCTCCCCTCAATATCCTAGTTTACCAAACAGACCCCTCCTCCTCAGACCCTCCCCCTCCAGTTCCACATCCTATGCTTCCCACACTGACCCCTCCCATCTACAGCCTTTTCTTCATCCAGATCCCTACCCCTATTGATCTACATCCTTTTTTATTGATTTTTTAAATATTTTAACCCCCCACTCCCCCTATTTATTCCCATCCAGATCCCTCCCCCTCCAGCTCCTACTTTTTTTCCTACCCAGTCTCCTCCCCCTCTTATTTTTCCCAAACCGATTCCTGCCACTCAAACTCCTATTTGTTTCCCCAGTCTCCTCCTCCTCTCCTACTTTTTCCCGCAGTTCCTTTGCCCCCCCCCTATTTTTCGCAACTTGTGTTCAGCTAGCTCCCAATAGATCACTGCTGCTGGTTTAACAAAGGATACAAAGAGAATGAAACACATTTGTTGACAGATATAAACCAGAAAGCTGTTTAAAATTGTATGCTCTATCTGAAACAAAATTAAAAAAAAAGTTAAAGGGACACCGTCCCCAAATTTTTTCTTACGTGATTCAGAGAGAGCATGCAATTTTAAGCAACTTTCTAATTTACTCCTATTATCAATTTTTCTTCATTCTCTTGCTATCTTTATTTGAAAAAGAAGGCATCTAAGCTTGTTGAACTCTGGACAGCAATTTTTTATTGGTCGACAAATTTATCCACCAATCAGCAAGGACAACCCAGGTTGATCACCAAAAATGGCCTGGCATCTAAGCTTACATTCTTGCTTTTCAAATAAAGATACCAAGAGAATGAAGAACATTTGATAATAGGAGTTAATAACAAAGTTGCTTAAAATTGTATGCTCTATCTGAATCACAAAAGAAAAAAAATGGGTTCAGTGTCCCTTTAAGAAAAAGTGTGGGTTTCGTGTCTCTTCAAGTTCAATACCAGGGTATCCGTCAGGAACCAGACGTCACAGCAAAGGGAGCAGGCAAAAAAATAGTCAAATGTTCTCTTCCAGAGGTAAGAAGCCAATAAATCAGTCTTTAACTCAATGTACAGGGATAAGACTTGAGGCGAGGGTCGGGAAGAAAGCAGAGGTCAATATCAAGAAAGCTATACAGGTACATGAATGCCAGAACTTCAATAAGAGTAACCAAGCCTTAGAATGACTTCCGCAGACACTTTTTT
Source organism: Bombina bombina (assembly GCF_027579735.1). NCBI lineage: Eukaryota > Metazoa > Chordata > Amphibia > Anura > Bombinatoridae > Bombina > Bombina bombina. The sequence continues at coordinate 721,386,464 of NC_069501.1, read as the reverse complement.
TAACACATCCACAGAGGTTATGGCACACAAAATCAATGCAGGGTCATCCAGGTTACAAGTGGCGCTACCTTTAGTGCAGGTATCACAGTAAAAAAAGTAAAAGAAAGAAGCCTGCGGCACCTGTCCCACTCTAAATGCACCATGATGGCTTCATCCAGTCGCCCCCCTCCAACTATTTTTCCCCAAACTGTTCCTGCCTCTATTTGATCCCTCCTTTTTTTCCACCAGGCTCCTCCCCTTCCTATATTCCCTCTCCTGAGCCTCATCTTTTCTTAAGGCTCCTCCTCCTCTAAGCCCTGTTTCATATTTTTCCTAACACATCCCCTCCCATTTTACCAACCAGGTCCCTCCTCCTATCAAGGCCCTCCCACTCTTCCACATCTAGTCTGCGCCTGCTCTTTTTCACCATCCCATCCATTCTCCTCCAACTCCTATTTCTTCCTCCTCCTCCAGTATCCTCCCAATCTCTCCTCTATTTTTCCCCCATACTGATCTATCTCCTCCTTCCTATTTTACCTTACCCAGCCCCCTTCTATTTTCCTAACCAGATCCCTCCTCCCATCAAGGTCCCTCCCACTCTTCCCCATCTAGTCTGCGGCTGCTCTTTTAAGGTCCCTCCCACTCTTCCCCATCTAGTCTGCGGCTGCTCTTTTTCACCATCCCATCTAGTCTCATCCTCCAGTATCCTCCCATTTTTCCCCATACTGAACCCTCCTTCTTTCCAGGCTCCACCCCTTCTCCCTTGTCTCTTTACTCATGCTCCTCCCCCTCTATCTCCTCCTTCCTATTTTAACTTACCCAGCCCCCTCCCATCTTTCTAACCAGATTCCTTCTGCCCAATCTATTTTTCCCATTATGCCCCTCCCCAATCTTATCCAGATTAATTCCCATTTTACGATCTGATCATCCTATTTCTCGAGATCCCATTATTATCATTACAGCTATATTTTCTTTAACCGGGATCTTAGGGGTTGGTCTGAGATAGGGTGTTATATTACAGACCAGACCAGTTTACGCAGATGTCGTAGGGTGTATTCGAACCGCTGGCCTTGTGCTTGCTAGCCCATGACCTTACCAAACAGACCCCTCCTCCTCAGACCCTCCCCCTCCAGTTCCACATCCTATGCTTCCCACACTAACCCCTCCCATCTACAGCCTTTTCTTCATCCAGATCCCTACCCCTATTGATCTACATCCTTTTTATTTATTTTTTAAATATTTTAACCCCCCACTCCCCCTATTTATTCCCATCCAGATCCCTCCCCCTCCAGCTCCTACTTTTTTTCCTACCCAGTCTCCTCCCCCTCTTATTTTTCCCAAACCGATTCCTGCCACTCAAACTCCTATTTTTTTCCCCAGTCTCCTCCTCCTCTCCTACTTTTTCCCGCAGTTCCTTTGCCCCCCCCTATTTTTCGCAACTTGTGTTCAGCTAGCTCTCAATAGATCACTGCTGCTGGTTTAACAAAGGATACAAAGAGAATGAAACACATTTGTTGACAGATATAAACCAGAAAGCTGTTTAAAATTGTATGCTCTATCTGAAACAAAATTAAAAAAAAAGTTAAAGGGACACCGTCCCCAAATTTTTAATTACGTGATTCAGAGAGAGCATGCAATTTTAAGCAACTTTCTAATTTACTCCTATTATCAATTTTTCTTCATTCTCTTGCTATCTTTATTTGAAAAAGAAGGCATCTAAGCTTGTTTTTTTTTGCTTAGAACTCTGGACAGCAATTTTTTATTGGTCGACAAATTTATCCACCAATCAGCAAGGACAACCCAGGTTGATCACCAAAAATGGCCTGGCATCTAAGCTTACATTCTTGCTTTTCAAATAAAGATACCAAGAGAATGAAGAACATTTGATAATAGGAGTTAATTACAAAGTTGCTTAAAATTGTATGCTCTATCTGAATCACAAAAGAAAAAAAAATGGGTTCAGTGTCCCTTTAAGAAAAAGTGTGGGTTTCGTGTCTCTTCAAGTTCAATACCAGGGTATCCGTCAAAAGGTTTGGGGTTTGAATCCAGCTACAGCGACTTGCTCCTTGAATGGGCACTCGAAATTTGTTGTTCTTTTTTGTTTTGCAAGTTTTATGCTATTTTCTTTTCTTAAAGAGACATTAAAAAAACTCTTGCTTTTCTTTAACAATTTGTGTTTGCCCCCCTTCTCCTAGAGAGGTTAAACATTTTTTTGCAACCTAGGTTTTTAAAATGCTGCAGATTGCCATAGAATATGGCACTCCATTGTAGCTCAGAGGTTAACTTGCCTGGAGACACAAAACAAATTATTCTGGCAACCTAGATGTTCTAGGCAAGTTGTAGCTTACGAAAAAGCATTTGCAAGTAAATGTTATAAACTGTTTTACACTGTTTAGTTCATAATTGGTGTAAAATCATAAAAGTAATGGGTATTAATCCTGCCAGCCAAGCAGCAGTCTCTCTAGATTGGCTTAGTGGTTAGCATGCTTGGCTACAAAGCAGAAGGTTGAGGGATCGAATCCACTCATGGGCTCTGTTACTTTGTGGCTTTGGAACTAGACGTTTGAGGGCTTGTGTTAAAGGAACACTGAACTCAATTTTTTTTCTTTTGTGATTCATTCATTCTCTTGGTATCTTTATTTGAAAAGCAAGAATGTAAGTCTAGATGCCGGCCCATTTTTGGTGAACAACCTGGGTTGTTCTTGCTGATTGGTGGATAAATTCATCCACCAATAAACAAGTGCTGTCCAGGGTTCTTGACTTTCTTTTTCAAATAAAGATAGCAAGAGAATGAAGAAAAATTATAATAGGAGTAAATTAGAAAGTTGCTTAAAATTGCATGCTCTATCTGAATCACGAAAGAAAAAAATTGGGTTCAGTAACCCTTTAAATAAAGCTGCTGCTGGGTGGAGCCTGGATGAGCATGGTGGCAGACATGTAAAGTGTGAGCTCCTGCTGTAGTTTCAAGAGAAAGTGGGATTATAATTCTCAAAAGCTTGCAGGTCTGTTATAGGACATTAAATACACTTTACAATAGCAGACAGCAACCAAAAATGTGATCAGAAAACTGCAGATAAAGGAATTCAAGCTGGAAAAAGATTTTACAAGCTGCAGGGAAACAAGAAAAAGGAGCTACTCAGAAATGGAGACAGAAAAATCATCTCAGCATCAACAATAACCTGATACATCTCCACTAGAAGTCTGGTAAGCCTATAAACAATATACATGCTTAAGGATGATGAGAATATAACAGTTATAAAACTTTATATAGCCATGTGGGAATAAACTAAGATGGCCACCAGACAGGACTCCTAGCTAGCTGCTGAATATCACACAATGCCTAACAATCTATTTTAAACAGTGCAAAGGGAAATCAATACACAAATAAACCAGGTTGGTTTTAGCACTACATATAGTGATACTTAAGACTGAGGGAAATAAATATTAAGATAAAGCAAGTGTGGAGAAGTCAGTTCATAATCTTAACACAGCAGAGAAATGAAACAGTGACAGTTTGCACTTCTCCCTCATAACTTTTCCCAAGCTACAATATAAGCTAAAGGCAACAGAGATTACAACTGGTCTATGTATAAACTTTTTTAAATAAAGGAGGGAAAAAAAAAAAAGCTGCAGCATTTAAATTTTAATGAAGATACAGTTTGAGATAACAGCTGCATTTGCCCTCATTAACTAAAGACTTTAAAGGCTGCTTTCTGCATTGTTTGAACTCTGATGACTCTGCATTAACATACAAAAGCAAAGGCAGCACAGTTACTCTAGCACTAGCAATATTCATTGCAACATGGCAACTAAAAGACAAAATAAATTAACTACACCATGTAAATCTGCTGCAGCAAATCTTTTCTTCAAATCATCTAAAAGTGATAAAATAAAGGAAATGGAACCTAACACACAAGATGAGGAGTTAGAACATGAATTGGAACCTCAGCAACATGATTGTGACATTCCTGCTACTAAAGGGGACTTAAGGCACCTAGTCTCCAAAAAAGATATCAATGCAAACTTTAATAAGATGTGGGAAAAAATGGATTCATTTCAAAACACAATAATAAGCAGTCTTGCAGAAATTAAACAAGATATATTGGAGCTTGGAACAAGAGTGGAAACACTAGAAGAAAAGGATGAATCCATAGAAGAAGATATCACTAACATTACACATCAACTGACAGATCAACAACAGGATATAGAAGATATTCTTGAAAAGATGGAAGACTTAGAAAATAGAAGCAGGAGGTGCAACATACGCCTAAAGGGTGTTCCAGAATCAATAACTGCAACAGAACTAAATGAGTATTTAAAACATCTATTTCAAGCCATCACAGGGACATCTGAAGACGGAAAATTTCAAATGGAAAGAGCTCATAGAGCTCTTAGAGCAAAACCAAAGGAGGGGGAACCTCCAAGAGATATAATATCTAAATTATCCCACTTTCAAGAAAAGGAGGAGATAATGGCGGCAGCTAGGAAGAATCCGACTTTTAAATTCAAAGGATCTGTAATACAATTCTACCAAGACTTATGTCTCAGAACTTTACAGAAACGCTCAGCACTACGTCCCCTAACACAATTGCTACGGAAGAATCAAATAGCGTATCGATGGGGATTCCCCTTCGCACTTCATATATTCCAGGATGGTAAAACAACCACAGTGAAAGTCAAAGAGGATATCTTAGAGGCCTGCCAACTTCTCAAATTAGAATGTCCAGAAATGCGGGAAAGTCAGCCAGACACCAGAAGAAGACCACGCGGACAACAACAAAGCATCTCTCAAACAGAGAAGTGGTCTAAAGTTCCAAAGAAGAAACAAAGACCCTGAATCATGGAGTAGACAGTGACCGAGGCTGGGATTTTTTTTTCTTTGCCTTCTTTTGGTGCATCCTTAGAAGAGCGCTACTCCCTGATCTCTTGGACTATACCCTACATGTGTCCCTCATAATATTGGCAGAGGATACTGGATACAGATGAGTATATAAATGTCAATCTACAAAACTAACTTTGCTTGGGATATATTGATGGACATAAAGATGTAAAATTTATGTTATATATAATCATTGGTTACTTGTGATGGAGGATAAGCAGATTAAGTCCAACATTCACATAAGATCTGGGCAATATCTTTGCCGTATGCCACTACAACCCGCTCCTTAGACCATATATATAATTCCCACTTTCAATAAATTTAAGTTGTTAGTAACTCTATATATTAAGAAACTACTATCCCGACATTATGGTTAGAACTATGCAAATATGCTACAGGGAAAAACAATGTTATAAGATTCAAATGTTTATTGTTGTTTGTTTTTTGTTTATTTCAATTTATTTTATGTACCGTCGAGCAGGTGAGACGAAAGTTTCTCCATCAGGAAAAGTTATACAGGAGAGCAGAGGATTTCATAACATTGCAAGTGAAGATATTGGTCAGCTACAGGTAGAGAAGGGGAGGGGAACTGACTCATGACTCCCAAGATAAGAATAATCTCACATAATGTAAGGGGGTTAAATACGGATAATAAAAGAAAAACAGCAATTACACAGTATCACAACCTAAATGCTAATATTATATTCTTGCAAGAAACCCATTTTACAAATAATCAAATACCCAAATATTGGAGTAGATATTTCACGCAACAATACCACTCCACAACTGACAAAAAAAAGAGAGGAGTGTCAATACTTATACATGATGCACTTAACTTTATCAAAGAAGAAGTGCTGACAGATAAAGAGGGCAGGTATCTTATAGTGAGAGGACGTATGCTAGACACCTCGCTTACACTTTGCAATATATACGCACCCAATGAACAACAGCACAACTTTTTTCACCACTTATCACACCTACTGACACAATGGTCACAATCAAAAATCATATTAGCCGGAGACTTTAATATTAATCTGAAAACACACAAAGTAGATACGCCCCACAAACTCACTAATAAACAAACCAGACATAATTCCATCTCTAAAAATATTAAGAATATCTTAGAATCTCATAATGTGATAGATACCTGGGTAACGTTATATGGGCAGACGAATGACCATACTTACTACTCCCCAGCACACAAAATTTATACCAAATTAGATTATATATTTATTAGTCAGATTCTACTCCCCAGTTTACACAGCTCCACAATTCATGCATGTGTCTGGTCAGACCATTCTATTATCCAGATACAATTAGAGGGACTGGTCAATGTGGACAGACAAAGGTCATGGACTTATGATCCAAATTTATTGAAAAAACCTGAATTATATGACAAAATTATGCATAACTTGACAGAATACTGGAAGATAAACACAACCCCAGAAACCACCCCAACAATCACGTGGGCTGCTCACAAACCATTCATAAGAGGTTTATTGATAAAGGAAAAAGCTCTATACACAAAAAAAGTTAAGGCTCACATAGAGATACTCCAACAGGAAATAGAAACGCTTGAAATCCAACATAGAAGCACACTAACCTCAGATATTTTCAATAAACTTACACATAAGCGACAAACACTAGCTAAGATTTTAAATGAGAACTCCCTCAGAGCTATGCATAAGTTGAAGGCACATTACTTTATATATGCTAATAAGCCAGATAGATTTCTAGCTCACAAACTAAGGGAAAGGACGAAAAATCTAACTATACAACAACTACAAAAAGAAGACGGGACGCTAATATATCACCCTCAAGACATAACGGACTGCTTTGCACAATATTATGAATCTCTTTATGACGGGAAAAAAGTTCAACATACTACTCAGACAAAAACGCTTAGACACCATTTTCTGCAAAAGGCTAAACTCCCGAAACTTAATGCTACAGACATGGAAGCCTTAAACACAGAAATAACAATAAACGAAATTGCCCTAGCAATAAAAGATCTTAAAATAGGCAAGGCGGCGGGTCCTGACGGGTTCTCAGGTGAATATTATAAAGTATTTAAAAAATGTCTGGTCCCCCACTTGCACAAATTCTGCAATGACATCATGCAGGGTACCCGTATCCCACAGGACATATTGCAGGCCAAAATAGTGGTTATACCCAAACCAGGAAGGAATCCCAAAAAATACCAAAACTATAGGCCGATCTCATTGATTAACCAAGATTTAAAAATTTTTACAAAAATTTTAGCAAATAGACTCAAATTATATCTACCCTCATTGATACATCCCGACCAGGTAGGATTCATAAAAGAAAGGGAAGCCCCAGATAATGTGAGACGAACGGTGTCTCTGGTGGAGTACTTGGTGGGGACAAAAACGCCTTCTCTGCTCCTATCTCTGGACGCAGAGAAGGCGTTTGATAGGGTCGACTGGGAATATATGTTTGAGACACTAACATTCATGGGTTTCAAAGGACAATTCATGACGGCTATCAAAAACCTGTATTCAGACCCAACAGCAACTATCAGAGCAACGGGCCATCAGTCTAGGCCAATTAAAATATTAAATGGGACACGTCAGGGCTGCCCGCTATCTCCTCTATTATTTGCACTAAGCATAGAACCTTTAGCGGCCTACATCAGGGGAGCAAAAGACATTACCGGAGTAAAAATTAACAAAGAAGAATATAAACTCACCTTATTTGCGGATGACATTTTGCTTACATTGACGAAACCTTTAAGATCACTTCCTCATCTATATCAAGTCATTGATGAATTTTCAAAAATCTCAGGCTTCAAAATAAATTCAGATAAGTGTGAGGCTATACCACTGACACTACCACTACATACTCGTAAGTTGATAGAAGCGAATTTTGACTTTAAGTGGGCTAAAAAATATATCAAATACTTGGGAGTTAACATAACAAACACACTAGAGGGACTCTATAAGGCAAACTATACTGAGATCTTTAAGACCGTAAGAAGGGATTTGGGTAGATGGAGGAGGGGGTGTTTCTCCTGGTATGGCAGATTATCGATTATAAAGATGAATATTCTACCGAGAATATTATATCTCTTCAGAGCATTACCAATCAAAGTACCGCAAAGAGAGCTAGCAGATCTCCAGATGGACCTAATTAGGTTCCTACGAGGACCCAAAACAGCTAGAATAGCCTCCCAACTATTAAAACAACACAAACAGTTGGGGGGAGTGGGGGTGCCCAATTTGCTAGACTACTATCAGGCAGCTAGGTTATCACAAATTACGCTGATAAGCAAAAACTGTCGAGAAATAACTTGGACTAGACTAGAGGCAGACTTAGCTGGGGTGAATGATCCAGCCACGATTGTTTGGAATACCTCAAACACTACAAACAAAACACTATACAAACTCAAGGTGACAGAGGAGTCCAAGCATATGTGGAAATACCTCACATCTTCTCTAGGCCTCATACCCAAGGGTACTAAGATAATACCACTGGGTGCTATACTTCCTGCAGAATTTCAAACACTAATATGTAAGTGGGAAAATAAGGGCCTCTACAGAGTTGCAGACTTTTTAGATAAAGGTAAAATGCTCACATACACCCAACTGAAAGATAAACTTCAGCCGGACACCTTACATTGGTTCCTATATCTTCAGATATCCACCACAATATACAAATACAGACAAAACAAACCATTAAACCCATACACTACAACAGAATGCATTATTGCAACCCCAGGTAGAAATAAAAAACTAATATCACAACTGTACTTGGCAATACAAGATGCAAAAAAAGGCTCCAAATTGCCGCTTCATGAGAATTGGGAAAGAGACTTAGGTGAAACATATGATGATGACAGATGGACACAAATACTTTCTAGGATTAGCAAGGGGCTGATATGCGCAGACCTTATCGAAAATTCTATTAAAACATCTTACAGGTGGTATCTTACACCCATAAGAACTGCACATTATACATTGCAGAAAAGTAGACTCTGTTACAGAGGCTGTGCAGAAATTGGAAATTATATGCATATGTGGTGGGAATGTGGGGAGATTAAACAAATTTGGAACAAACTTTCTAAATTGATAAGTATCCTATTAGATAAATCTATGACGCTAACGGCGGCGCAGGCCCTCTTGCATGTTTCAGATGAATCCTTAAACTTAGCTACCAATATATTCATAAATATACTTTGTACAACCACAAGGATATGTATAGCCAAACACTGGAGAACAGGTTCACCAACGTGGTCAGAAGTGATTAACAGGTTAGATAATATATATGCTATGTCAGAATCTGCCTCTTGGTTGCAGGATACAACAACACATTTCCAAAAGATTTGGGTCCACTGGATCATGAACAGAGATAGAAGTGAGATAAGGGAAATTTAAGTCTTTCAAGAGTTATAACACGATAGGGGATCTCTCCTAAACTTATTACCACTAAGTCTTTTATGGGGAACTTATATACATCTTAGATACAATTTGATGGTTCTCTCTCTGCTCGACGGGAAAGGTTATACAGTTATGAGTTTATTGTTTTACAGTTTCAAAAGTTTATGTTTAATGTTTATAATTATTAAAATAAAAGGAAAACACATTAGAAAAGGGAGGGGAAGGAAGACTATAGATAATTTCGTTCCTACTTCAGGAAAATAAGCAGGACCTCATATATTTCCTATGCCTGAAGGCAACTTCAGTAGGTGGGAGCTTTTCCTAGGACTCTATGGACTTTCAGAGATTTCAGTAATGATGGAGATACATTGGGAAAGCCGGATGGATATACTAATTGCTGAAAGAAGTTGTTTCATCCTCCAACTCATTTTCATGTTGTTTGAGACAGATATATGGAATTATAAAACTTTATCGAACAGAATAAGAGGTCCTGAGACTGTAACAATGAATATAAATATGTTTATCTGAACTAGGGGCATGATGTATTAGATATGTCTCTTGTCTTCCTTTTTGACAATAAAGATTATTTCAACTAAATAAAGCTGCTGGTTCCTTTATTTGCACGCTCTTCTAGAACAACTTTATATCCTGCAGTCTAGGTAAAAAAAAAATGTTTGTTTTGTTTTGCCAACTCCTCTATTCTATTTTGTTTCTTTAGCAGAAGACATGTCTTTATTGCTTATATACTTGTGTTCCCTTTCCCAGTAAGTAACCAGCAGAGCATACCATTGTGGTCTAGTAGTTAGCATAGCGTTCTTGTTTGGTTAAGATTTACAATCCAGCTACAACACTTGTGTTCCCAACATTTGCACATGTTAACCCTTGATCCTATGCCCATAAAAGCAGTGAGCAAGGTGAAATACATCTGTGGTAAATCTTTAGCTGTGCAAGGAGAGACACTAACTTTATCGTGCCCCAGAACGTTTGCTTTTAAGGCTTACAGAGCAGCCTAGCTTCGCCGTCCAAAGTCGTTCTTCTAGCTATAATAAAAACTATCTCATTGATAGGCCTTACGCTCCTTTCCTTTGACTTATGGCGAGAGAAACATATATATATAGGCACAGCAACAAATGCCATAAGAACATTCTTCATCCTGCCTAAATTAGATCCTCAGATTTTACAATATCACCTAAATTAACTATAACGTTACACAGTAAATCTAATTTGAATGCATTTCTTTCCTCCCCAGGTTGCCTAGCTGTTGTGAAAATAAGCTGTGAGCAGAGGGATCATGTTAAACAGTATATTCCTTTAAAATTGGTTGAATAGTTATTTACCTTCTTGGTATGCAACATAAATATAATAGTGTATGAAAACTCTAGTAGATTATGTAAAACTTTATCCTACATGTTCTGTCATGTCCTAAGAAAATTGTATGAAGATTTCCTATATTATCATTTAATATTCCTGTAAAAAAATAAAAATATATAAAAAAAAGTAATATTTTTGTGCAAAAAGATGCTCTTTTTCATGTGAGCTTGCAGTTTTTGCATTACTGACTCTAGCTATCCTGACAATGTTTTGTTGTATATATAAATAGGAAAGAACTATAAAAAACAATAATAATAACACACATAGATACACCATCAACAAGTAGTTGTCTGCACAGTATATTTCTGGGCAGAAAACAACTACACCATAAAAGTTTCTGGAAAAATGTTGTTTTGCCCATAGTATTAAAATAGATGATATTTTGTAAAATTCTAAATAGGAAAAATGTTGCTGCTATTTTAGTTTTAGTGTTTTTTGCGGGATTTTTTGTCACATGTTTTGCTATATTGAGTACGTTTGGAGAGGGGTAGCAGTATGTGTAAACTGTCACAAATGTTGAAATTTCCCCTCTGGAAAATCAGAAAGTTCTGTAATTTTAAAATGTATCTAACAATTTCATACCTACCCACATATTCCATAGTCTTTTGTAGGCTGTGAGGTGAAGGAAACTTGTGGCTCTGAACAAAGAGACAGAGTAGTAGGTATGTCATGGGCAGGGTGGCTGTGTCATTGGCTGAGTTAGGTTACACAGAGCCATGACAGTCCCTGGTTTTGCACTGTTAACCAGGACATTTGCAGACAAGAGGAAGCTGGAAGAGCGACTGCATGGTAAAGATCTGAACCATGGGAATGCTGCAATATATCGAACAGTTCAGAGTTCTGTATTTTTATGGCTTTTTTATAATTAATAATTTTCTGCTTAATTTGTAAAAGGGGTAAAAAATAAATATATTTTAGCTTTTCAGGAGTAATGCTTATTATTTTGTAAAAACTATTGACTGACTGTGCATCTAGGTGAAAATTATTATGATAGTTTCATTTTTAAGAAACCAATAGATGGCGCTGTGCTTTCTGCCATAATATATACAGGGCCCATGTAAGAAAATATCAACAGACCTATTTATCAGCAGAAATGTACAAAGTACAGTATTTGAAAGATAATAACAATTTTATGTAGTAAAAAAATCAGAGGGCAATGCAATGCATTCATGTGATGAAAAACAACATATTCAAGAATTTAGAGAAATAGAAAATGTACTTTGAGATATAGTGCACTTTAAGAGATTAAGGGCTCGATTTATTATCAAAGCCCTATGGCTGCAAGTTCTCACAAGAACTTGCTCGCTGTAATTTAACAAGCAGCGGTCACCAGACCGCCGCTTCCCTAACCTCTTCGCCCCCTCTAAGGTGGCAAAATTCAATCTCCGTGGTCTAGTCCGACCGAGGAGATTGACAGCTCCTGCCCGCACGTGTTTGGCTTTGCGCGGGCAGGGGGCGGGAATGCACTTGAGCGCAAAATTGCACTCGTATGCAATGGTGATTACCTGCGGGTAATTTCGCCCCGCCACAGGCGAGCTGAGGCGTACAGCGGCGCGTATACGCGCACCTGTCCGCCTGAGCTTTGATAAATCTAGCCCTAAGCAATCTTAATAAGAAGAAGAAAATGACTTGTATACAGTACACCAGCATGTAAAACTTTCATCACAGCTTTATCTCACAATATTTTGTTTGCAAAGCAGCAGGTCAAATTTGCAAAGCAGAGTGCACAATACTTATTAATTAAAACTTTGGAAAAATATATTTTGCACTTATTATAGAATGTTTTGGCACAAATGTTGCATTATATTTTCAAGATTACAACTTCATAAACACAAACATACGCACACACAGGGTCAACCTTAGCATTTGTGGGGCCCTGGACAAGATATATTTGTGGGGCCCCTCAGCCCAGTGCCCTTATTTCCCTTCCCAGTATGCCCTGCCCCTTGTATGGCCCACCACTTTATATTAAATTTGGTCATTCAAAACTGTGTGATATCATTAGAAACACAAATTGAAAGATTGCACACACACTCATAATGCAGACAAACATACACACACAAATTCACACATACACAAACATACACACAAACATACACACACACAGATACACACACACAAACATACACACACAAATTCACACATACACAAACATACACACACAGAAACACACACAAACATACACACATACACACACACACACACATACACAAACACACACAAACATACACACACACACACAGAAACACACACAAACACACATACACAAACATACACACATATGCACACACACATTGGAGCTATTAAAGTTAGCAGAACCAAACAAACTTTAAATTTGGACATTCAAAACTGTGTGATATCATTAGAAACACAATTTGACAGATTAAATCTTTGCCATATAGCAATGTTATAGATGAGTGATTTGCTTCTCATACATATTTCTTAATTAAACCATAGAAATGTTTATCTGGATAAAAGTTTTGTTTAAAAGGAATACTGTTTGGTTTTTTTGCAAATATTATATAAACTATTTAAATTAAAGTATATAATTGTCATGTTTGTAGTTTGTTTATTTCACTACATACTGAATGAAAATATGTCTGTGACCCAATAGCTAAGCTTCATTGTAGAAAATAGCATCTCACCTTTATATTGGAAGGATTTACAAGTTTGGCCATTATCAGTTGTCCACACCAGCTAACTGCTGAATCTCATATTTTATCATATAAATAGAAAATGGTTTCCCTCTTCTCTCTCTATTAACTCTAAAGCATGTTACATGGGGAAAACACACACCAATATACTGTGTTACAAACCAAAGCCCTTAAACTTATTTAACCAGAAGTTATACAAACTAGTCAAAATTTAAAGAAATAGTAAATTAAAATTAATAAATATATATTGCTTTCAGGACTCCAAGAATACAGCTAGATAAAAAAAGCACCATATGTTGATTGTGCAAATAACTGTTTACAACATTAGAAGAAAGCACAGCGCCATCTATTGGTTGATTAGAATAATTTTCACACGCAAACATACAAACACACACAAGCAAACATACAAACATACACACACAAACATACACACACACACACAAACATACAAACATACACACACAAACATACACAAACACACACACACAAACATACAAGCACACACACAAACATACACACACACAAACATACACACACACACACAAACATACACAAACACACACAAACACAAACATACACACACACACAAACATACACACACACACACAAACATACACACACACACACAAACATACACAAACACACACAAACACAAACATACAAGCACACACACAAACATACAAGCACACACACAAACATACAAGCACACACACACAAACATACACACACAATCATACAAGCACACACACACAAACATACACACACAAGCATACAAGCACACACACACAAACATACAAACACACACATACACTGGAGCTATTAAATTTAGCAAAACCAAACAAACATTAAGGGATATATTAGAAGTGGAGTGCTAAATATTGATTTTGCAAATGCAATATTAGCGTTCCACTGAGTAATACCAGCGCATGCGCATGGTATTCTATAGACTCGAATGGGAGCCTTTTCCTCATGCCGGCAAAGACAGCTGAGAACCTAGCGCAGCAAAGGGGGTAAGTCGTGCAGCGATGGGCAGCAGTTTGTAAATATATATGTATATGATTATGTATTATGATTGTATATACACATATTTACACATAAATATATATGTATATAAGCATATACATAAATATTTACAGGGAACACACAGTTCCGATAGACCACAATGTAAAGGCACTTGCCTTTTTTTTCTCACACCCGCCAACTTTAAAACCCTAAAAACTGCTTTTTGCAGTTATTTTATTACAAAATATAGATGCTGCTGTCTTTATTTTTAATAAAATATATGACACTTGATTTTGGGGGCATTTGATGGACGTTTATAAAATTAACCAGAGATCTGATCTCTGGTTATTTTTATAAGCGCTAAATTGTAATGGCTGGTTATTTATAATTTGCTCGTTTGCGGGCGGGCAATAAATTAGTGCTCCACTTGTAATCTAGCCCTAAATATGGACATTCAGAAGCTGTGTTATATCAATAGGAACTCAAATTGGTAGATTAAATCTTTGCCATTTAGCATTGTTATTGATAATAGATTTGCTTCTTTATACATATTTTTTTAATTATTTTTTTTTATATCTGGATAAAAAGTTTGTTTAAAAGGAATACTATCATATATATATATATATATATATATATATCTGCAAACATATTAACAATATGAATTAAAGTATATAATTGTCTTGTTTTTAGTTGATTTCACTTCAAAGTTAAGGAAAATATGTCAGTGACACAATAGCTAAGATTAATTGTAGAAAATAAATACAAAATTCATGAACTAGCATCTCACCTTTATATTAGAATGATTGTACAAGTTTGGCCATTATCAGTTGTCCACACCAGCTAACTGCTGCATCTTATATTTTATCATTTAAATAGAAAATGGTTTCCCTCTTCTCTCTCTATTAACTCTAAAAAAGCTCTAAAACAGCACAATTTACGGTAAAGTTATCAAGTGACTATTACATGTGGAAAATACTCAAAAATGCACTGTGTTTCAAACCAAAGCCCATTAACTTATTTAACCAGAAGTTGTAAAAACTAAAAAACAGTAAATTAATAAATAAATAACCCTTTAGAAACTCCTTTATAGCTAGATAAAAAGCACCATCTGTTGGTTGTGCAAATAACTGTTTACATTCTAGCAGAAAGCACAGCGCCATCTATTGGTTTCTTAAGAATTAAATTATCATCATAATTTTCACCTAGATGCACAGTCAATATTGTTTGCAAAATAATAAGCATTACTCCTGAAAAGCTAAAATGTATTATATTTTTTACCACTCAATTTAAGCAGAAAATTAGTAAATATAAAAAAGCCCTAAAACTACAAAACTCACAACTGTTCAATATATGGTTCAGATCTTTACCATGCAATCACTCTTCCAGCTTCCCCTTGTCTGCAAATGTTCTGGTTAACAGTGCAAAACCAGGGACTGTCATGGCTCTGTGTAACCTAACTCAGCCAATGACACAGCCGCCCTGCCCATGACATACCTACTACTCTGTCTCTTTGTTCAGGGCCACAAGTTTCCTTCACCTCACAGGCTACAAAAGACTATGGGATATGTGGGTAGGTATGAAATTGTTAGATACATTTTAGAATTACACAACGTTCTAACATTGTGTTTACACATACTGCTACCTGTCTCTAAACTTACTAAATATTGCAACTCATGTAGACAAAAACAAAACACTAGAACTAAAATAGCTCTAAAATTGTTCCTATTTAGAATTTTACAAAATCTCATATATTTTCATACCATGGGCAAAACAACATTTTTCCAGAAACTTTTATGGCGTACTTGTTTTTCTCCCCCCAGAAATATACTGTGCAGAACTCATTGTTATTGGTGTATCAATGTGTGTTATTACTAATTATCCAATAGGTGGCACTGTGGTTCAATTTCTTTTTATAGTTCTTTCCTATTTCTATATACAACAAAACCTTGTCAGAATATCTAGAGTCAAGCTCAAATGAAACAGATCATATCATTTTTTGCACTAAATTATTACTTACATTTGTTTTTAAAGAAATATTAAATGATAATATAGGAAATCTTGATAAGATTTTCTTAGGACATGACAGAGCACGTAGGATAAAGTTTTACATAATCTATTAGAGTTTTCATACGCTATTATATTTATATTGCATACCAAGAAAGAAAATAACTATTCAACCAATTTTAAAGGAAAATACTGTTCAACATGATCCCTCTGCTCACAGCTTATTTTCACAACAGCTAGGCAACCTGGGTAGGGAAGAAATGCATTTAAATTAGATTTACTGTGTAACTTTAGAGTTAATTTTGGTAATATTGTAAAATCTGAGGATTTAATCAATGCAGGATGAAGACTGAATGTTCTTATGGCATTTGTTCCTGTGCATATGTGTATGGGGTTCTCTCGCCACAAGTCAAATGAAAGGAGCGTAGGTGAGATAGTTTTTATTATAGCTAGAAGAACGACTGTGGACGGCGAAGCTAGGCTGTTCTGTAAGCCTTAAAAGGAAACGTTCTGGGGCACGATAAAGTTAGTGTCTCTCCTTGCACAGCTAAAGACTTACCACAGATGTATTTCACCTTGCTCACTGCTTTTATGGGCATAGGATCAAGGGTTAACGTATGCAAATGTTGGGAACACAAGTGTTGTAGCTGGATTGTAAATCTTAACCAAACAAGAACGCTATGCTAACTACTAGACCACAATGGTATGCTCCGCTGGTTACTTACTGGGAAAGGGAACACAAGTATATAAGCAATAAAGACATGTCTTCTGCTAAAGAAACAAAATAGAATAGAGGAGTTGGCAAAACAAAACAAACATATTTTTTTTTATCTAGACTGCAGAATATAAAGTTGTTCTAGAAGAGCGTGCAAATAAAGGAACCAGCAGCTTCAGTTAAAGGGTTACTGAACCCAAATGTTTTCTTTCGTGATTCCGATAGAGCATGCAATTTTAAGCAACTTTCTAATTTACTCCTATTATAATTTTTTCTTCGTTCTCTTGCTATCTTTATTTGAAAAAGAAAGTCAAGGACCCTGGACAGCACTTTTTTATTTGTGGATGAATTTATCCACCAATCAGCAAGAACAACCCAGGTTGTTCACAAAAAATGGGCCGGCATCTAGACTTACATTCTTGCTTTTCAAATAAAGATACCAAGAGAATGAATGAATCACAAAAGAAAAAATTTGAGTTCAGTGTTCCTTTAACACAAGCCCTCAAATGTCTAGTTCCAAATCCACAAAGTAACAGAGCCCATGGGTGGATTCGATCCCTTAACCTTCTGCTTTGTAGGCAAGCATGCTAACCACTAAGCCAATCTAGAGAGACTGCTGCTTGTCTGGCAGGATTAATACCCATTACTTTTATGATTTTACACCAATTATGAACTAAACAGTGTAAAACAGTTTATAACATTTACCTGCAAATGCTTTTTCATAAGCTACAACTTGCCTAGAACATCTAGGTTGCCAGAATAATTTGTTTTGTGTCTACAGGCAAGTTAACCTCTGAGCTACAATGAGGAGGATGAGACTGGATGGGATGGTGAAAAAGAGCAGCCGCAGACTAGATGGGGAAGTGTGGGAGGGACCTTAAAAGAGCAGCCGCAGACTAGATGGGGAAGAGTGGGAGGGACCTTGATGGGAGGAGGGATCTGGTTAGGAAAATAGAAGGGGGCTGGGTAAGGTAAAATAGGAAGGAGGAGATAGAGGGGGAGGAGCATGAGTAAAGGTGGAAGGGGAGGAACCTGGGAAGGAGGGATCAGTATGGGGGGAAAATAGAGGAGAGATTGGGAGGATACTGGAGGAGGAGGAAGAAATAGGAGTTGGAGGAGAATGGATGGGATGGTGAAAAAGAGCAGGCACAGACTAGATGTGGAAGAGTGGAAGGGCCTTGATAGGAGGAGGGACCTGGTTGGTAAAATGGGAGGGGATGTGTTAGGAAAAATAGGAAACAGGGCTTAGAGGAGGAGGAGGAGCCTTAAGAAAAGATGAGGCTCAGGAGAGGGAAAATAGGAAGGGGAGGAGCCTGGTGGAAAAAAAGGAGGGATCAAATAGAGGCAGGAACAGTTTGGGGAAAAATAGTTGGAGGGGGAGACTGGATGAAGAACATTTGAAAATTGGAGTAAAATAGAAAGTTGCTTAAAATTGCATGCTCTATCTGAATCACAAAATAAAAAAATATTGGGTTCAGTGTTCCTTTAAAGACTAGTTCCAAAGACAGCATTTTACAGCCACAAAGGGTGGATTCGATCTCTCAACCTTCTGCTTTGTAGCCAAGCATGCTAACCACTAAGCCAACCTAGAGAGACTGCCGCTGGTTTGGCAGGATTAATACCCATTACTTTTATGATTTTAGACCAATTATGAACTAAACAGTGTATAACAGTTTATAACATTTACCTGCAAATGCTTTTTCATAAGCTACAACTTGCCTAGAACATCTAGGTTGCCAGAATAATTTGTTTTGTGTCTCCAGGCAAGTTAACCTCTGAGCTACAATGGAGTGCCATAGTCTATGGCAATTTGCAGCATTTTAAAAACCTAGGTTGCAGATTTTTTTTTAACCTCTCTAGAAGTGGGGCAAACACAAATTGTAAAAGAAAAGCAAGAGTTTTTTTTAATGTCTCTTTAAGAAAAGAAAATAGCATAAAACTTGCAAAACAAAAACAAATTTTGAGTGCCCATTCAAAGAGCAGTAGCTGGATTCAAACCCCAAACCTTCTGCTTGTAAGGTAGTTAAGCTAACCATTATGCTATTGATGCTGGCAGTAGTAAGTCAGACAGGGCCAATATCCATTATAGGCGAGCCAATACCTAGTCAACAAGCAGAAAGCTGCTGTGGAGCAGTGGTAAGTTCATGGGCTAGCAAGCACAAGGCCAGCGGTTCGAATACACCCTACGACATCTGCGTAAACTGGTCTGGTCTGTAATATAACACCCTATCTCAGACCAATCCCTAAGATCCCGGTTAAAGAATATATAGCTGTAATGATAATAATGGGATCTCGAGAAATAGGATGATCCGATCGTAAAATGGGAATTAATCTGGATAAGTTTGGGGAGGGGCATAACGGGAAAAATAGATTGGGCAGAAGGAATCTGGTTAGAAAGATGGGAGGGGGCTGGGTAAGTTAAAATAGGAAGGAGGAGATAGAGGGGGAGGAGCATGAGTAAAGAGACAAGGGAGAAGGGGTGGAGCCTGAAAAGAAGGAGGGTTCAGTATGGGGAAAAATGGGAGGATACTGGAGGATGAGACTGGATGGGATGGTGAAAAAGAGCAGCCGCACACTAGATGGGGAAGAGTGGGAGGGACCTTGATGGGAGGAGGGATCTGGTTAGGAAAATAGAAGAGGACTGGGTAAGGTGAAGGAGGAGATAGAGGGGGAGGAGCATGAGTAAAGGTGGAAGGGGAGGAGCCTGGGAAGAAGGATGGATCAGTATGGGGGAAAAATAGAGGAGAGATTGGGAGGATACTGGAGGAGGAGGAAGAAATAGGAGGTGGAGGAGAATGGATGGGATGGTGAAAAAGAGCAGGCGCAGACTAGATGTGGAAGAGTGGGAGGGCCTTGATAGGAGGAGGGACCTGGTTGGTAAAATGGGAGGGGATGTGTTAGGAAAAATAGGAAACAGGGCTTAGAGGAGGAGGAGGAGCCTTAGGAAAAGATGAGGCTCAGGAGAGGGAAAATAGGAAGGGGAGGAGCCTGGTGGAAAAAAAGGAGGGATCAAATAGAGGCAGGAACAGTTTGGGGAAAAATAGTTGGAGGGGGGAGACTGGATGACTGCATCATGGTGCATTTAGAGTGGGACAGGTGCCGCGGGCTACTTTTTTTACTGTGATACCTGCGCTAAAGGTAGCGCCACTTGTAACCTGGATGACCCTGCATTGATTTTGTGTGCCATAACCTCTGTGGATGTGTTAAAAAAAGTGTCTGCTGATGTCATTCTAAGGCTTGGTTACTTTTATTGAAGTTCTGGCATTCATGTACCTGTATAGCTTTCCTGATATTGACCTCTGCTTTCTTCCCGACCCTCGCCTCAAGTCTTATCCCTGTACATTGACTTAAAGACTGATTTATTGGCTTCTTACCTCTGGAAGAGAACATTTGACTATTTTTTTGCCTGCTCCCTCTGCTGTGACGTCTGGTTCCAGACGGATACCCTGGTATTGAACTTGAAGAGACAGGAAACCCACACTTTTTCTTAAAGGGACACTGAACCCATTTTTTTTTCTTTTGTGATTCAGATAGAGCATACAATTTTAAGCAACTTTGTAATTAACTCCTATTATCAAATGTTCTTCATTCTCTTGGTATCTTTATTTGAAAAGCAAGAATGTAAGCTTAGATGCCAGGCCATTTTTGGTGATCAACCTGGGTTGTCCTTGCTGATTGGTGGATAAATTTGTCGACCAATAAAAAATTGCCGTCCAGAGGTCTGAACCAAAAAAAAACAAGCTTAGATGCCTTCTTTTTTCTTAGATAGCAAGAGAATGAAGAAAAATTGATAATAGGAGTAAATTAGAAAGTTGCTTAAAATTGCATGCTCTCTCTGAATCACGTAAGAAAAAATTTGGGGACGGTGTCCCTTTAACTTTTTTTAAAAAAATTTTTTCAGATAGAGCATACAATTTTAAACAACTTTCTGGTTTATATCTGTCAACAAATGTGTTTCATTCTCTTTGTATCCTTTGTTAAACCAGCAGCAGTGATCTATTGGGAGCTAGCTGAACACAAGTTGCGAAAAATAGGGGGGGGGCAAAGGAACTGCGGGAAAAAGTAGGAGAGGAGGAGGAGACTGGGGAAACAAATAGGAGTTTGAGTGGCAGGAATCGGTTTGGGAAAAATAAGAGGGGGAGGAGACTGGGTAGGAAAAAAAGTAGGAGCTGGAGGGGGAGGGATCTGGATGGGAATAAATAGGGGGAGTGGGGGGTTAAAATATTTAAAAAATAAATAAAAAAGGATGTAGATCAATAGGGGTAGGGATCTGGATGAAGAAAAGGCTGTAGATGGGAGGGGTCAGTGTGGGAAACATAGGATGTGGAACTGGAGGGGGAGGGTCTGAGGAGGAGGGGTCTGTTTGGTAAACTAGGATATTGAGGTGAGGGGCAGGTTTCTATTTGGAAATACATAGGATATGGGTGAGTGGAGTGGGGTCTGGTTGTTAAAATCAGGTGGGGGAGAGAATGCTTGTGGAAAAAGAAGGGATCTGGTGGGAGGAGGGCCAGGGTTAGGAAAAATAGGAGGGGAAGGGGAATGGATAAGGAAAAAGTGAGGATCTGGAGTAGGAGGGACACGGTTGGGAAAATAGGAGGGAGGGGGGTCTGAATGGGAAAAATTTAACTTGGATCTTAAAGGGGAGATGGCAGGAACAGATTGGGAGAGGAGTGAAATCTGTGATGGAAGAACAGATGGTAGCACTAGGGTACGTAGGCGTGCTGGATAGGTAGAATCTGCCACATTATTTAGGAAGAGGATGTGTTGTCAGAGATGGAGCGTTATGTAAAATGGGGATGGGGAGGTTCCTGGGATATATATAATGGGGTGTGGGGTGTAGGGAGAGTATGGTTGTGAAGGAGGATCTGCAAGAGGAAAGAGAGGCTGGTAGGACACAGAGATGTGGAAGGGATCTGTGGGGCAAGATCTGAATTACAACAGAGTTTAGGTGATGGGGTAAAATGCGGGATCTAGTGAGGTAAAAGGGAAATATATAGATATATTTATTGGTTCCTGTATTATTAGAGGCTTAGGCCCCTGCTTACATGAATTTGCTGACATTGCCCTTTTCTGAGGAATTAGTGAAAAAGTGTTGATGGGGACAAGATACAGATTCAGTGTCATTATGGCATTTGTTCCTGTGCCTATATATATATGTGTTTCTCTCGCCATAAGTCAAAGGAAAGGAGCGTAAGGCCTATCAATGAGATAGTTTTTATTATAGCTACAAGAACGACTTTGGACGGCGAAGCTAGGCTGCTCTGTAAGCCTTAAAAGGAAACGTTCTGGGGCACGATAAAGTTAGTGTCTCTCCTTGCACAGCTAAAGACTTACCACAGATGTATTTCACCTTGCTCATTGCTTTTATGGGCATAGGATCAAGGGTTAACGTGTGCAAATGTTGGGAACACAAGTGTTGTAGCTGGATTGTAAATCTTAACCAAACAAGAACGCTATGCTAACTACTAGACCACAATGGTATGCTCCGCTGGTTACTTACTGGGAAAGGGAACACAAGTATATAAGCAATAAAGACATGTCTTCTGCTAAAGAAACAAAATAGAATAGAGGAGTTGGCAAAACAAAACTAACATATTTTTTTTTTCTAGACTGCAGGATATAAAGTTTTTCTAGAAGAGCATGCAAATAAAGGAACCAGCAGCTTCAGTTAAAGGGTTACTGAACCCAATTTTTTTCTTTCGTGATTCAGATAGAGCATGCAATTTTTTTTTTTTTTAATTTATTCTTTATTAACCAACAAAAAGTAATGATATACAATAATACGGACTTGGCTCACAAAAAAAGAAGAACAACAAAAAAGAGTTATCATCATCTGAAGGTTCACATAATTTCAGCCCAAAAAGAAAAGAAAGAGAAGAGAGAAAAAAAAAAAAGAGCAGATTATATTTGATGGCATCTAGCCCTTAGTCTTCTCCAAGAAGAGATTACTTTTCTTAAAGTCCAAAAAACAAACACTAATACCTTAAATCACCTTATGTTGGGTTTTTTCTTTTTTTGTTTATTGGTAGGAAGACCAACAAAACAAAACACATAAACAAACAAACAAAAAGGGAGAGAGAAGGGAAAAAAAAAAAAACAGGTAGAAGAAACTCTCTCTCTCTCATGTCCCCCACCACCCCATCTACCAGATACCTAACAGAATCAGTTCCGAATTTTGAAAAGGAAGAATCATATATTCTCTTTCATTTTCAGAGAGTGACTTAATATATAGTGCCCATTTATTAAAAAAAAAATCCTTATGTCTTCTTCATTATCTATGTCTGTGTCCTTCTGTTCTAATAAACATTGTTTTTTCAAACAATTCTTAATTTCAGACACACTAGGTACAGAGCGCATTTTCCATTTTTTACAAATCAAATATCTGGTAGCTAAGATAGAGATGGAGATGAGTTTGTCATTAGGATGACGCTTATTTAAATTGTCAATACATAATATGATCTGATATAGGGTAAGGGTTACTGAGGGAATTTTCAGTACCCTATTCTGCCAGTATTCTAACTTACGCCAAGTGTTTCTCAGTTTTGGACAGAACCAAAACATGTGTTCAATGTCAGCTGCTGGGAGTGAGCATTTAGGACATTTGTCAAAGCCTGAGTTGTGTACCCTGCGGCCCTTTTCCGGAGTAAAATATGCTCTATGGAGCACTTTAATGTGTGCTTCCCGCCATGTGGCAGAGAGAGTTATCTTTGCCACTTTATTTATGGAATATTGCAGAGTTTTTGAGTTCACCCTGTTCTGCTCTGACAGTGAGGCCCATGTTGAGGCAAGTCTTGCCAGATTTAAGTTGCCCCTATTGACACCCAGAAGATGATAGCACACAGAAATAGACATCCGGCCAGTATTCATAAGTGTAATCCAATTTTCAAGTTTACCTAGCTTCCAACACCAACCTTCCTCTCTGATAATTTCAGAAAGAAAATGCCTTATCTGCAAATAGGCAAAAAAATCTTTATTCGGTAGGTTATATTCTCCTTTTAGTTTTTCAAATGTTTTAATGGATTTTCTATCATTATCTATCAATATTTTTAGATAATTTAGATTTTATTTAATCCAGAGTTATGCCATCTCTTAAAAACCTCAGAATGTAGTCCAGGTTGGAATTTTGGGTTCCCTATCAGGGGAAGGTAATTCGTAACCTTAGGGTTAATAGAGAGGAGCTTTGATATTTTCCACCATGCCTTGATAGGATTGAGGATGGTTTTAAGCTTTTTAATTTCTGGAGGTACCTCTTTAGGAGGGGAATGTAGTAGTGCTAAGGGGAGGTAGGGGTCACAGATATTAGTTTCAAAATGATTATTTAAAATGTAGTCTTTAGACAGAATCCAGCCAGTCGCTATACGTGCCAAGAAGCTAAGGTTGTATGCCCTAATATCTGGGAGTGCCAGACCTCCCAGCTCGCATGAAAGAGAAAGCTTGTTAATAGATATTCGTGCTTTTTTCCCCTGCCAAAGAAATTGACTAGTTAAACTGTTGATCAGCCGTACATCCTTTTCAAAAAGAATAACTGGGACATTCTGAAGTATATATAACAGTTTCGGGAGGAGGACCATTTTAAACAATGCCACTCGTCCCGAAATTGAAAGTGGTAAGCTTTGCCAAGTTCTGAGTTTTTCCTTGATTTGTCTGATAATTGGAGGTATATTTAGTTCATATAAATTGTCAGATTTCGTCGGGATATTTATCCCTAAATATTTAAATGAATTTATTACTCTTTTGAATGGATTATCTATACATGAGTCACTATTCCTATGAATCCAGTAGATTTCTGATTTGGATGCGTTTATTTTGTATCCTGCAAAGGAACCAAAATGATCAATTATCTGCATGAGCTTTGGGATGTTAATTTTAGTATTTGATAAGTACAGCAGAACATCGTCTGCATATAGACCAATTTTCATCTCATGATTTGAGATCTTTATTCCCTCCAAGCTTTGTCTTATCATAATTGCCAAGGGCTCAATAGCCACATCAAACAAGAGTGGGGAGAGAGGGCAACCCTGGCGAGTTCCTCTTTCCAAGGTTATTGGTGGTGATACAGCTCCATTGACTATCAAACTTGTGGCTGAGCATTTATAGAGATTCTCTACAAATTCAGGAAATTTACCCTTAATGCCGAATTTCAGTAAAGATGTATTAAGGTGTTTGAAGGTGACAGAGTCAAACGCTTTTTCTGCGTCAATGGAAAGAATAGCCATATCCGGTATACCAGGTATTTCCTCTCTCCCCTCTCCCGTCCGCAGGTTTTTTTCAAAATATTCCAGCGTGACTAATACCTCTCTAATTTTAGCCGAGGAATTTCGTCCATTCAAGAAGCCAGCTTGGTCCGTGTGGACTACTTTTGGTAGGATTAGCTGTAGCCTGGATGCTAAAATAGAGGTTAGAATCTTGTAGTCTGAATTGAGTAAAGCTATTGGCCTATAAGATTCTTTGAGCCGCGGATCCTTTCCTCCCTTTAATATTAAGGTTGTATAAGAAGATGAGAATGAAGCTGTTACTGATTTACCGTTAATATAATAATCATTCTATAAATTTGTTAAGTAAGGGGAGATTTCTGAAGAAAGTATTTTATAAAATTCACTAGGTAGTCCATCCGGACCCACTGCCTTATTAATAGGAAGTCTAGAGATTGCCTCAGATACTTCTTGTGCTGATATAGGGGTATTGAGATTATTAATACAATCATCTGTTACCGAGGGGCTTATGATCTTATTCCAAAACTCTGCAGATTTATCATGATCATAGCCCTTACAAGAGTATACATCTTCATAATATTTCAGAAGTGCATCTGCAATTTTATCGGGGTTTGATATTCGCACACCCTTATCCAGGAGTTCTTCGATGTAGGATTGCTTTTTTTCGTTATTAATCAATCTGGCCAACATCCTTCCAGACTTGTTCCCAAATCTGTACAGTTTGGCCTGAATTTTTAATTCTTTCTGTGTTTGCTGAGTCAGAATAAATGTATCCCGGACTTCTTTAGCTTGCACATACTTATCCCAGTTTAGGGCATTTTTATGGAGCATAAATTTATTATATGCATTGGTTAATGCTTTATGTATTTCTTTTTCCCTTAGCTTCACTTTCTTGGTGAGTGCTATATTGTAGGCCAGAGTTTCACCTCTGAGCACCGCTTTAGCAGCTCCCCAGAACAATTCTGGGCGTTCAATGTAATCAGAGTTAAACTGTAAAAATTCCTCAAACTTAGATCTAAGACGGGTTTTAAACTTCATATCTGTCACTAAGTAATATGGAAAATAGAAACGCAAAGATTTAAGTCTCGATTGTTTAAACTGAATATCCAATGTAATAGGGCTATGGTCTGATAATAGTATGGGAGTGATTCCTGCTTGTACCCTTGAAGATCCTAGGCACTCGTCTATAAGGAATAGGTCTATTCGAGAGAGAGTTTTGTGCGCTTTTGAGAGACAAGTAAATTCCTGAATGTCCGGGTTCTGGGTTCTCCAAATGTCATGAAGTGCTAAGTTTTGCTTTATTTTCTTAAGCAATTTGGCTTCTAAATTATCCTTTTTCTGTTTTTTCTGTTTCATGGCTTCTCGGAGCCTGTCTAGCGGGCACTGTGGGGCCATATTGAAATCGCCTCCCATAATTAAATGCCCCTGACTGTACAGAAGGAGTTTAGATTGTATTCTATTCCAGAACTCTGGGTCAAATGTATTAGGACCATAAATATTACAAATCGTATAGATTTCCTGGGCGATTCTTACTTTTAGCAGAACAAATCTTCCCTCCGGATCAGGCTCACAGTGAACCACCTCAAGTTGAGCCCTTTTCCCAATTAAAATGGCCACTCCCCTTTTTCTGCCAACACTAGGCGAGTAGAATACTTCACTGACCCATGAGGCTCTAAGCTTGCAAGATTCCTCTGAATTAAGATGTGTTTCTTGAATTAACCCTATATCCGTCTGAAATTTCCTTAATTGCATCAATATGGTTTTTCGTTTAATGGGAGTAGAGATCCCTCCCACATTCCATGATAAGTTTTTCTATTCTTTTGTATCTTCAGGGTTTATCTGTAGGGGGAGGTGAAGGGGAGAGAAAGAGAGAGAGAGAAGAGAAAAGAAGAGGGAAAGAAGAAAGAAAAAAAAAAGGGGGAAAAATAAAAAACGAGAAGGGGAAAAAAAAAAAAACAATTTTGGAAAAAGGAGGGGGAAGGACCCAGCAATTGCCCTGATTGCCCCATCTGTCCCCATTTAAGGGATCGCCCCGTTTATTGAGCCTGCTTTGACTAAGTAGGGGCTGTTCCCTCTGCTGCTACTGAGTCTAAGGATGAAAAGAATTTCTCGGCTGCATGTGCCTCCAGGAAGTAATGTACTGTTCCTTCCACAGTTACTTTAAGTTTAGCTGGATACATTATAGTTGCATTTAATCCAGATTTTATAAATTTGGTGCTTATGGGTGCCAGGTCTCTCCTCTTGGAGGCTGTTTCAGCCGAGAAATCCTGAAAGATGAGGATCTTAGCCCCATTGATGATAAGAGGTTGACTTTTACGAAAGTGCTGTAGTAAGGAAACTTTGTCTTGGTAATTGAGTAATTTTACAATGACTGGTCTAGGCCTATTAGCATTTTTAACTGTTTGTGGTGGTCCCAGCCTATGGGCCCTCTCTACCAGAATACTATGATACAAGGATGGGGGTTTAAGAGCTGTCTTCAAAGTGTCAGAAACAAAAAGGGCTAGGTCTTCATATTGTTTCCCCTCTGGAAGACCTATTATCCTGATATTATTTCTCCTACTACGATTTTCTAGGTCTTCCAGCCTCGAGAATTTTTTTTGGGTGTTACTGCAGATATTATCAAGCTTGGCACCTTGCGACACTGTCATGTCTTCTAGATCAGACACTCTCTGCTCAACCTCCTGCATTCTAGAGGAGAATTGTCTAATTTCTTGCGACAAGGAGGAGATGTCCTGTTTGATCTCCATCCTTAGCGCATCAAATTTAGGAGAGAGGGCTTCAGAGATGCTGGTAACTAAACTTTGAACATTTAATACTTCGGGTAGGGCTGTATTGGATAGAGCTGATTGAACATCAGCTGTTGGGTCCTGTGTGCCCTTAGGTTTCCTATCTCTTTGTCTGCCTGCCATTGTTGGAGAAGATGTTTTGGCAGGGATGCCAAGGAACTTATCCATCCACCAGTTGTGGTATGGTAATAAAAAAAAAAAAAAAAAAGAAGGGAGGAAGGAAAAAATGAGTGATCTCTGTGAGTGAGGTTACAGCGTAAAAGTGCTTGTAGCTACGCCTAATCTAAGGCAGTAGACTGTGTATTATATTGACCACCTGTGCAATGTGAATTTGTGAATACTGATAAGAAGTTGTGAGGAAACAGCACCAAAAAAAAAAAAAAAGGGGAAGAGGAGGAGAAGCAAGTGAAGGAGGGAGAGGATTAGTGATCCCTAGTTGTGCCTAGGACAAATAGGCGCAGTAAATGCGCCAGTTCTTAAAGTGACATGTTGTGTACTGTGACACCCTAATTTGCTAAATTGAGTGAAAATTACCACTACAGTGTAAGGGAAAAAAGAGGGGGGAAAAATTAGGCAAACTGTGATGGAAGGGGAGAAGGTGACCCCTAATTGTGAATACAACAAGTGAGCGCTATAAATGCGCCAATTTGGATGTAGCGGGCTGTGTATTGTGGCGCCCTAAATTATTTAAGTGGGTAAAATTACCACTACTGGTTGAGGTTCAGTGAGAAAAGAGACAAAAAAAGTAACAGTACAAAGTTTTAGTATCTTTTTCTTATATGTAAGCAGTTAACCTTTCCAGTGAGATTTCAGTAGTTAATGTATATAGATAGATAATTGTTTTATCTGTAATTCCAGTAAGGGTTATGAGAGGGCTTTTAATGTTTAGGTTAGTCCTATATGTTATTCATTTGTTCAGTTGCCATTTTAAATGTTAATAGCCTTGCTATTTTCAGTCATTGAGTTATAGTGTTTACAGGGGCAATAGCACCTGTGAACCAATGAGACACCTCCTAAGTGCTGTGAACACAAGTTGTCTGACGTCTTGTTGCAGCCTTGTACTCTGATGTTCAGTGCTTATATGAGTTAATACTAGTCAAGGTTACATAGTAAGTTAAGACAGGAGACTATTGCCCGACTCTAGACATAGAGTTACATCCTTGTAATTCAGTATCTTTTATTGTGCAGTGACCTAAGGCTTTCAGCCTCTGAGTAGGAACAGTTTAAGTAATAAAGAAAAGGCAAAGGAGATAATGAAAAAAAAGAAAGAAAACAAATTATCAGCCCACTAGACTGGTCCTGAATATGCAAGCAAAAGATTATACTATAGAATGTTTTCGGCAGGGTAAAGAGGTACAGAAAGAATTAAGTTAAAGCTATCCTGTCCCTCATACAAACTCAAGCACATTTATGAACAGGTATATACCTTTAGCACCTTAGGGGGTTAGACAGCAGTTTTTTATTGCAAAAATATAAAGAATTTTCACCCTTTTTGCAGGTATTAATTTCTGCAGTTAATAATAAGCTAAAAAATACTGTCTATGCCCCATTTGAGTGCTTATATTTTTTATGTAGCAAAAAAAAAAAAAAGAAAAGACAACAAAAAAGTTCCATTCGTATAGAAACAAAAATAACAATTTTGCCAGTGTTTTGACTATATAACAATCATCCCAATTTAGAGAAAATCATGTTGCAGCCAATTTATCAGAAATAGGATTTGTTGCTAACACAATAACCAATATCCAAGTCTCTGAAACAAAGTATAGCAGCGAAGGGGCCTCTTGATTAACTTAATCCCCTCTTCCAGGATCAACAATCTTTTATAGTCTGTCTGCCCCGTCTATGTTAAGAGTGACAGTCTTTCCTTCCTTTCTTCCCCCTCTTCTCTCCGCCTGTTCTCCTTCCCTTTTCTCTTCCCCCTGTTTTCCTTTCCCTGTAGCCCGCTTCTCATACAGGAAGAGTGGGTTCCTCTGTAGAATAACCCTTTCAATATGCCGCAAATTCCCACTGAGCTATATTTTCCAAGGCTCGGGCTAAGGATCACAGTATAGGGCCAGCATACAGTTCCGATTATATGTGCGAGAAATGTCAGTAGGACAGTTCTGAGTGACTCACCCTCTCTTGTGCTGCCTGCTCACCCGCCAAGGTCTTCATCAGCGCGTAGGTCACTGTGATGTAGGTCCAGTCGCAGTGGGGCCACCTTCAGGCGTTTCACTTTACGGCTCCTTCCGCGGCTCCAACCTCAACTCCCCTCTTGCAGCATCGGTGGGAGGGGTGAGTGGGACCGCGTCATGCACCAGCACCAGCGAAGTGGACAAGTTCCTTACCCGGTCCTCTGCTCAGAATTGAGTCCGACTCCCTCCCACGCAGCACCGGTGGGGGAGGGGGCGGGACAGTTACCCGGTAACAGGAGCAGCAGACCGGGAGTGAAAAGATCTTCAGCGGAGCAACAGGTAGGATTATAGATGTTCGGGACACACTTAGTTCCTAGAGTTGACCTGGCGGGGGGAGCAGGCACGGGGGGGAAGGGATTGGTAATCACACAACTAGCGCATCTCCTCCAAGGGAGGGAAAATGAGGAATATTGTCTTGAGGCTGAGATCCAGGTAGCGTATCACACTTCTCTCAGGAACATGTAGGTTAGTTGGAACATGCAAAGTAGGCTCAGGATATGTTTCAGTGGGTTGGTAGTCCACCAAATAGGGTTCCAGAGGCGTTTTTACTAACTGTCCTCTACAGCAGCCCCAGAATCTGGGGTAAGGCGCGAAGGTGTCCACCGCCAGGAATTGAAGGACTGGAGGTGTGAGCTCAGCAACACCTGTCTGACTCCTCCTCCACCGGAACCTCTCAGGGCTAGAGCATGCAATTTTAAGCAACTTTCTAATTTACTCCTATTATAATTTTTTCTTCATTCTCTTGCTATCTTTATTTGAAAAAGAAAGTCAAGGACCCTGGACAGCACTTGTTTATTGGTGGATGAATTTATCCACCAATCAGCAAGAACAACCCAGGTTGTTCACCAAAAATGGGCCGGCATCTAGACTTACATTCTTGCTTTTCAAATAAAGATACCAAGAGAATGAATGAATCACAAAAGAAAAAATTTGAGTTCAGTGCTCCTTTAACACAAGCCCTCAAACGTCTAGTTCCAAATCAACAAAGTAACAGAGTCCATGGGTGGATTCGATCCCTCAACCTTCTGCTTTGTAGCCAAGCATGCTAACCACTAAGCAAATCTACAGAGACTTCTGCTTGTCTGGCAGGATTAATACCCATTACTTTTATGATTTTACACCAATTATGAACTAAACAGTGTAAAACAGGGCAAACACAAATTGTTAAAGAAAAGCAAGAGTTTTTTTAATGTCTCTTTAAGAAAAGAAAAAAGCATAAAACTTGCAAAACAAAACAACAAATTTTGAGTTGCCATTCAAGGAGCAAGTAGCTGGATTCAAACCCCAAACCTTTGGCTTGCAAGGTAGTTAAGCTAACCATTATACTACTAATGCTTGCAATAGAATGTCAGAAAGGGCCATTATCCATTACAGGCGAGCCAATACCGAGTCAACAAGTAGAAAGCTGCTGTGGAGCAGTGGTAATTTTAAGCAACTTTCTAATTTACTTGTATTATAATTTTTTTCTTCGTTCTCTTGCATTCTTTATTTGAAAAAGAAAGTCAAGAACCATGGACAGCCCTTGTTTATTGGTGGAGGAATTTATCCACCAATCAGCAAGAACAACCCAGGTTGTTCACCAAAAATGGGACTTACAGTCTTGCTTTTCAAATAAAGATACCAAGAGAATGAAGAACATTTGAAAATAGGAGTAAATTAGAAATTTGCTTAAAAATGCATGCTCTATCTGAATCACAAAATAAAAAAAAATTGGGTTCAGTGTTCCTTTAAAGACTAGTTCCAAAGAGAGCATTTTACAGCCACAAAGTAACAGAGCCCATGGGTGGATTCGATCTCTCAACCTTCTGCTTTGTAGCCAAGCATGCTAACCACAAAGCCAACCTAGAGAGACTGCCGCTGGTTTGGCAGGATTAATACCCATTACTTTTATGATTTTAGACCAATTATGAACTAAACAGTGTAAAACAGTTTATAACATCTGCGTAAACTGGTCTGGTCTCTAATATAACACCCTATCTCACACCAACCCCTAAGATCCTGGTTAAAGAATATATAGCTGTAATGATAATAATGGGATCTCGAGAAATAGGATGATCCGATCGTAAAATGGGAATTAATCTGGATAAGATTGGGGAGGGGCATAATGGGAAAAATAGATTGGCCAGAAACCTGGCTGGGTAAGTTAAAATAGGAAGGAGGAGATAGAGGGGGAGGAGCATGAGTAAAGGGAGAAGGGGTGGAGCCTGGAAAGAAGGAGGGTTTAGTATGGGGAAAAATGGGAGGATACTGGAGGATGAGAATGGATGGGATGGTGAAAAAGAGCAGCCGCAGACTAGATGGGGAAGAGTGGGAGGGACCTTGATGGGAGGAGGGATCTGGTTAGGAAAATAGAAGGGGGCTGGGTAAGGTAAAATAGGAAGGAGGAGATAGAGGGGGAGGAGCATGAGTAAAGGTGGAAGGGGAGGAGCCTGGGAAGAAGGAGGGATCAGTATGGGGGAAAAATAGAGGAGAGATTGGGAGGATACTGGAGGAGGAGGAAGAAATAGGAGTTGGAGGAGAATGGATGGGATGGTGAAAAAGAGCAGGCGCAGACTAGATGTGGAAGAGTGGGAGGGCCTTGATAGGAGGAGGGACCTGGTTGGTAAAATGGGAGTGGATGTGTTAGGAAAAATAGGAAGCAGGGCTTAGAGGAGGAGGAGGAGCCTTAGGAAAAGATGAGGCTCAGGAGAGGGAAAATAGGAAGGGGAGGAGCCTGGTGGAAAAAAAGGAGGGATCAAATAGAGGCAGAAACAGTTTGGGGAAAAATAGTTGGAGGGGGGAGACTGGATGACTGCATCATGGTGCATTTAGAGTGGGACAGGTGCCACGGGCTACTTTTTTTACTGTGATACCTGCGCTAAAGGTAGCGCCACTTGTAACCTGGATGACCCTGCATTGATTTTGTGTGCCATAACCTCTGTGGATGTGTTAAAAAAAGTGTCTGCTGATTCTAAGGCTTGGTTACTCTTATTGAAGTTCTGGCATTCATGTACCTGTATAACTTTCCGGATATTGACCTCTGCTTTTTTCCCGACCCTCGCCTCAAGTCTTATCCCTGTACATTGACTTAAAGACTGATTTATTGGCTTCTTACCTCTGGAAGAGAACATTTTACTATTTTTTTGCCTGCTCCCTTTGCTGTGACGTCTGGTTCCTGACGGATACCCTGGTATTGAACTTGAAGAGACACGAAACCCAAACTTTTTCTTAAAGGGACACTGAACCCATTTTTTTTTTCTTTTGTGATTCAGATAGAGCATACAATTTTAAGCAACTTTGTAATTAACTCCTATTATCAAATGTTCTTCATTCTCTTGGTATCTTTATTTGAAAAGCAAGAATGTAAGCTTAGATGCCAGGCCATTTTTGGTGATCAACCTGGGTTGTCCTTGCTGACTGGTGGATAAATTTGTCGACCAATAAAAAATTGCTGTCCAGAGTTCTGAACCAAAAAAAAAAACAAGCTTAGATGCCTTCTAACAGCTTTCTGGTTTATATCTGTCAACAAATGTGTTTCATTCTCTTTGTATCCTTTGTTAAACCAGCAGCAGTGATCTATTGGGAGCTAGCTGAACACAAGTTGCGAAAAATAGGAGGGGAAAAGGAACTGCGGGAAAAAGTAGGAGAGGAGGAGGAGACTGGGGAAACAAATAGGAGTTTGAGTGGCAGGAATCGGTTTGGGAAAAATAAGAGGGGGAGGAGACTGGGTAGGAAAAAAAGTAGGAGCTGGAGGGGGAGGGATCTGGATGGGAATAAATAGGGGGAGTGGGGGATTAAAATATTTAAAAAATAAATAAAAAAGGATGTAGATCAATAGGGGTAGGGATCTTGATGAAGAAAAGGCTGTAGAGGGGAGGGGTCAGTGTGGGAAGCAGAGGATGTGGAACTGGAGGGGGAGGGTCTGAGGAGGAGGGGTCTGTTTGGTAAACTAGGATATTGAGGGGAGGGGCAGGTTTCTATTTGGAAATACATAGGATATGGGTGAGTGGAGTGGGGTCTGGTTGTTAAAATCAGGTGGGGGGAGAGAATGCTTGTGGAAAAAGAAGGGATCTGGTGGGAGGAGGGCCAGGGTTAGGAAAAATAGGAGGGGAAGGGGAATGGATAAGGAAAAAGTGAGGATCTGGAGTAGGAGGGTCAAGGTTGGGAAAATAGGAGGGGGAGGGGTCTGAATGGGAAAAAAAATGAACTTGGATCTTAAAGGGGAGATGGCAGGAACAGATTGGGAGAGGAGTGAAATAGGAAGGAGGAGATAGAGGGGGAGGAGCATGAGTAAAAAGACAAGGGGGAAGGGGTGAAGCCTGGAAAGAAGGAGGATTCAGTATGAGGAGAAGTGGGAGGATACTGGAGGAGGAGACTGGATGGGATGGTGAAAAAGAGCAGACTACATGTAGAAGAGTGGGAGGGACCTTAAAAGAGCAGGCGCAGACTAGATGGGGAAGAGTGGGAGGGACCTTGATGGGAGGAGGGATCTGGTTAGGAAAATAGAAGGGGGCTGGGTAAGGTAAAATAGGAAGGAGGAGATAGAGGGGGAGGAGCATGAGTAAAGGTGGAAGGGGAGGAGCCTGGGAAGAAGGAGGGATCAGTATGGGGAAAAATAGAGGAGAGATTGGGAGGATGGAGGAGAATGGATGGGATGGTGAAAAAGAGCAGGCGCAGACTAGATGGGGAAGAGTGGGAGGGGCCTTGATAGCAGGAGGGACCTGGTTGGTAAAATGGGAGGGGATGTGTTAGGAAAAATAGGAAACAGGGCTTAGAGGAGGAGGAGCCTTAGGAAAAGATGAGGCTCAGGAGAGGGAAAATAGGAAGGGGAGGAGCCTGGTGGAAAAAAGGAGGGAGAGGCAGGAACAGTTTGGGGAAAAATAGTTGGAGGGGGAGACTGGATGAAGCGATCATGGTGCATTTAGAGTGGGACAGGTTCCGCGGGCTTCTTTCTTTTACTTTTTTTACTGTGATACCTGCGCTAAAGGTAGCGCCACTTGTAACCTGGATGACCCTGCATTGATTTTGTGTGCCATAACCTCTGTGGATGTGTTAAAAAAAGTGTCTGCTGATGTCATTCTAAGACTTGGTTACTCTTATTGAAGTTCTGGCATTCATGTACTTGTATAGCTTTCCTGGTATTGACCTCTGCTTTCTTCCTGACCCTCGCCTCAAGTCTTATCCCTGTACATTGACTTAAGGACTGATTTATTGGCTTCTTACCTCTGGAAGAGAACATTTGAATATTTTTTTGCCTGCTCCCTTTGCTGTGACGTCTGGTTCCTTACGGATACCCTGGTATTGAACTTGAGGAGACATGAAACCCACACTTTTTCTTAAAGGGACACTGAACCCAATTTTTTTTCTTTTGTGATTTAGATAGAGCATACAATTTTAAGCAACTTTGTAATTAGCTCCTATTATCAAATGTTCTTCATTATCTTGGTATCTTTATTTGAAAAGCGAGAATATAAGCATAGATGCCATGCCATTTTTGGTGATCAACCTGGGTTGTCCTTGCTGATTGGTGGATAAATTCGTCGACCAATAAAAAATTGCTGTCCAGAGGTCTGAACCAAAAAAAAAAAAGCTTAGATGCCTTCTTTTTCAAATAAAGATAGCAAGAGAATGAAGAAAAATTGATAATAGGAGTAAATTAGAAAGTTGCTTAAAATTGCATGCTCTGTCTGAATCACGTAAGAAAAAAATTTGGGGACGGTGTCCCTTATTAAGTTTTTTTTTAATTTTTTCAGATAGAGCATACAATTTTAAACAGCTTTCTGGTTTATATCTGTCAACAAATGTGTTTCATTCTCTTTGTATCCTTTGTTAAACCAGCAGCAGTGATCTATTGGGAGCTAGCTAAACACAAGTTGCGAAAAATAGGGGGGGCAAAGGGACTGCGGGAAAAAGTAGGAGAGGAGGAGGAGACTGGGGAAACAAATAAATAGGGGGAGTGGGGGGTTAAAATATTTAAAAAATAAATAAAAAAAGGATGTAGATCAATAGGGGTAGGGATCTTGATGAAGAAAAGGCTGTAGAGGGGAGGGGTCTGTGTGGGAAACATAGGATGTGGAACTGGAGGGGGAGGGTCTGAAGAGGAGGGGTCTGTTTGGTAAACTAGGATATTGAGGGGAGGGGCAGGTTTCTATTTGGAAATACATAGGATATGTGTGAGCGGAGTGGGGTCTGGTTGTTAAAATCAGGTGGGGGGAGAGAATGCTTGTGGAAAAAGAAGGGATCTGGTGGGAGGAGGGCCAGGGTTAGGAAAAATTGGAGGGAAAGGGGAATGGATAAGGAAAAAGTGAGGATCTGGAGTAGGAGGGACAAGGTTGGGAAAATAGGAGGGGGAGGGGTCTGAATGGGAAAAAAATTTACTTGGATCTTAAAGGGGAGATGGCAGGAACAGATTGGGAGAGGAGTGAAATCTGTGATGGAAGATCAGATGTTAGCACTAGGGTACGTAGGCATGCTGGATAGGTAGAATCTGCCACATTATTTAGGAAGAGGATGTGTTGTCAGAGATGGAGCGTTATGTAAAATGGGGATGGGGAGGTTCCTGGGATATATATAATGGGGTGTGGGGTGTAGGGAGAGTATGGTTGTGAAGGAGGATCTGCAAGAGGAAAGAGAGGCTGGTAGGACACAGAGATGTGGAAGGGATCTGTGGGGCAAAATCTGAATTACAACAGAGTTTAGGTGACTTAGATGCCTTCTTTTTCAAATAAAGATAGCAAGAGAATGAAGAAAAATTGATAATAGGAGTAAATTAGAAAGTTGCTTAAAATTGCATGCTCTCTCTGAATCACGTAAGAAAAAAATTTGGGGACGGTGTCCCTTTGACTTTTTTTTTTATTTTGTTTCAGATAGAGCATACAATTTTAAACAGCTTTCTGGTTTATATCTGTCAACAAATGTGTTTCATTCTCTTTGTATCCTTTGTTAAACCAGCAGTAGTGATCTATTGGGAGCTAGCTGAACACAAGTTGCGAAAAATAGGGGGGCAAAGGGACTGCGGGAAAAAGTAGGAGAGGAGGAGGAGACTGGGGAAACAAATAGGAGTTTGAGTGTCAGGAATCGGTTTGGGAAAAATAAGAGGAGGAGGAGACCTGGTAGGAAAAAAAGTAGGAGCTGGAGGGGGAGGGATCTGGATGGGAATAAATAGGGGGAGTGGGGGGTTAAAATATTTAAAAAATAAATAAAAAAAGGATGTAGATCAATAGGGGTAGGGATCTTGATGAAGAAAAGGCTGTAGAGGGGAGGGGTCAGTGTGGGAAGCTTAGGATGTGGAACTGGAGGGGGAGGGTCTGAGGAGGAGGGGTCTGTTTGGTAAACTAGGATATTGAGGGGAGGGGCAGGTTTCTATTTGGAAATACATAGGATATGGGTGAGTGGAGTGGGGTCTGGTTGTTAAAATCAGGTGGGGGGAGAGAATGCTTGTGGAAAAAGAAGGGATCTGGTGGGAGGAGGGCCAGGGTTAGGAAAAATAGGAGGGGAAGGGGAATGGATAAGGAAAAAGTGAGGATCTGGAGTAGGAGGGACAAGGTTGGGAAAATAGGAGGGGGAGGGGTCTGAATGGGAAAAAAATTTACTTGGATCTTAAAGGGGAGATGGCAGGAACAGTTTGGGAGAGGAGTGAAATCTGTGATGGAAGACCAGATGGTAGCACTAGGGTACGTAGGCGTGCTGGATAGGTAGAATCTGCCACATTATTTAGGAAGAGGATGTGTTGTCAGAGATGGAGCGTTATGTAAAATGGGGATGGGGAGGTTCCTGGGATATATATAATGGGGTGTGGGGTGTAGGGAGAGTATGGTTGTGAAGGAGGATCTGCAAGAGGAAAGAGAGGCTGGTAGGACAGAGATGTGGAAGGGATCTGTGGGGCAAAATCTGAATTACATCAGAGTTTAGGTGATGGGGTAAAATGTGGGATCTAGTGAGGTAAAAGGGAAATATATAGATATATTGATTGGTTCCTGTATTATTAGAGGCTTAGGCCCCTGCTTACATGAATTGGCTGACATTGCCCTTTTCTGAGGAATTAGTGAAAAAGTGTTGATGGGGACAAGATACAGATTCAGTGTCATTATGGCATTTGTTCCTGTGCCTATATATATGTGTTTCTCTCGCCATAAGTCAAAGGAAAGGAGCGTAAGGCCTATCAATGAGTTTTTATTATAGCTAGAAGAACGACTTCGGACGGCGAAGCTAGGCTGCTCTGTAAGCCTTAGAAGGAAACGTTCTGGGGCATGATAAAGTTAGTGTCTCTCCTTGCACAGCTAAAGATTTACCACAGATGAATTTCACCTTGCTCACTGCTTTTATGGGCATAGGATCAAGGGTTAATGTATGCAAATGTTGGGAACACAAGTGTTGTAGCTGGATTGTAAATCTTAACCAAACAAGAACGCTATGCTAACTACTAGACCACAATGGTATGTTCCGCTGGTTACTTACTGGGAAAGGGAACACAAGTATATAAGCAATAAAGACATGTCTTCTGCTAAAGAAACAAAATAGAATAGGGGAGTTGGCAAAACAAAACAAACATTTTTTTTTTATCTAGACTGCAGGATATAAAGTTGTTCTAGAAGAGCGTGCAAATAAAGGAACCAGCAGCTTCCGTTAAAGGGTTACTGAACCCAAATTTTTTCTTTCGTGATTCAGATAGAGCATGCAATTTTAAGCAACTTTCTAATTTACTCCTATTATAATTTTTTCTTCGTTCTCTTGCTATCTTTATTTGAAAAAGAAAGTCAAGAACCCTAAACAGCACCTGTTTATTGGTGGATGAATTTATCCACCAATCAGCAAGAACAACCCAGGTTGTTCACCGAAAATGGGCCGGCATCTAGACTTACATTCTTGCTTTTCAAATAAAGGTACCAAGAGAATGAATGAATCACAAAAGAAAAAAGGAACAGTTGGGGAAAAATAGTTGGAGGGGGAGACTGGATGAAGCGATCATGGTGCATTTAGAGTGGGACAGGTGCCACGGGCTTCTTTCTTTTACTTTTTTTACTGTGATACCTGCGCTAAAGGTAGCGCCACTTGTAACCTGGATGACCCTGCATTGATTTTGTGTGCCATAACCTCTGTGGATGTGTTATGATGTCATTCTAAAGGCTGTGACACACTGCAAGCGATGCGGCGCGAGGCGAAGCAGCTGCTTCGCTCCTCGTTGCATCGCTTCTGAAGTTCAAATATTTCATCTCTGAGCGCTCAGCTACGCGTCCTGACTCAGCAGAGTGCTCAGAGATGAAAAGGCAGGACACACTGAGCGCACACAGCTGCATGTACACGCTGCGCGTCGCTCCGCTTGCAGTGTGTCACAGCCTTTAGGCTTGGTTACTCTTATTGAAGTTCTGGCATTCATGTACTTGTATAGCTTTTCTGGTATTGACCTCTGCTTTCTTCCTGACCCTCGCCTCAAGTCTTATCCCTTTACATTGACTTAAGGACTGATTTATTGGCTTCTTACCTCTGGAAGAGAACATTTGACTATTTTTTTGCCTGCTCCCTTTGCTGTGACGTCTGGTTCCTGACGGATACCCTGGTATTGAGCTTGAAGAGACATGAAACCCACACTTTTTCTTAAAGGGACACTGAACCCAATTTTTTTTCTTTTGTGATTCAGATAGAGCATACAATTTTAAGCAACTTTGTAATTAACTCCTATTATCAAATGTTCTTCATTATCTTGGTATCTTTATTTGAAAAGCGAGAATATAAGCATAGATGCCATGCCATTTTTGGTGATCAACCTGGGTTGTCCTTGCTGATTGGTGGATAAATTCATCGACCAATAAAAAATTGCTGTCCAGAGGTCTGAACCAAAAAAAAAAAAAGCTTAGATGCCTTCTTTTTCAAATAAAGATAGCAAGAGAATGAAGAAAAATTGATAATAGGAGTAAATTAGAAAGTTGCTTAAAATTGCATGCTCTCTCTGAATCACGTAAGAAAAAAATTTGGGGACGGTGTCCCTTTGACTTTTTTTTTTATTTTGTTTCAGATAGAGCATACAATTTTAAACAGCTTTCTGGTTTATATCTGTCAACAAATGTGTTTCATTCTCTTTGTATCCTTTGTTAAACCAGCAGTAGTGATCTATTGGGAGCTAGCTGAACACAAGTTGCGAAAAATAGGGGGGCAAAGGGACTGCGGGAAAAAGTAGGAGAGGAGGAGGAGACTGGGGAAACAAATAGGAGTTTGAGTGTCAGGAATCGGTTTGGGAAAAATAAGAGGAGGAGGACACCTGGTAGGAAAAAAAGTAGGAGCTGGAGGGGGAGGGATCTGGATGGGAATAAATAGGGGGAGTGGGGGGTTAAAATATTTAAAAAATAAATAAAAAAAGGATGTAGATCAATAGGGGTAGGGATCTTGATGAAGAAAAGGCTGTAGAGGGGAGGGGTCAGTGTGGGAAACATAGGATGTGGAACTGGAGGGGGAGGGTCTGAGGAGGAGGGGT
The DNA here is from genome assembly GCF_027579735.1 of Bombina bombina. Classification (NCBI taxonomy): domain Eukaryota; kingdom Metazoa; phylum Chordata; class Amphibia; order Anura; family Bombinatoridae; genus Bombina; species Bombina bombina. The sequence goes on along the minus strand of NC_069501.1, from coordinate 721,345,843 downwards.
CTGTTTGGTAAACTAGGATATTGAGGGGAGGGGCAGGTTTCTATTTGGAAATACATAGGATATGGGTGAGTGGAGTGGGGTCTGGTTGTTAAAATCAGGTGGGGGGAGAGAATGCTTGTGGAAAAAGAAGGGATCTGGTGGGAGGAGGGCCAGGGTTAGGAAAAATAGGAGGGGAAGGGGAATGGATGAGGAAAAAGTGAGGATCTGGAGTAGGAGGGACAAGGTTGGGAAAATAGGAGGGGGAGGGGTCTGAATGGGAAAAAAATTAACTTGGATCTTAAAGGGGAGATGGCAGGAACAGATTGGGAGAGGAGTGAAATTTGTGATGGAAGACCAGATGGTAGCACTAGGGTACGTAGGCGTGCTGGATAGGTAGAATCTGCCACATTATTTAGGAAGAGGATGTGTTGTCAGAGATGGAGCGTTATGTAAAATGGGGATGGGGAGGTTCCTGGGATATATATAATCGGGTGTGGGGTGTAGGGAGAGTATGGTTGTGAAGGAGGATCTGCAAGAGGAAAGAGAGGCTGGTAGGACACAGAGATGTGGAAGGGATCTGTGGGGCAAAATCGGAATTACAACAGAGTTTAGGTGATGGGGTAAAATGTGGGATCTAGTGAGGTTAAAGGGAAATATATAGATATATTGATTGGTTCCTGTATTATTAGAGGCTTAGGCCCCTGCTTACATGAATTGGCTGACATTGCCCTTTTCTGAGGAATTAGTGAAAAAGTGTTGATGGGGACAAGATACAGATTCAGTGTCATTATGGCATTTGTTCCTGTGCCTATATATATATGTGTTTCTCTCGCCATAAGTCAAAGGAAAGGAGCGTAAGGCCTATCAATGAGATAGTTTTTATTATAGCTAGAAGAACGACTTTGGACGGCGAAGCTAGGCTGCTCTGTAAGCCTTAAAAGGAAACATTCTGGGGCACGATAAAGTTAGTGTCTCTCCTTGCACAGCTAAAGATTTACCACAGATGTATTTCACCTTGCTCACTGCATTTATGGGCATAGGATCAAGGGTTAACGTATGCAAATGTTGGGAACACAAGTGTTGTAGCTGGATTGTAAATCTTAACCAAACAAGAACGCTATGCTAACTACTAGACCACAATGGTATGCTCCGCTGGTTACTTACTGGGAAAGGGAACACAAGTATATAAGCAATAAAGACATGTCTTCTGCTAAAGAAACAAAATAGAATATAGGAGTTGGCAAAACAAAACAAACATTTTTTTTTTTATCTAGACTGCATGATATAAAGTTGTTCTAGAAGAGCGTGCAAATAAAGGAACCAGCAGCTTCCGTTAAAGGGTTACTGAACCCAAATTTTTTCTTTCGTGATTCAGATAGAGCATGCAATTTTAAGCAACTTTCTAATTTACTCCTATTATAATTTTTTCTTCGTTCTCTTGCTATCTTTATTTGAAAAAGAAAGTCAAGAACCCTAAACAGCACCTGTTTATTGGTGGATGAATTTATCCACTAATTAGCAAGAACAACCCAGGTTGTTCACCGAAAATGGGCCGGCATCTAGACTTACATTCTTGCTTTTCAAATAAAGATACCAAGAGAATGAATGAATCACAAAAGAAAAAATTTGAGATCAGTGTTCCTTTAACACAAGCCCTCAAACTTCTAGTTCCAAATCCACAAAGTAACAGAGCCCATGGGTGGATTCGATCCCTCAACCTTCTGCTTTGTAGCCAAGCATGCTAACCACTAAGCTAATCTAGAGAGACTGCTGCTTGTCTGGCAGGATTAATACCCATTACTTTTATGATTTTACACCAATTATGAACTAAACAGTGTAAAACAGTTTATAACATTTACCTGCAAATGCTTTTTCATAAGCTACAACTTGCCTAGAACATCTTGGTTGCCAGAATAATTTGTTTTGTGTCTCCAGGCAAGTTAACCTCTGAGCTACAATGGAGTGCCATACTCTATGGCAATCTGCAGCATTTTAAAAACCTAGGTTGCAAAACGCATTTTAACCTCTCTAGTAGAAGTGTGGCAAACACAAATAGCATAAAACTTGCAAAACAAAACAACAAATTTTGAGTTCCCATTCAAGGAGCAAGTAGCTGTAGCTAAACCCCAAACCTTTGGCTTGCAAGGTAGTTAAGCTAACCATTATGCTAGCAATAGAAAGTCAGACAGGGCCATTATCTATTACAGGCGAGTCAATACCTAGTCAACAAGTAGAAAGCTGCTGTGGAGCAGTGGTAATTTTAAGCAACTTTCTAATTTACTCGTATTATAATTTTTTTCTTCGTTCTCTTGCATTCTTTATTTGAAAAAGAAAGTCAAGAACCATGGACAGCACTTGTTTATTGGTGGAGGAATTTATCCACCAATCAGCAAGAACAACCCAGGTTGTTCAGCAAAAATGGGCCGGCATCTAGACGTACAGTCTTGCTTTTCAAATAAAGATACCAAGAGAATGAAGAACATTTGAAAATAGGAGTAAATTAGAATGTTGCTTAAAATTACATGCTCTATCTGAATCACAAAAGAAAAAAAAATGGGTTCAGAGTTCATTTAAACAATAGTTCCAAAGACAGCCACAAAGTAACAGAGCCCATGGGTGGATTTGATCTCTCAACCTTCTGCTTTGTAGCCAAGCATGCTAACCACTAAGCCAACCTAGAGAGACTGCTGCTAATTTGGCAGGATTAATACCCATAACTTTTATGATTTTAGACCAATTATGAACTAAACAGTGTAAAAAGGTTTATAACATTTACCTGCAAATGATTTTTCATAAGCTACAACTTGCCTAGAACATCTAGGTTGACTTTGGACGGCGAAGCTAGGCTGCTCTGTAAGCCTTAAAAGGAAACGTTCTGGGGCACGATAAAGTTAGTGTCTCTCCTTGCACAGCTAAAGATTTACCACAGATGTATTTCACCTTGCTCACTGCTTTTATGGACATAGGATCAAGGGTTAACGTATGCAAATGTTGGGAACACAAGTGTTGTAGCTGGATTGTAAATCTTAACCAAACAAGAACGCTATGCTAACTACTAGACCACAATGGTATGCTCCGCTGGTTACTTATTGGGAAAGGGAACACAAGTATATAAGCAATAAAGACATGTGTTCTGCTAAAGAAACAAAATAGAATAGAGGAGTTGGCAAAACAAAACAAACATTTTTTTTTTATCTAGACTGCAGGATATAAAGTTGTTCTAGAAGAGCGTGCAAATAAAGGAACCAGCAGCTTCCGTTAAAGGGTTACTGAACCCAATCCGCATAACACGGGTGAGTGAAGGTTAACGTAACGTTTTATTTGGTTTGCCTAAGAGTGCCGGTTACTAGTTACAAGCATTGCAATTGTTTATTAGACAAAGTATTATTTGCCTGTTCAGAGCAATTACCTGGGGCAGCTCGCAACCAACAGACATTTCTCATCATTCTGTTCTACACATATTGGCAACACATTTGGTGCACATACTTTGAATTTTTTCGAAACAGTTAAAGTTTGAACGGCTGGCACAATAATAAGAGTTTCTCTTTATCTATTAGTTTATTCATTTGGGTATACACTGGATATACCAACACTCTTTATTGTGGTATTGCAGCCCTTAGTCTCCTGCCATTTTCAGCATGAACATGGAAGAACCACAGCCTATTTTTTATTCACTGATGTCTGTTACTGCACGCACAACTACTTCCACAGACTGTGAATTAATTTTCTCAGAAGACAAGGGGGTTCTCACATTAGGTACCCTCTTTGAGCAAATGGAGAACCTTTTATTAAAAGAGTCTAAAATCCAGTGGGATGTATGGGCACTGGAAAAATACCTTAATTTGAACATGATACCCAGAGGCCTGAGATTATACAAGTTTCCTACTTTTGAGGTGGACACTCAGGATAAAGATTTTGTAGAAGCTTGGAATGCTGTACTTACTGACTGTTCAATGAGACTCATGAAGTTGCTCATACAATATAAAAATAAATTGTTGGAAATTACTAGAAAGGATATAGATTGTTTACAAGTTGAAATGAATAGGAGAAGCAATAATACGGATTTTGCAAGATTTGATAAGACCCTAAGAGAGCTAGTGGCTAAGGGTAGATCCAACATTATGGAAACTAAACACACTAAATTCATTAGAGACAAATTTGATTACACGAATAATTCAGTATATATTTGGAACAAAGTTAACAGGGGCATATTCAGGGCCAACCAACCTAGGTTTGGTAGGAGGAGGAGAGGCAACAGAAACAGAAGTAGGAATAGGAACCATGGTAGTCAAGGGAATGCTGCTAAAAATGTTACTTTCTCAGGGAGTGAATCTGAGGGGTCTAGCGAGGGGGATACATTAGATGCACATATACCATCTGCATCCACTACCCAGGATATTGTGCAGACTACCATGCAAGCCCCACATATGGATTTTTCTACAGGCAATAGAGAAGGTGGAACAGTACAGGGAGCAAATCCAGCACGTAGTGTATATATAGAATCAGTCCCTGCCATACGTGTACAAAACCAGGCAGATCCCTTTACCCTGAATCAGGTTTTTCCCCAGGCACGGGATGCACCCACAGGAGGGGGGAGACGGACAACCCACCATGGCACACACTACAATTACAATCAAGACAGGTATCAGCTCAGAGAGCCCAGGCCACAAACACGTTACAAGTAAAGGATTCTAGGATAGTGGGGAACGTAGTAAACTTGTCCACACAACAACTTAGTAAGACACAATACAATGTACTAAATAGAGGCTTAAATTTTGCACCAACAAATGACTTTGATCTTTTTAAAACAATTCTTGATGTCAATAAACTCGTTCGAAATTTAACCTTGAAAAAACACTTTAGCTATTCTGATGGTAATGACTGTACTATGACACAGACTCAAACTTTGACCCAGACTGGCGACATCAATATTGAGAACCACGATTTCAAACATACATGTGATGTGGTCTCATTACAACAGCTCCAGCATGAGGCAATAAGAGCCACTGATGGAGTCAGCAGGGGTCCCAGTTTTAAGAAAAAATCTAAATTCTATCCTATTCACAATCGTGGCAATGTTATAGAAACTTTCTATAATAGAGTGGAGAAAGATCTCCTGACACTTAAAAACAACCAACCCAAACACAATTTCAATCTATCTCTTGCTGAGAAAGAAGCCTTGGTGTCATTAAGAGACAATAATTCTCTGGTTATTAAAAATTCGGATAAAGGCGGCATGGTAGTAGTGATGGATAAGGAACAATATATACAGGAAGGCTTAAGGCAATTACAAAAAGAGACTGATTATTTTGTTCTGAAAGGAGATCCAACTGTGCAGTTCCAGATGGAACTTAAACAGCTACTGGATGATGGCCTTGAACTAGGTATATTGGATAAGACCACTGTGGAATTTCTTTCAGTTGATTTTCCCAAAATCCCTTTGTTCCATCACCTACCAAAGACCCATAAAACCCTTGACAATGTCCAAGGGAGACCCATAGTGAGTGGGGTTGACTCACTTTTGGGTAACCTGTCCGAGTGGTTGGATTCCATTCTCCAACCCATAGTCATGTCCCTCCACTCTTATGTGAAAGATACCAAACACATTTTGAATCTAATTGAGAGGATTGAATGGAATGATGGATTTAAATGGCTCACTGTGGATGCTGTTTCATTGTACTCTAGCATCCCACACCAGGTGGGAGTACAAGCCATAGCGTTTTTTCTTGAACACGAGTCAGAATATAATGAGACCTTTATCGAGTATGTGATTAAAGTAACTACTTTTCTACTAACACACAACTTTTTCAAGTTTGAGGATGTTTACTATCTCCAAAGATGTGGCACTGCCATGGGAGCCAAATTTGCACCATCATTCGCGAATCTTTTCTTAGGATGGTGGGAGCTTTGCCATATCTTTGGGGATAGTAATCCTTACAGAGATTGTATCTCCTTTTATAGGAGGTACATCGATGACCTCCTCTTTGTGTGGACAGGGGACCTAACGAGTATTTCTCTGTTTATAAATTTTCTTAACAACAATGAGTTTGGCCTCAGATTCACCTATGAACTTAATGACAAATTCATTAATTATCTTGACCTTACTTTAGAGGCCACAGACAATGGCACAGTCAAATCGACTATCTATCGTAAACCCATTTCGGGCAATTCTCTACTTTTGGGTTCCAGTTGCCACCCAAAACATGTCCCTTTTGCTATAGCTAAGGGTGAATACACTAGGCTAAAGAGGAACTGTACTCTGCACACTGATTTCCAGAGAGAATCCAGAGGACTGGACAAGAGACTTAGGGATAGGAATTATCCTCCCAAGGCCATAAGAAAAGCTAGGGAACAGGTTCAAACCATTCCCAGGGGAAAGTTGCTGGGAACTAAACAGGACACCAGGCAAAGAAGACAAGGGGTTACTTTTGTCACCACTCATAGTGTCCAATATCCATTGATATGCGACATTGTTCGCAAACATTTCCCATTGCTTTTGGCTGAGGAGAAATTAGTGGATACTGTGAAATCAGGTCTAAGATGTGCTTTTAGGAAAAGCCCCACTTTAGGCTCCATCCTTTCACCCACACTATTAAAGTCTGATAAATCCAAGCAAAGTGCCTGGCTTAAACACCCTGGCATGTACAAATGTGGACATCGGAAATGTAAACCCTGTGATTTTGTCAAAATCACTAAAGGCTTTGCAAGTGAAGCAACCAAAAGAGAATATGAGATCAGATCCTGCATGAACTGCAAGACAGAATCTGTGATTTACTTGATCGAGTGCACTTTATGTAAAATCCAGTATGTTGGACTCACGTCACGTGATCTAAACACTAGGATCAGAGAGCATTTGTCCTCATTTAACACCAAGAGGGCATCAACCCCTATTGTTCAACATTTTGGGGTGTATCATGACAATAATCTCCAGGGCTTCACCTGGTGTGCTATTGAAAAAGTTAGTAGACCTACCAGGGGAGGGGACATTGATACTCTCCTCGCCAGACGTGAAGCCTTTTGGATTTTCACACTCGGAACACGAGTACCTGTAGGACTCAACTCCAGATATGATGTTTTAAATCTCTGGGAGTAATTCTTATGAACATAGATTATGTTGCCCTCTACACTTACTAGGTGCATAGTCCTTACTATATCTGAATTATCATTCCTTCACCACTGGATTTATATATATATATATATATTATTATTTATATATATATTTTCCACATTGTGTTATCTTTACTATTATTATACTATTGCCATACCTTATATATTGGCATTCCAGTATTCCAACTGTCTATTGCAACATTACCATCAATAACGTGGCGGTAGGCCTTGGCATCAGACTTTACACGCAACACTAGCCACACATATATATTTATTTATTTATTTATTTTTGAATACATTCTAAGTGATTGTCTCCAATATATAATGAGAGAGTGATAGTGTTTAATTACTGTAAGATTGTAGCCTGATAGTATAGTGGGTTGGTTCAGTGGACCCTAATGATTATGTATCCTACACATCTATATATCTATTAGATACTGTTTATGTCTCTACACCTAGGTAGTTAAATTACAGGGTATAATAGAATAAGCCATAGGCAGTTTACTCTCCAGCATGTAAGTTCTGGCAAAGATTAATATTTTTTTGCCATCTTTCAAACTATTATCTATTCTTATCTCACCCAGTAACATGTAGGTGTCAGCTTAGACCATTATCCACTGCCCACTTACACTGTCCAATTTTTCCTATGGTATCTTGTTCCCTGAATGACTAATATATCTAAGTCTTGTCCATTTTTAGGATTCTCTCAAATAAGAATTTGTACTTTATAGGCATTCACATCCACATTGAATAGCCTTAATCTCATATCTTAATGAACTATTTGTAATTAGATTTTCCCATTATTATACTTTTTGGGCTTATCCGTTTGGACATTTCTTTAGTTATTATTCATAGTATATTTAAAGTCACTATGCAGCATAGGTGTCAGCATGGCACTCCCGGTATACACTATTTACCTTATCATTTGATTAGATATACACTTAGCATTACTAGTACAAACTATCTACCTTATCATTTATTAGATATATACATTTCTATCTACTTTATTATTTGATTAGATATATACATTTTTTATCTGTGTTCATAATTGCAGGCTAGGTGTTTAGCTTTCATCTAGTTCAGTGGAACATATCCATTAATTTTCTGCATTTTATACATGACATGTTTATAGGTAAGATCTAGGCACACATATACAGTCCCTGATCTAATCATTTTGCAGTATTTCGCTTTAAGTTTTTTGTCCATTCATGTATATACTACTGCCTGTTTTTCTACTATCGACATTACATCCTTTCAGTATGCTAATTAGTGTGAGCAGTATAGGCATTTAGTTACTATTCAGGTGTGCACAGGTTTAGTTTGAGGGCGTTGATGTATTTTTTAACCTATCACATTTGTTTGAAGTGTTTTTAAACAGGTGTGGGGCTCAGCACTACAGGCTATGACTACGGATCATTTCCGAAACATGTAAGCCAGTTAGTGCTGCGCCCTCAGCACCTTCCACATCGTCTTTGCTGTGAATCTCCATGTTTGATTTTATTTGAACCAAGAATAAAGGATTTATTTTATGCTACTGGGACTTCCTTTCTTTGATCTTTTCACTTTCCAGTACACCGGTAGCATTGGCTGAGTATGGGACATTGATTATAAGTTTGGAGCAAGTATGATGACCATCTGTGTTTAGCCATATTCTTACGGTCCTGGTGACCGCTGTTTTCAACACTAAGTCTCACCGTGTTACGGAGCGGAGCAGGGGGGGAGGAGCAACTTACACAATACCAGGAAGTACTGCGGCTGGGATAAGTTGAGGCGGTAGAGGTACACCGCTTCGTCCCGGCGCCTTCCGGAGAATTTGCCTTGTTCCTGATTAGAGCCTTACCTGCACGGAATGTGGCGGATGTGAAGCGGCTGAGGTCGGCCATAAGTACCCCCAATCCGCATAACACGGGTGAGTGAAGGTTAACGTAACGTTTTATTTGGTTTGCCTAAGAGTGCCGGTTACTAGTTACAAGCATTGCAATTGTTTATTAGACAAAGTATTATTTGCCTGTTCAGAGCAATTACCTGGGGCAGCTCGCAACCAACAGACATTTCTCATCATTCTGTTCTACACATATTGGCAACACATTTGGTGCACATACTTTGAATTTTTTCGAAACAGTTAAAGTTTGAACGGCTGGCACAATAATAAGAGTTTCTCTTTATCTATTAGTGATTCAGATAGAGCATGCAATTTTAAGCAACTTTCTAATTTACTCCTATTATAATTTTTTCTTTGTTCTCTTGCTATCTTTATTTGAAAAAGAAAGTCAAGAACCCTAAACAGCACCTGTTTATTGGTGGATGAATTTATCCACCAATCAGCAAGAACAACCCAGGTTGTTCACCGAAAATGGGCCGGCATCTAGACTTACATTCTTGCTTTTCAAATAAAGATACCAAGAGAATGAATGAATCACAAAAGAAAAAAATTTGAGATCAGTGTTCCTTTAACACAAGCCCTCAAACGTCTAGTTCCAAATCCACAAAGTAACAGAGCCCATGGGTGGATTCGATCCCTCAACCTTCTGCTTTGTAGCCAAGCATGCTAACCACTAAGCTAATCTAGAGAGACTGCTGCTTGTCTGGCAGGATTAATACCCATTACTTTTATGATTTTACACCAATTATGAACTAAACAGTGTAAAACAGTTTATAGCATTTACCTGCAAATGCTTTTTCATAAGCTACAACTTGCCTAGAACATCTTGGTTGCCAGAATAATTTGTTTTGTGTCTCCAGGCAAGTTAACCTCTGAGCTACAATGGAGTGCCATATTATATGGCAATCTGCAGCATTTTAAAAACCTAGGTTGCAAAACAAATTTTAACCTCTCTAGTAGAAGTGTGGCAAACACAAATTGTTAAAGAAAAGCAAGAGTTTTTTAAATGTCTCTTTAAGAAAAGAAAATGCTTTGTAGCCAAGCATGCTAACCACTAAGCTAATCTAGAGAGACTGCTGCTTGTCTGGCAGGATTAATACCCATTACTTTTATGATTTTACACCAATTATGAACTAAACAGTGTAAAACAGTTTATAGCATTTACCTGCAAATGCTTTTTCATAAGCTACAACTTGCCTAGAACATCTTGGTTGCCAGAATAATTTGTTTTGTGTCTCCAGGCAAGTTAACCTCTGAGCTACAATGGAGTGCCATATTATATGGCAATCTGCAGCATTTTAAAAACCTAGGTTGCAAAACAAATTTTAACCTCTCTAGTAGAAGTGTGGCAAACACAAATTGTTAAAGAAAAGCAAGAGTTTTTTAAATGTCTCTTTAAGAAAAGAAAATAGCATAAAACTTGCAAAACAAAACAACAAATTTTGAGTTCCCATTCAAGAAGCAAGTAGCTGTAGCTGGATTCAAACCCCAAACCTTTGGCTTGCAAGGCAGTTAAGCTAACCATTATGCTACTAATGCTGGCAATAGAAAGTCAGACAGGGCCATTATCTAATACAGGCGAGTCAATACCTAGTCAACAAGTAGAAAGCTGCTGTGGAGCAGTGGTAATTTTAAGCAACTTTCTAATTTACTCGTATTATAAATTTTTTTCTTGGTTCTCTTGCATTCTTTATTTGAAAAAGAAAGTCAAGAACCATGGACAGCACTTGTTTATTGGTGGAGGAATTTATCCACCAATCAGCAAGAACAACCCAGGCTGTTCATCCAAAAATGGGCCGGCATCTAGACGTACAGTCTTGCTTTTCAAATAAAGATACCAAGAGAATGAAGAACTTTTGAAAATAGGAGTAAATTAGAAAGTTGCTTAAAATTGCATGCTCTATCTGAATCACAAAAGAAAAAAAAATGGGTTCAGTGTTCCTTTAAACAATAGTTCCAAAGACAGATTTTTACAGCCACAAAGTAACAGAGCCCATGGGTGGATTTGATCTCTCAATCTTCTGCTTTGTAGCCAAGCATGCTAACCACTAAGCCAACCTAGAGAGACTGCTGCTTGTTTGGCAGGATTAATACCCATTACTTTTATGATTTTAGACCAATTATGAACTAAACAGTGTAAAACGGTTTATAACATTTACCTGCAAATGCTTTTTCATAAGCTACAACTTGTCTAGAACATCTAGGTTGCCAGAATAATTTGTTTTGTGTCTCCAGGCAAGTTAACCTCTGAGCTACAATGGAGTGCCATAGTTTATGGCAATTTGCAGCATTTTAAAAACCTAGGTTGCAGATTTTTTTTTTAACCTCTCTAGAAGTGGGGCAAACACAAATTGTAAAAGAAAAGCAAGAGTTTTTTTTTAATGTCTCTTTAAGAAAAGAAAATAGCATAAAACTTGCAAAACAAAAACAAATTTTGAGTGCCCATTCAAAAAAGCAGTAGCTGGATTCAAACCCCAAACCTTCTGCTTGCAAGGTAGTTAAGCTAATACACCCTACGACACCTGCTTAAACTGGTCTGGTCTGTAATATAACTCCCTATCTCAGACCAACCCCTAAGATCCCGGTTAAAGAATATATAGCTGTAATGATAATAATGGGATCTGGAGAAATAGGATGATCCGATCGTAAAATGGGAATTAATCTGGATAAGATTGGGGAGGGGCATAATGGGAAAAATAGATTGGGCAGAAGGAATCTGGTTAGGAAGATGGGAGGGGCTGGGTAAGTTAAAATAGGAAGGAGGAGATAGAGGGGAAGGAGCATGAGTAAAGAGACAAGGGGGAATGGGTGGAGCCTGGAAAGAAGGAGGGTTCAGTGGGAGGATACTGGAGGAGGAGACTGGATGGGATGAGACTGGATGGGATGGTGAAAAAGAGCAGCCGCAGACTAGATGGGGAAGAGTGGGAGGGACCTTAAAAGAGCAGGCGCAGACTAGATGGGGAAGAGTGGGAGGGACCTTGATGGGAGGAGGGATCTGGTTAGGAAAATAGAAGGGGGCTGGGTAAGGTAAAATAGGAAGGAGGAGATAGAGGGGGAGGAGCATGAGTAAAGGTGGAAGGGGAGGAGCCTGGGAAGAAGGAGGGATCAGTATGGGGAAAAATAGAGGAGAGATTGGGAGGATACTGCAGGAGGAGGAAGAAATAGGAGTTGGAGGAGAATGGATGGGATGGTGAAAAAGAGCAGGCACAGACTAGATGGGGAAGAGTGGGAGGGGCCTTGATAGCAGGAGGGACCTGGTTGGTAAAATGGGAGGGGATGTGTTAGGAAAAATAAGAAACAGGGCTTAGAGGAGAAGGAGCCTTAGGAAAAGATGAGGCTCAGGAGAGGGAAAATAGGAAGGGGAGGAGCCTGGTGGAAAAAAGGAGGGATCAAATAGAGGCAGGAACAGTTTGGGGAAAAATAGTTGGAGTGGGAGACTGGATGAAGCGATCATGGTGCATTTAGAGTGGGACAGGTGCCGCTGGCTTCTTTCTTTTACTTTTTTTACTGTGATACCTGCGCTAAAGGTAGCGCCACTTGTAACCTGGATGACCCTGCATTGATTTTGTGTGCCATAACCTCTGTGGATGTGTTAAAAAAAGTGTCTGCTGATGTCATTCTAAGGCTTGGTTACTCTTATTGAAGTTCTGGCATTCATGTACTTGTATAGCTTTCCTGGTATTGACCTCTGCTTTCTTCCTGACCCTCGCCTCAAGTCTTATCCCTGTACATTGACTTAAGGACTGATTTATTGGCTTCTTACCTCTGGAAGAGAACATTTGACTATTTTTTTGCCTGCTCCCTTTGCTGTGACGTCTGGTTCCTGACGGATACCCTGGTATTGAACTTGAAGAGACATGAAACCCACACTTTTTCTTAAAGGGACACTGAACCCAATTTTTTTTCTTTTGTGATTCAGATAGAGCATACAATTTTAAGCAACTTTGTAATTAACTCCTATTATCAAATGTTCTTCATTCTCTTGGTATCTTTATTTGAAAAGCAAGAATGTAAGCTTAGATGCCAGGCCATTTTTGGTGATCAACCTGGGTTGTCCTTGCTGATTGGTGGATAAATTTGTCGACCAATAAAAAATTGCTGTCCAGAGGTCTGAACCAAAAAAAAAAAAAAAAAAGCTTAGATGCCTTCTTTTTCAAAAAAAGATAGCAAGAGAATGAAGAAAAATTGATAATAGGAGTAAATTAGAAAGTTGCTTAAAATTGCATGCTCTCTCTGAATTACGTAAGAAAAAAATTTGGGGACGGTGTCCCTTTAACTTTTTTTTTAATTTTGTTTCAGATAGAGCATACAATTTTAAACAGCTGTCTGGTTTATATCTGTCAACAAATGTGTTTCATTATCTTTGTATCCTTTGTTAAACCAGCAGCAGTGATCTATTGGGAGCTAGCTGAACACAAGTTGCGAAAAATAGGGGGGGCAAAGGGACTGCGGGAAAAAGTAGGAGAGGAGGAGGAGACTGGGGAAACAAATAGGAGTTTGAGTGGCAGGAATCGGTTTGGGAAAAATAAGAAGGGGAGGAGACTGGGTAGGAAAAAAGTAGGAGCTGGAGGGGGAGGGATCTGGATGGGAATAAATAGGGGGAGTGGGGTGTTAAAATATTTATAGATATATTGATTGGTTCCTGTATTATTAGAGGCTTAGGCCTCTGCTTACATGAATTGGCTGACATTGCCCTTTTCTGAGGAATTAGTGAAAAAGTGTTGATGGAGACAAGATACAGATTCAGTGTCATTATGGCATTTGTTCCTGTGCCTATATATATGTGTTTCTCTCGCCATAAGTCAAAGGAAAGGAGCGTAAGGCCTATCAATGAGATAGTTTTTATTATAGCTAGAAGAACGACTTTGGACGGCGAAGCTAGGCTGCTCTGTAAGCCTTAAAAGGAAACGTTCTGGGGCACGATAAAGTTAGTGTCTCTCCTTGCACAGCTAAAGATTTACCACAGATGTATTTCACCTTGCTCACTGCTTTTATGGGCATAGGATCAAGGGTTAACGTGTGCAAATGTTGGGAAAACAAGTGTTGTAGCTGGATTGTAAATCTTAACCAAACAAGAATGCTATGCTAACTACTAGACCACAATGGTATGCTCCGCTGGTTACTTACTGGGAAAGGGAACACAAGTATATAAGCAATAAAGACATGTCTTCTTCTAAAGAAACAAAATAGAATAGAGGAGTTGGCAAAACAAAACAAACATTTTTTTTTATCTAGACTGCAGGATATAAAGTTGTTCTAGAAGAGCGTGCAAATAAAGGAACCAGCAGCTTCAGTTAAAGGGTTACTGAACCCAAATTTTTTCTTTCGTGATTCAGATAGAGCATGCAATTTTAAGCAACTTTCTAATTTACTCATATTATAATTTTTTTCTTGGTTCTCTTGCATTCTTTATTTGAAAAAGAAAGTCAAGAACCATGGACAGCACTTGTTTATTGGTGGAGGAATGTATCCACCAATCAGCAAGAACAACCCAGGTTGTTCACCAAAAATGGGCCGGCATCTAGACGTACAGTCTTGCTTTTCAAATAAAGATAACAAGAGAATGAAGAACATTTGAAAATAGGAGTAAATTAGAAAGTTGCTTAAAATTACATGCTCTATCTGAATCACAAAAAAAAAAAAAAATGGGTTCAGTGTTCCTTTAAACAATAGTTCCAAAGACAGCATTTTACAGCCACAAAGTAACAGAGCCCATGGGTGGATTCGATCCCTCAACCTTCTGCTTTGTAGCCAAGCATGCTAACCACTAAGCCAACCTAGAGAGACTGCCGCTTGTTTGGCAGGATTAATACCCATTACTTTTATGATTTTAGACCAATTATGAACTAAACAGTGTAAAACAGTTTATAACATTTACCTGCAAATACTTTTTCATAAGCTGCAACTTGCCTAGAACATCTAGGTTGCCAGAATAATTTGTTTTGTGTCTCCAGGCAAGTTAACCTCTGAGCTACAAGGGAGTGTCATATTCTATGGCAATTTGCAGCATTTAAAAAACCTAGGTTGCAGATTTTTTTTAACCTCTCTAGGAGAAGTGGGGCAAACACAAATTGTTAAAGAAAAGCAAGAGTTTTTTTAATGTCTCTTTAAGAAAAGAAAATAGCTTAAAACTTGCAAAACAAAAAAAACAAAACAAAATTTTGGGTGCCCATTCAAGGAGCAAATAGCAGGAGCTGGATTCAAAACCCAAACCTTCTGCTTGCAAGGTAGTTAAGCTAACCATTATACTACTAATGCTGTCTATAGAAAGTCAGACAGGGCCAATATCCATTACAGGCGAGCCAATACCTAGTCAACAAGCAGAAAGCTGCTGTGGAGCAGTGGTACGGTCATGGGCTAGCAAGCACAAGGCCAGCGGTTCGATTACACCCTAAGACATCTGCTTAAACTGGTCTGCTCTGTAATATAACACCCTACTCAGACCAACCCCTAAGATCCCAGTTAAAGAATATATAGCTGTATAATGGGATCTGAAGAAATAGGATAATCCGATCATAAAATGGGAATTAATCTGGATAAAAGGGGAGGGTCTTAATGGGAAAAATAGAGGTGGGGGGAGTTTGAGGAGGAAAAATAGAAACGGGAGGAATATGGATAGGAGAAATAGAAGTGGGAGGAGACTAGATTGGGCAAATGGAATCTGGTTAGGAAGGTTGGAAGTGAAATAGTATAATCCGATCGTAAAATGGGAATTAATCTGGATAAGATTGGGGAGGGGCTTAAAAGGGAAAAATAGAAAGGAGAGGAATATGGATAGGAGAAATAGAGTGGGAGGAGATTGGATAGGTTAGTGAGTGGGAGGAGACTGGATGGGTTGGTGAGTGGGTGCAGACTAGATTGGGCAGAAGGAATCTGGTTAGGAAGATGAGTAAATTAAAATAGGGAGGGGCAGGAGCATAAGTGAAACGGAGGAGCCTGGAAAGAAGTAGTGGGTGCAGACTAGATTGGGCAGAAGGAATCTGGTTAGGAAGATGAGTAAATTAAAATAGGGAGGGGCAGGAGCATAAGTGAAAGGGAGGAGCCTGGAAAGAAGTAGGGGGAAAAATAGAAGGAGGGATTGGAAGGATACTGGTAGAGGAGGAGGAAGAAATAGGAGTTGGAGGAGACTGAATGGGATGGTGAAAAAGAGAAGGCCAGACTAGATGGGGAAGAGTGGGAGGGGATGTGTTAGGAAAAAAAGGAAACCGGGCTTAGAGAAGGAGGAGCCTTAGGAAAAGATGAGGCTCAGTTTAGGGAAAAATAGTTGGAGGGGGGAGACTGGATGAAGCCATCATGGTGGTTTTAGAGTGGGAAAGGTGCGGCAGGCTTCTTTCTTTTACTTTTTTTACTGTGATACCTGCGCTAAAGGTAGCGCCACTTGTAACCTGGATGACCCTGTATTGATTTTGTGTGCCATAACCTCTGGGGATGTGTTAAAAAAGTGTCTGCTGGTGCCATTCTAAGGCTTGGTTACTCTTATTGAAGTTCTGGCGTTCATGTACCTGTATAGCTTTCCTGGTATTGACCTCTGCTTTCTTCCCGACCCTCACCTCAAGTCTTATCCCTGGGAGACTGGGGAAACAAATAGAAGTTTGAGTGGCAGGAATCGGGTTGGGAAATATAAGAGGGGAAGGAGACTGGGTAGGAAAAAAAGTAGGAGCTGGAGGGTGAGGGATCTGGATGGCAATAAATAGGGGGAGTGGGGGTTAAAATATTTAAAAAATAAATATAAAAGGATGTAGATCAATAGGGGTAGGGATCTGGATGAAGAAAATGGTGTAGAGGGGAGGGGTCTGTGTGGGAAACATAGGATGTGGAACTGGAGGGGGAGGGTCTGAGGAGGAGGGGTCTGTTTGGTAAACTAGGATATTGAGGGGAGGGGCAGGTCTCTATTCGGAAATACATAGGATATGGGTGAGTGGAGTGGGGTCTGGTTGTGAAAATCAGGGGGGGGAGAATGCTTGTGAAAAAAAGGGATCTGGTGGGAGGAGGGCCAGGGTTAGGAAAAATAGGAGGGGAAGGGGAATGGATAAGGAAAAAGTGAGGATCTGGAGTAGGAGGAACAAGGTTGGGAAAATAGGAGGGGGAGGGGTCTGAATGGGGAAAAATTAACTTGGATCTTAAAGGGGAGATGGCAGGAACAGATTGGGAGAGGAGTGAAATCTGTGATGAAAGACCAGATGGTAGCACTAGGGTACGTAGGCGTGCTGGATAGGTAGTATCTGCCACATTATTAAGGAAGAGGATGTGTTGTCAGAGATGGAGCGTTATGTAAAATGGGGATGGGGAGGTTCCTGGGATATATATAATGGGGTGTGGGGTGTAGGGAGAGTATGGTTGTGAAGAAGGATCTGCAAGAGGAAAGAGAGGCTGGTAGGACACAGAGATGTGAAAGGGATCTGTGGGGCAAGAGCTGACTGTTAGGTGTTGTTTTCAGGAGGGGAGTGTCAGTTCAGGACTGGGCATCGGGCACACCATACCAGCTGGAAATTAGTACTTATCTGTTCAGGACGTCCAGGAGAATAGATTTCAGACCACGCAGCTATGTTTCCAAAAGCTATTCTGTTTATTGCAAGTTGAAAGGCACTTTTTATAGCCAAGAGTTACAGCATATAGGTTTAACAAGTGACGTATTCATAATTACATCATCTTACATAGTATTTCTATAAGAACAAAGAAACTCATAGAAAATATAATTGGAATAAAAGGAGTGTTAGGGAGTCATTTCTACAGAAATACCAAACTTCAGATAACAGTAACTGGGCCTCCTAGCCCAGCACAAATCACAGCCGTTTGACATCTTGTAGAGATAACAATGCATCCAAGCACATCGTCAGGGTCATTCTCAGGGCTATTATATCTATGCAAGTCTCCCTAACATCAGCATATTTCTTACTACAGAATAAACCACTATAATAAAAGATTCATTACACAAGATGGATGCCTAAGACAAAATGGCGGCGAAGAACATGATGGCGCTAGTCATGCTAACAATAATTCCTAACATACCACTCTTTTATTCTAACAGAATAACATAAAATAGACAGGCGCAGAAAATTAGTAAAGCCTTTAACAACAGTATAAGCTTAATACTATGGTAACAGGACTCTGTGCATGGCTATACTAAAACTTATGCTAAGGCCTGCCCTGTAGCAAAAATGAAAAATAAAACAGTCAATAAAAACATTTTCTCTCAAATGAATTTCTTTACACGGTTACTTTGAACTACTAAAAGTAAAAGAACCTAGTGTTGCTTTATTCTGCACAGCTACTATCTATAATGTTTATAATTCTCCAACTATGATCTTAATAGTCAACAATCTCATCTGATATAAACACTTAATAGTTTACTAATTATTTTATGCAACCTAAATTCTCTCACACTCCTGTATGAGGAAAGAATACAAACAGAACATCATTTAAAACTACAAAATCTTTTAAAGGTAAACACTTCTGTATGGTAAGATAAATCCTTTCTTTGACAAACATCTGAAATTACCAAATTCAAATTGCAAGTACCATACCAATTAATAAAAGGGAAACAAAATACATTTTCTTTCATAACATAGCTCCAATAAGAGCCATGGCATGTAGAAAATATACTATCAATATGACTATAATTATGCTACTCCCTAAACAAATATTTCTCTGTCTAATTAATATAAACTTCTAGCTGAGACATGTCCTCATTATGTTCCACAGGGTGGAGGGTCTAAAATATTCTGATATATTTCAGCATTTTCTTTAAATTCTTAAGGTGCAAACATATTTTCTATACTCAGTGGGCCATTCAATAGGTTACAATACTGCAAAGTTTAGACTTACACTTATCTAAAGGGTTACACTTTTCTGCAGACAAAACTATATGACTTCTTATAACTAATGTGAACAACAAAAAATAACACCAAAACAATAGCATACAAAACAAGAAATATAAGTACATGAGTTAAAACAATACTCCCCTAATTTAATTGGTTGACCCTGTAACAGCATAACAGGTCCTCCATTTCAACCGGCAAGGCACAGTCCAGAGAAGAATAGTCTTTATGTTCTGACGACATACATCAGAGGAGACAGTCATGGATTACCCAGAGTCCAGTTCTTGGGCTGGTACCAGCATGCAATGCAAAGAATGGATCCAAAGATAGTTCAGCAACTTTTACTGCAGTATGGTAGTTTAAACAAGCTTGACAAAAGGTCTTTTATCTTCATTTCTTTAAAGGTTTACTTGCATTCAATCTTCAATCTTTTGAAGAGTGCACTTATGGAATTTTATCTGTACAGATTTTACCTAAATATGGAAACTCAAAAATAATTCAGTTAGTGTCTTTAATCTCTGGATACAGCTGCATGATCTCATCCTGCAAATACAAATATAGTGTTAAGAACCAAATAGAAAAATAAAACATTTTAGGCATCTGAAATATGAGAGCAAAACAAAACACTGAAAGACAATGAAGAGATAGAAACCACCAGGGAGGGAAAAAGGAGTGGGGTATGGGTATACAGGCTACGACCGGGGTAGCCATCAAGGTAGATGATGTCCGTGGCCAGATTCCCAATGAAGGAAAGTTCTAGACAATCCTAGGGACGTAGTGCATCCTGCATAGGGATAAGACTTTGAAATTTAGGGCACAGCTGGTGGTTAGGCAACAACATTGTAAGAGGAGATTCAAAACGTTTTAGGTTCACCTTCTTACCTCTTACCTACAATCACCCCTATCACATAAAGATACACATCAATACTCATCAATACTTCCCCCTTGTTTGCGTGAAACATCCCATGTGACACACAAACACAACATAACAAAAAACTAAAAGACAAATTATGCACTTCACTCATGCATGCAGAATACAATTTTCAATAGCAAGCAAAATCAAATACACCTCCACATGCAATATTCCATTCATACAGCACCTTACCACAAGCACTAACGAAAAATAAAAACACAACATTCTCTTAGAAAACACTTAAACCAATTGTCCATTTTACAAAACAAAACACGAACAGCCGACACAAACTTTTAACAACCAGAATTAACCTGAAATTCAACACATATACTTACATTCACTGAAAAACAGCACTGAAAAATCCTACATTCTAGCAAAACTCTACAAATAATTAAAATCCTATAACAACTTTCTATGCCCTAGAATTGCAAATTCTACCATGCACAATACTATGAGATCACACTAATAATGCAATCACTTCAGAAGATCAATAAACTCCAGTTGCATATTTACAAATAAAATCCCTAACCATAAATTTACAAAAGAACACACAAACACCTAAGTATCAAATTTTGGGAATAATTAGATAATAATGATACAGCCACTGTTCTATATAGCTCCTGCTCGCATGCACCATGCAAATCCACTGTTAAATAAATCAGGCGTGACACAAATAATTTGTGAAAAACTCTATAATCCAGTCTATACTTTTACATAATCAAAATTTTAATAACAACACAATTATTTGATTTAACTCTGTTTATAATTTGATATTCACCATTCTGCAGCTCTCTAACCAAATGTAACAAATGTATATAACAAAAAAAAAAAATAAGCTTTCTACAAAAAAAATAATAATAAAATGTCCCCTTTAAATTATTCCCAATGAGCCATTGGCCTTACTTATAATAAAAATGTATACTGACATTCATTAAATAGCCTAAGCAAGCATAACCAGCATAAAAACAAACTCACAGTGGGATGCAGGCTAGTTAAAGGGACATTTTACTCAAATTAAAAATTATCTTTAATTGAAACTGCTGACACAGTTAAATATACTAGTGTTAGGCTTACAGTAAACCTCATTGTCTTCTCTGTAAATATTTCCTTAAAATCTCAGATTTTATATCAGTTTGCTTGTATCCCTTTAAATATTTTCACTCCTCTGTTTGTCTTTTTTTTTCCGCTAGTCTCACAGATCGCAACACTAAGATTGTAGACATCTTATCAATTCAGTTTGCATTACAGAGAGAATTCAGTTACACTGCAAAAGAAATATCTGCTAACTAAATGGCAGATTTAAAAAGAATAATACAAAGAAAGGTCTCAAAAAAAATATATTTTGCAAACTACTAATACAGTATTATTGCTGCTCATGAACTCCTTTCACATGAGTGAACTGGTCCTTTAAATAATAAAATGACAATTTTCCATTGCTCTGTCTAAGCCCTAAGCTTCGATTTTACAGACAAATATAACACAATAAAATATACTTATTACCTGAAATTCAACCCAGTGCAATAACTGTGTCTTGAAAGCACAAAACTAGCTACTTAATCTACACAAACAAACTCACAAATGCAATTCCTCTCCTATATTTTAAACTATTCAGCTTGTATCACAAGTCATTACAAATACATTAATATAAAACAATTTTACAGTGTACTGTCCCTTTAAGGACTAACCATGTATCATGTAACAAATCCTTTAATTAGTTTCCTTGCTTCCTTGCAAAAACAATATATTTATATGCTGCATCAGGTGGACAGTTTTTTTTTATTTGCATACAACAAATATCACTTAAAACTAAAACTGCTTATTAATAACACACATATTTAAAACAGGCTGTTGACTTTAAAATACATTTATAAAGCTATAAGAAGCAAACTTCAAATACCTCATTACAACGTCTGTGGTCATTTTTACAGGGATACACACCCACAATCTCATCTCACATACCATAAATTCCCTCCCTTTTTTTCTCCTTTCTTCCTACGGAAAACAAATATTCCATAATATACCAAAGACATATCAAAACACAATAAGATCAACTTTCGACCAATTTTAAAATGTATTTGGATGTGTCCTGAATTTGTATAGAATGGCCAACTCTAGACAAATTAAGAAAAACACATTTCAAATAATACATTCTCCTTTGGTTTAGAGTAAATCTGTTACACTTAAATCTCCTTTTCATTACTACACACACACATACAACCGAGCTTCTGAAACAGTTTTTTTTTTATATTTCTCTTCGCTGATTCTACACAGCTGCTCACTGACAGATTTTCTTATGATCCCCCCTCCCTTTCTAGAGTAGGTTTTTTTTTTTTTTTAACAGAAATGTTTCTGTCTTTAACAAACTATTAATCCTTTTGTAGACATTAAAAATGCAATAACATTTTCCTCTTCTCTGTGCATTATTAAAAATATTTGGCTATGAGCAGACCCTACTTTTCTGTAACAACACAATAAGAGCAGCAGTAATAAAATGCAGTCACTTAATATAATTTTTAAGCACAAAACAGCACAGCAATTATATAGAGACAAAAAGCAAGCAAGCAAACAAATTAGTATCCAATTTCCAGTGATAGGTAACAAAAATATATTATATGGCTATATAAGGAAATTTCAACCCAGGTGAGACTTTAACTCACCTTAACACAGCGCTGCAACTTTGCACAGGGGACTTAAACCACCGCCAATGCACGCTTACTCTTGCGCCTTACTCGCGCTCTAGGCAGGACTTTAACCTGCCTAGCCTAGCAGGACTTTAACCTGTCTAGAGGGGTTAATGTAAATGCCGGCAGGACTTGAACCTCCGCAAACCTGCGCCTCTACCGCAGGAACCCCTTATAAAGGGACTCAAACCTAACCCTGCTTCTTTCTTTACTGCAGGGACCCCTTTTAACCCTTTATCATATATTACCAACACCTATTACAAAAAAATAAAACCAACTAAATTTAGGTTCAGATTCACAGAGGGAAAGCAGAGTAAATAAACACTGATCCACTCATCCTGTGTAAATCATACAAGCTGACACCAAAAACTGTTAGGTGTTGTTTTCAGGAGGGGAGTGTCAGTTCAGGACTGGGCATCGGGCACACCATACCAGCTGGAAATTAGTACTTATCTGTTCAGGACGTCCAGGAGAATAGATTTCAGACCACGCAATATGATTCCAAAAGCTATTCTGTTTATTGCAAGTTGAAAGGCACTTTTTATAGCCAAGAGTTACAGCATATAGGTTTAACAAGTGACGTATTCATAATTACATCATCTTACATAGTATTTCTATAAGAACAAAGAAACTCATAGAAAATATAATTGGAATAAAAGCAGTGTTAGGGAGTCATTTCTACAGAAATACCAAACTTCAGATAACAGTAACTGGGCCTCCTAGCCCAGCACAAATCACAGCTGTTTGACATCTTGTAGAGATAACAGCGCATCCAAGCACATTGTCATGGTCATTCTCAGGGCTATTATATCTATGCAAGTCTCCCTAACATCAGCATATTTCTTACTACAGAATAAACCACTATAATAAAAGATTCATTACACAAGATGGATGCCTAAGACAACATGGTGGCGAAGAACAAGATGGCGCTAGTCATGCTAATAATAATTCCTAACACTGACTTACAACAGAGTTTAGGTGATGGGGTAAAATGTGGGATCTAGTGAGGTAAAAGGGAAATATATAGATATATTGATTGGTTCCTGTATTATTAGAGGCTTAGGCCCCTGCTTACATGAATTGGCTGACATTGCCATTTTCTGAGGAATTAGCGAAAGAGTGTTGATGGGGAGAAGATACAGATTCAGTGTCGTTATGGCATTTGTTCCTGTGCCTATATGTATGTGTTTCTCTTGCCACAAGTCAAAGGAAAGGAGCGTAAGGCCTATCAATGAGATAGTTTTTATTATAGCTAGAAGAACGACTTCAGACGGCGAAGCTAGGCTGCTCTGTAAACCTTAAAAGCAAACTTTCTGGGGCACGATAAAGTTAGTGTCTCTCCTTGCACTGCTAAAGATTTACCACAGATGAATTTCACCTTGCTCACTGCTTTTATGGGCATAGGATCAAGGGTTAACGTGTGCAAATGTGGGGAACACAAGTGTTGTAGCTGGATTGTAAATCTTAACCAAACAAGAACGCTATGGTAACTACTAGACCACAATGGTATGCTCCGCTGGTTACTTACTGGGAAAGTGAACACAAGTATATAAGAAATAAAGACATGTCTTCTGCTAAAGAAACAAAATAGAATAGAGGAGTTAGCAAAACAAGTCATTTTTTTCTTATCTAGACTACAGGATATAAAGTTGTTCTAGAAGAGCGTGCAAATAAAGGAACCAGCAGCTTTAGTTAAAGAGTTACTGAACCCAAATTTTTTCTTTCGTGATTTAGATAGAGCATGCAATTTTAAGCAACTTTCTAATGTACTCCTATTATAATTTTTTCTTCGATCTCTTGCTATCTTTATTTGAAAAAGAAAGTCAAGAACCCTGGACAGCACTTGTTTATTGGTGGATGAATTTATCCACCGAACAGCAAGAACAACCCAGGTTGTTCAGCAAAAATGGGCTGGAATTTAGACTTACATTCTTGCTTTTCAAATAAAGATACCAAGAGAATGAAGAACATTTGAAAATAGGAGTAAATTAGAAAGTTGCTTAAAATTGCATGCTCTATCTGATTGACAAAAGAAAAAAATTGTGTTCAGTGTCCCATAAACACAAGCCCTCAAAGTCTAGTTCCAAAGACAGTTTTTCCCAGCCACAAAATAACTGAGCCCATGGGTGGATTCGATCCCTCAACCTTCTGCTTTCTAACCAGGGATGCTAACCACTAAGCTAAGATAGAGACTGCTAGTGCACCGGCAGGATTAATACCCATTACTTTTATGATTTTAGACCAATTATGAACTAAACAGTGTAAAACAGTTTGTAACATTTACCTGCAAATGCTTTTTCATAAGCTACAACTTGCCTAGAACATCTAGGTTGTCAAAATAATTTGTTTTGTGTCTCTAGGCAAGTTAACCTCTGAGCTACAAGGGAGTGCCATATTCTATTGTAATTTGCAGCATTTAAAAAACCTAGGTTGCAGATTTTTTTTAACCTCTCTAGGAGAAGTGGGGCAAATACAAATTGTTAAAGAAAAGCAAGAGTTTTATTAATGTCTCTTTAAGAAAAGAAAATAGCATAAAACTTGCAAAACAAAAACAATTTTTGAGTGCCCAATCAAGGAGCAAGCATCAGTAGCTGGATTCAAACCCCAAACCTTCTCCTTGCAAGGTAGTTAAGCTAACCATTATGCTACTAATGCAGGAAATAGAAAGGTAGACAGGGCCATTATCCATTACAGGTGAGCCAATACCTAGTCAACAAGTAGAAAGCTGCTCATTCTCTTGCATTCTTTATTTGAAAAAGAAAGTCAAGAACCATAGACAGCACTTGTTTATTGGTGGAGGAATTTATCCACCAATCAGCAAGAACAACATAGGTTGTTTACAAAAAATGGGCCGGCATCTAGACTTACATTCTTGCTTTTCAAATAAAGATACCAAGAGAATGAAGAACATTTGAAAATAGGAGTACATTAGAAAGTTGCTTAGAATAGAAGGAGGGATTGGGAGGATACTAGTGGAGGAGGAGACTGGATGGGATGGTGAAAAAGAGCAGGCGCAGACTAGATGGGGAAGAGTGGGAGGGACCTTGATGGGAGGAGGTATCTGGAGAGGAAAATAGGAGGGGGTAAGGTAAAATAGGAAGGAGGAGATAGAGGGGGAGGAGCATGAGTGAAGAGGAGGCGTCTGGGAAGAAGGAGGGATCAGTATGGGGAAAAATAGAGGGAGAGATTGGGAGGAGGAGGAGGAGGAGGAGGAGGAGGAGGAGGAAGAAATAGGAGTTGGAGGAGACTGAATGGGATGGTGAAAAAGAGCAGGCCAGACTAGATGGGGAAGAGTGGGAGGGGCCTTGATAGGAGGAGGGATCTAGTTGGGAAAATGGGAGGGGATGTGTTAGGAAAAAAAGGAAACAGGGCTTAGAGGAGGAGGAGCCTTAGGAAAAGATGAGGCTCAGGAGAGGGAAAAAAGGAGGGATCAAAAGGAGGCGGGAGCAGTTTAGGGAAAAATAGTTGGAGGGGGGAGACTGGATGAAGCCATCATGGTGTTTTTAGAGTGGGACAGGTGCTGCAGGCTTCTTTCTTTTACTCTTTTTTTTACTGTGATACCTGCGCTTAAGGTAGTGCCACTTGTAACCTGGATGGTCCTGCATTGATTTTGTGTGCCATAACCTCTGGGGACGTGTTAAAAAAGTGTCTGCTGGTGTCATTCTAAGGCTTGGTTACTCTTATTGAAGTTCTGGCATTCATGTACCTGTATAGCTTTCCTGGTATTGACCTCTGCTTTCTTCCCGACCCTCGCCTCAAGTCTTATCCCTGGGAGACTGGGGAAACAAATAGAAGTTTGAGTGGCAGGAATCGGGTTGCGAAAAATAAGAGGGGAAGGAGACTGGGTAGGAAAAAAAGTAGGAGCTGGAGGGGGAGGGATCTGGATGGGAATAAATAGGGGGAGTGGGGGTTAAAATATTTAAAAAATAAATATAAAAGGATGTAGATCAATAGGGGTAGGGATCCGGATGAAGAAAATGGTGTAGAGGGGAGGGGTCTGTGTGGGAAATATAGGATGTGGAACTGGAGGGGGAGGGTCTGAGGAGGAGGGGTCTGTTTGGTAAACTAGGATATTGAGGGGAGGGGCAGGTCTCTAATCTCGGAAATACATAGGATATGGGTGAGTGGAGTGGGGTCTGTTTGTGAAAATCAGGGGGGGGAGAATGCTTGTGGAAAAAAAGGGATCTGGTGGGAGGAGAGCCAGGGTTAGGAAAAATAGGAGGGGAAGGGGAATGGATAAGGAAAAAGTGAGGATCTGGAGTAGGAGGGACAAGGTTGGGAAAATAGGAGGGGGAGGGATCTGAATGGGGAAAATTAACTTGGATCTTAAAGGGTAGATGGCAGGAACAGATTGGGAGAGGAGTGAAATCTGTGATGAAAGACCAGATGGTAGCACTAGGGTATGTAGGCGTGCTGGATAGGTAGTATCTGCCACATTATTTAGGAAGAGGATGTGCTGTCAGAGATGGAGCGTTATGTAAAATGGGTATGGGGAGGTTCCTGGGATATATATAATGGGGTGTGGGGTGTAGGGATAGTTTTTATTATAGCTAGAAGAACGACTTCAGACGGCGAAGCTAGGCTGCACTGTAAGCCTTAAAAGCAAACGTTCTGGGGCACGATAAAGTTAGTGTCTCTCCTTGCACTGCTAAAGATTTACCACAGATGTATTTCACCTTGCTCACTGCTTTTATGGGCATAGGATCATGTGCAAATGTGGGGAACACAAGTATTGTAGCTGGATTATAAATCTTAACCAAACAAGAACGCTATGCTAACTACTAGACCACAATGGTATGCTCCGCTGGTTACTTACTGGGAAAGTGAACACAAGTATATAAGCAATAAAGACATGTCTTCTGCTAAAGAAACAAAATAGAATAGAGGAGTTGGCAAAACAAGTCATTTTTTTCTTATCTAGACTGCAGGATATAAAGTTGTTCTAGAAGAGCGTGTAAATAAAGGAACCAGCGGCTTTAGTTAAAGAGTTACTGAACCCAAATTTTTTCTTTCGTGATTCAGATAGAGCATGCAATTTTAAGCAACTTTCTAATGTACTCCTATTATAATTTTTTCTTTGCACTCTTGCTATCTTTATTTGAAAAAGAAAGTTAAGAACCCTGGACAGCACTTGTTTATTGGTGGATGAATTTATCCACCAATCAGCAAGAACAGCCCAGGTTGTTCACCAAAAATGGGCCGGAATCTAGACTTACATTCTTGCTTTTCAAATAAAGATACCAAGAGAATGAAGAACATTTGAAAATAGGAGTAAATTAGAAAGTTGCTTTTAATCCCTTCATCCCAGGGGGACCTGTACAATCTTAATTTCTCTCCGATTTTTGAAATGATCAGGGAAAAACTTAAAAATTGGCAATCTCTTCCGCTATCTTTATCCGGACGGATTGCTTTGTTTAAAATGATCTTGCTCCCAAAACTCCTCTACGTTCTCCAGAACGTCCCATTAATTCTCTTGGAGAAAGACATTCGCTGCTTAAACGGCTCACTTAGCAAATTCCTCTGGCAGGAAAAAAGACCTAGGATATCCCTAAATAAACTTTTTCTATCAAAAGAGAGTGCTGGTCTTGCATTGCCGGATATCCGATCCTATAATTATGCTTTTTTAGCTCGCGTGGTGGCCGACTGGTTATCCCAGAGTAACTATGTTACGAATCAGCCCCTGGAAGAGAACATGTGTAGCCCGTACCAGTTGACAGCGCTGGTTCACTGCCCACCCAAAGACCTGCCAGGTAGAATCAAAAGATTTAAATCTGTTTCTAATCCACTAAGGGCCTGGTGGAGAATAAGTAATTTATTATCCCTAAATGGGAAAATTTCTCACCATCTTCCAATACAGGGAAATCCGAAATTCCCCGCAGGAGTCAGTTCAGGAACCTTTAGGAAGTGGCAAGACCTAGGTTTGAGTAGGGTAATACAACTTTGGGACCCAGAAAGGAACATTGTCAAATCCTTTGACGAGCTAAAAGGAGAGTTTCACATCAACAATAAGGAATTTTTTGCATTCCTACAAGTTAGACACTTTCTACTCGAACTAGTGAACGAGGTAGGATGGAGCTGGAATATGGGAAAGCTGGAAGGCTGGATCACTCTGTTCAAGAATGGCATCAGGTCCATCTCCCCATGCTATCAGCTACTTAAATCAGGCAAAGGTGCAAAGCTAGATAAAATTACTGCTTTATGGAACAGGTTATTACCACAATCAACTATTGATACAAAAACTATTCAAAGCTCAATTTGCAAAGTGGCTCAGGTTTCTCTCTCAGCCACATGGCGTGAGATGCACATTAAACTTCTTCACAATGCATACTTCACCCCTAAAAAAGGCGATAAAATTCATTATGCCAGCTTTAACAAATGTCCAAAGTGTTCACTTATTCTGAGTTGCCCCAGAATAAGATACCTCTGGTATAAATTAGAGTTCTGGATTAACAAAACCCTTAGGATCTCCCATCCGGGTCTTACACAGTTATTGATTGTCTTTGGTCATGGGGAACATAATCCAGAGAATAAATTGATATTTTTATCTATTTTAGCAACTAGATATCTTATCTTCAAAAAATGGAAGATGAGGGCAATACCATCTATCTCAGAGATAAAGAATTGTCTGAAAAAACAATGCCTTTTAGAACAAAGGGACACTAACCTAGATAATGACCTAGACATTAGACGATTCTTTAGTAAATGGTCTGCCTTTATCAAGTCACTACCAGACACAGAAATACATGACCTTATATTCCCCTTTAGGAACTCGGAATTGGTCCTTCTGGGTGCTTGGTAGAGACCTGAAGGTGTTCTGACGCGGGGGGGTCCTTTCTCACATCCCTATATTCCTTTTCCTTTTTTTTTTTTTCCCCCTCCCTCCTCTACCTCCCTTTCCTCCCCCCTCCTTCCTCCCCCCGTCTTTCCTCCCCCCCCCCCTTTTTTTTTTTTTTTCTCTTTTTTTTGGTTGTCTGCTTGTTTTGTTCTGTTTTTGTTCTAATTTTTTCTCTTTTTTTGTTTCTTTAACCAGTATAAATAAAATAGAAAAGACTCCAGTTTAGTGTACAAATTTTACGCTGTGGGGACCAATTTATTAAGATAAAATGAAGTTATTGTTTTAAACTATTTTTTGAGGTTCTCCGAAATGTGGTTTACCTGGCCCTGCGTGGCACAAAGAGGTTGAATTTATTTTGACTGTACACTCTGCTGGATTTAAATAAATATTTAAAAAAAAAATGGCATGCTCTATCTGATTGACAAAAGAAAAAAATTGTGTTCAGTGTCCCATAAACACAAGCCCTCAAAGTCTAGATTGGGAGGATACTGGAGGAGGAGGAAGAAATAGGAGTTGGAGGAGACTGGATGGGATGGTGAAAAAGAGCAGGCGTAGACTAGATGGGTAAGAGTGGGAGGGGCCTGGATAGGAGGAGGGATCTGGTTGGGAAAATGGAAGGGGATGTGTTAGGAAAAATAGGAAACAGGACTTAGAGGAGGAAAAGATGAGGCTCAGTAGAGGGAAAATAGGAAGGGGAGGAGCCTGGTGTAAAAAAAGGAGGGATTAAAAAGAGGCGGGAGCAGTTTGGGGAAAAATAGTTGGAGGGGGGAGACTGGATGAAGCCATCATGATGCTTTTAGAGTGGGACAGGTGCTGCAGGCTTCTTTCTTTTACTGTGAAACCTACGCTAAAGGTAGCGCCACTTGTAACCTGGATGACCCTGCATTGATTTTGTGTGCCATAACCTCTGGGGACGTGTTAAAAAAGTGTCTGCTGATGTCATTCTAAGGCTTGGTTACGCTTATTGAAGTTCTGGCGTTCATGTACCTGTATAGCTTTCCTGGTATTGACCTCTGCTTTCTTCCCGACCCTCGCCTCAAGTCTTATCCCTGTACCTTGACTTAAGGACTGATTTATTGGCTACTTACCTCTGGAAGAGAACATTTGACTATTTTTTTGCCTGCTCCCTTTGCTGTGATATCTGGTTCCTGACGGATACCCTGGTATTGAACTTGAAGAGACACGAAACCCACACTTTTTTTTAAAGGGACACTGACCCCAAATTTTTTTCTTTCGTGATTCAGATAGAGCATACAATTTTAAGCAACTTTGTAATTAACTCCTATTATGAAATTTTCTTAATTCTCTTGGTATCTTTATTTAAAAAGCAAGAATTTAAGTTTAGATGCTGTCGACAAGTCACGGTGCAGGCCAGCGGCGTCGGTGGCTGCGTTGCAGTGATTTCTCCTCTTGAACAGCACAAAACACACAGTTCCCAGTGCTGCAGGTCGAGGAAACTGAAGTCTTTGATGTCCCTGAGACTTCCAACAGGAGGCAAGCTCTACTCCAAGCCCTTGGAGTACTTTCTCAAGCAGGACACACAGCAAAGTTTACCCTTTGCACTCTTCTCAGGCAGAAGCAGCAACTGCAGGCCAGTTCAGCAAAGCAACACAGCAAAGGGACAGTACTCCTCCTCCAACTCTTCAGCTCTTCTCCTTGCAGAGGTTCCTCGTGAGTTCAGCAAGATCCTAGAAAGATTCCAGAAAGATTCTCAAGTCTGTAGTTTTGGGTGCTCTTCTTATACCCATTTTGGCCTTTGAAGTAGGTTTACTTCAAAGAATATTCTCACTTGCTTGTGAAATCCTGCCTTGCCCAGGTAAGGCCTCAGGCACACACCAGGGGGTTGGAGTCTGCATTGTGTGAGGGCAGGCACAGTCCTTTCAGGTGTGAATGACCACTCCTCTCCTCCCTCCTAGCAGAGATGGCTCATCAAGTAATGCGGGCTACACCCCAGCTCCCTTTGTGTCACTGTCTAGTGAGAGGTGCAAACAGCCCAACTGTCAAACTGACCCAGACAGGGAATCCACAAACAAGGCAGAGTCACAGAATGGTTTAAGCAAGAAAATGCTCACTTTCTAAAAGTGGCATTTTCGAACACACAATCTCAAAACCAAATTTACTAAAAGATGTATTTTTAAATTGTGAGCTCAGGGACCCCAAACTCCACCTGTCCATTTGCTCTCAATGGGAATCTACACTTTAATCATTTATAAAGGTTAACCTATGAGAGAGATAGGTCTTGCAACAGTGAAAACCGAATTTGGCAGTATTTCACTGTTAGGACATATAAACCATATTACTATATGTCCTACCTTAACCATACACTGCACCCTGCCCATGGGGCTACCTAGGGGTGTCTTACATGTAAGAAAAGGGAAGGTTTAGGCCTGGCAAGTGGGTACACTTGCCAAGTCGAATTGGCAGTTGAAAACTGCACACACAGACACTGCGGTGACAGGTCTGAGACATGATTACAGTGTTACTTATGTGGGTGGCACAACCAGTGCTGCAGGCCCACTAGTAGCATTTGATTTACAGGCCCTGGGCACCTCTAGTGCACTTTACTAGGGACTTACCAGTAAATCAAATATGCCAATCATGGATAAACCAATCAACAGTACAATTTACCTAGGGGGCACTTGCACTTTAGCACTGATTAGCAGTGGTAAAGTGCGCAGAGACAATAAACCAGCAAAACCAGGAGGTCAGAAGGCAAAAAGACAAGGGAGACACGCCAAAAAGCTGCCAGGTCTAACACTATGAGTCCCCTGTTTTTCCCCTTACCAATGTATTAATGTCAGAGGTCCAAGAGAGGCCATTAGTGTTCATATGGGAATATTCTCTTGTACCCATTATTAATAAACTACAGTCAATGTAATTCAATGTTCACATTTTCTTAGGGAAGAATAGGATACTGTCTGCACAGGAATTTAGTATAAGGTATATTGTAGTATTTTGGTTGTTTAAAAAGTAAAAATAAATCATAAACATTTAAGAATAGAATACAATGTGAACATTGAATTACATGACTGTAGTTTATTAATAATGGATACAAGAGAATATGTAGAAATGTATCCTTTTTTAAGGATAATTTCAGAACACATTTACTTGAGTCTTAAAATGTGTATAATTTCCATTTTTCTTATCAACATAGGCCCTGTATATATATGTGTGTATATTAAATATAAAATATATATGTATAAGATACACAACTTTTCTGCCAGTGATGTCTAATTAAACTAATTTCTGTTTACAAAATAATGCATACCATATCATTGCGTTAACATCATAATATGGCAGTGCTAATGTCACTGTGTTTAGTAACATAATAATATGGCGGTGCTAATGTTAGTGTTTTTAGTAACATCATAATATGGTGGTGCTAATGTCAGTGTGATTCATAACATCATAATATGGCGGTGCTAATGTCAATATGTTTAGTAACATCATAATATGGCAGTGCTAATGTCAGCGTGTTTAGTAACATAATAATATGGCGGTGCTAATGTCAGTGTGTTTAGTAACATCATAATATGGTGGTGCTAATGTCAGTGTGTTTCATAACATCATAATATGGCGGTGCTAATGTCAGTGTGTTTAGTAACATCATAATATAGTGGTGCTAATGTCAGCGTGTTTAGTAACATAATAATATGGCGGTGCTAATGTCAGCGTGTTTAGTAACATCATAATATAGTGGTGCTAATGTCAGTGTGATTCATAACATCATAATATGGCGGTGCTAATGTCAGTGTGTTTAGTAACATCATAATATGGTGGTGCTAATGTCAGTGTGATTCATAACATCATAATATGGCGGTGCTAATGTCAGTGTGTTTAGTAACATCATAATATGGTGATGCTAATGTCAGTGTGTTTCATAACATCATAATATGGCGGTGCTAATGTCAGTGTGTTTAGTAACATCATAATATGGCGGTGCTAATGTCAGTGTGTTTAGTAACATCATAATATGGCGGTGCTAATGTCAGTGTGTTTAGTAACATCATAATATGGCGGTGCTAATGTCAGTGTGTTTAGTAACATCATAATATGGTGGTGCTAATGTCAGTGTGATTCATAACATCATAATATGGCGGTGCTAATGTCAGTATGTTTAGTAACATAGTAACCAATGCGCTCGCCTAACATCACGGCCTGCGGACCTGAATACGCTCTCCTTATTTATCAAGAAAGCTGTCAAAAAGCCGCGCACCAAGTACGGGGCGATGAGCAGCGGACTGTTGTTAACTAACAGTCATCGATCTTGCTGCTATTCGGCTTTTTCCCAACTTTATTTATACCCTGTCACTAAACACCGCCACTATACTAAAATGGTTAACCCCTATCCCGCCACTCCTGGACCCCACCGCAACTAAATAAAGTTATTAACCCCTATCCCGCCGCTCCCAGAGCCCACCGCAACTCTAATAAAGTTATTAACCCCTATCCCTCCGCTCCTGGAGCCCCCCGCAACTCTAATAAAGTTATTAACCCCTATCCCTCCATTCCCTGACCCCTCCGCAACTAAATAAATTTATTAACCCCTAAACCCCTGGCCTCCCACATCACTACCACTTACTAAACCTATTAACCCCTAAACCGCCAGCCCCCCACATCGCCATAAACTAATTTCAGCTATTAACCCCTAAACCTAACAACCCGCTAACTTTGCATGAAATATTAACTCATCCCTATCTTATAATAAATTTAAACTTAACTTTAGAATTAAATTAAACTATATTAAACTATTAATTAACCTACCCTAACTATTATACTAAAATTACATTAAACTAAGAATTAAATTAATTATATTATATATTTAAAAACCTAACCCTACTCAAGTTATTTAAATCTACAATAAAGTATTACTAAGTTACAAAAAATAACAACTAAGTTACAAAAAAATAAAAACACTAAGTTACAAAAAATAAAAAACACTAAGTTACACAAAATAAATAACAACTAAGTTAAAAAAAATATAAAACACTAACGGCTAGATTTGGAGTTTGGCGGTAGGTGGGTTGCTAACGCCACGCGTGTTTTATGTCTAACGCACGGCATTGTTTGACTCCGGTATTTCGAGTACAAAAAAGACCATCTAACGATGCTCCTAACGCGTGTATGTCACACGCGGAATCCTGCCCGCGTTAGACAGTCTCCCATAGAGATCAATGGAAAAGCAAAATAATAGCTTTTTTCACCTAACACTCGATCTCGCGAGAATACGCACAGCTTGGTCATATGACGCATACCACATCATGCACAACAATAACACGCCGCAAATGTCACAACAACAATCAATCAACAAAGCACACAAGCATTACACATTCACAAGCGGGGGGATTTCAAAAAAATTTTAATACGGGGAATACGCATATACTTTAAGATGCGGAAATTCGCAAAATAACAACAAGGAATAAAAAATATATACATACACTAGAAAAATAATCGCATTCAATATCACTATATATTCGGACAAACATACATATACAACACTTCCCTAATACCACACCATCGCAAATTCACATTTAAACAGAATACTATTGGACAATGTTATAGAAAACGACCACTATGACATCATCGCATTCTACACATTCCACAAATACTAACTCCAAATGAGCATGCGCAAATTCACACACCTAATACACATTGCACAAATATTAATTGCTAATAAAGCACACCTGAACACAATTTACAACGGAAATTGGTACATCATTAAACATTTACACAGGGTATATAAGCACCACACAAGCATGGCTTCTTTGACTGTGTTGCTGGTGGGTCTTTGGAGATTGGAGGTTTAAGATTAGAGAGTTTGTGCATTATTGTGAGTGAGTTAGTGTTAGCGTGAGAGAGTCAGTTGTTAGTGTTATCGTGAGTGAGTTAGTGGGAGTGGGAGAGAGTCTGTTAGTGGGAGCGTGAGTGAATTAGTGGTAGTGGGAGTTGTTAGTGAGAGTTGTTAGTGGGAGCGTGAGTTAGTGGTAGTTAGTGAGAGTTAGTGGGAGTGTTTGTTAGTGAGAATTAGTAGTAGTGTGTTAGTGAGAATTAGTAGTAGTGTGAGTTAGCGAGCGAGTGATTTTTCTGTACACTTAACACATTTACACGCAAACACATTCAATACATACATACACACACTTATCAATAACACTACATACACTCCATACCCCCTACCCGCTCATACTACACTCCATACCCCATTCCCTGTAGTCCCATTCCCTTTCATCCCATTTACTCTTATCCCATACCCCATCCCCATCCCATCCCCATCCCCTAGTTACATTTAGTTTACATATCCTCCTTTTAGTCTTCTTCTTCTTTTGGTTTATTTAAATACTCCTTACCCTCTTTGTTTTTTTACATCCCTCTCACACTTTCAGCACTTTTTTTGTCTTTTTAGTTCTTTATTTTGACCCCCTTTCATTTCATCACACTCACTTTTTGTTTGATTATTTGGGGTTTAGTTTAGGGAACAGATGGAGGGCAGGCAGGGGAGAGGTAGAGGGGGAGGAGAGGGAGGGGGAGAGGAACAGGGCAGGAAGGGGGGCAGGAAGGGGGGCAGGAAGCGGGGGTGGAAGCAGTGGGTGGACCCAGCCACTTGGTTCAAGATGAACAAGTGGCTGGGCCCAGTGGCGGACAGAGTAGGGCTTCACAGTCCGGGAAACAGAGGGCATCGTCACAGGGGAAGGCCAAGGCGACTAGGGAGGCGAGGTTTTCGATGGAGGAGAAGGAGGCCCTCATAGAGGCCTATATGGCCAGGTATAGGAGGCTGCAGCACCAGAAGACTACCCCGACTGACAAGAGGAGGCTCTGGAATGAGATAAGGAATGCAGTCAATGCAGTGGGTGGCCGGAACAGAGATCTGGATTCGATAAAACATCGCTACCGGGACTGTAAGATGGATCTCAAGAAAAAGTTAAGCCTGGAGGCCCGACATTCCGCAGGAACCGGTGGCCGACCTGCCCTGGAAATAGAGTACTGCCGATGGGAGGAAATGTTGCGGCCCAGCATCTCCGAGGTGGATGTAGTTGGTATCGGAGGAATTGATACCGGGAACCTGCCATTCTCATCTGACAGTAAGCTCATTGAACAATAAATTCACATACGAATGTATTTCAAGGGACACTATACGCAAACCTTTACTTTCATGATTGAGGTAGCGAATACAATTTGACAAAACATTCAAATGTACTTATATTACCTAATTTGAATCATTCTTGAGATATATTTTAATGAAGAAATAGCCATGCACACGGTGAAACAATCACAGGAGGCAGCTATATTCATCTAACAATCAGCATCTTATAAGCATATTTAGATATGCTTTTCAGCAAAGAATATCCAGAGAATGAAGCTAATTAGATAAGAAAAGTACATTAGAAAGTTGATTATAAATGTATGCTTCTAATCATGAAAGATAAAACATTGGGTTTCATGTCCCTTTAAGGATCAGATTAATGCTATTACGCTGTTTACACGCATTCACAATTACTTTGCGGTTACATCAGTATCTAGGCTATAGGTTAGGTGTGCATTTAAACAGACTGAAAACAAACGCTAAAACATTCAGATTGACCAGAGATATCACAAATACGGTTTAGAAAATGCGGAAATCGTATTGATTGTTAGATTTCAAAGTGGATTAATGATTCTGCATTTGTAATTGTATCGTAAGCTAAGTCATTTAAAGCTTGATTTGCAAATATGCTAATATATACATTTTTTTTATTTTTCTAATATACAGAGTCTGGGGAGGAGGCAGCACAAGAAATACAGCCTCCTCCATCTCCTCGGGATGAGAGTGTTGGGGAGGAATTTCCACTTCGGAGGGAAGAGGCCCCCCGTGACGAAGAGGGCACGGAAGCAGATGAAGAGGCCCCGGAAGCAGAGGAGGAGTCCGCGGAACCAGAGGCCCCTCAAGGACCCGCACACCGCCGTGCACGGGCACCCCGCCGTGCACGGGTACCCCACCAAGCACAACAAGAGGAAATAGCGGAGGTGCGGGTTCTACTGGACTACATAGACCAGATGCGTAACTCCCGGATACAAAATATCGAAGGCCGAACTCGAATTATTGATGGACAAAATCAAATAATTGAAGGCCAAAACCAAATAATAAACATACTTAATAGAATCGAACAAGGGCAAAACAGAATCATTAATCTACACCAAGAGATGTTCAATTTTTTCCGGGAGGCGCATGCTGGTCTGCCTCCTGGTCCGCCTCCTGCTGCTGGGCCTCCTGCTGCTGGGCCTCCTGCTGCTGGGCCTCCTGCTGCTGGCCCATCTCCTCCTGCCGGCCCATCTACTCCTCTTCAGCCATCTTCTCCTCCTCAGCCATCTCCTCCTCTTCAGCCATCTTCTCCTCCTCAGCCATCTTCTCCTCCTCAGCCATCTTCTCCTCCTCAGCCATCTTCTCCTCCTCAGCCATCTTCTCCTCCTCACCTTGGTCGTCCCAGTACTCTTCCTTCCACTCTTCCCACAACATCTCCAAGGAGAACTCTTCGGAGTCGGCAGTTGCCCCTCCCAGAGCCTCAGCCCCGTGGGAAGAGGGGAAGGAAGAGGAAGTAAGTATTTTTTTTCATCTTTAATGTTTTTTTTATTTAATGTGTAATGGATAGGTATGTGATGATGTGGTTTTCATACACTTGTGGACCACACTCTGTATATAATCTACTTCTATGGAACCGGGTCCATGGAGGCAGATTGTTTGCAGAGTGTGGGTTATAAGTGTGTGAAAACCACATCATCACATACCTATCCTTGTTCATGATATTGATTGGTTTCTGTGATGTGATGTCCAAACTGTTTCCCGAATCGCAAACAAAATTACCATTACAATTATCCATGATGGTATATTACTGTTTGAATGCCAATAACACAGCTTAAAGGGACAGTCAGAAAATTATTGATTACAAAGAAAACACTGTATTATGCATTATCAAGTTGGAAACAACAAAACATGGAGAAATACGTGTGACTTATGTGCTTACCCTTGTATCTATGACTATGAAAAATGACCACTTATTTGTTGTTCTGACATAACAACATTTTAGATATCAATGATCAATACATGGTAAATAATATGCTGTATGAGCACAAGGTTTTACATATACAAATGCTATCCAAATGCCCTCTAGTGGTCAAATTGCATAATGATTACATGCACTCTTCAAGCTCGAAGAAATGAGCACACGAACCTCATAGGTTTAGCTAGCAAATTTAAATAAACACAGACAAATGATTAATTGGTGAGAAACATTTGATATTACAAAATTGACTTTTAGAATAATGCTAAACATTATTTGTTTTCTAAACTGTCCCTTTAACAAAATTACATATGCTAACATATATTTGAAGATTGTTGGTATATCTACATCTACTTGTTCAAACAATAAATATTGAAATCAGATTTATATTGACGTGTTAAATAAAGTATATTTTCTTAAAGAGACATTATTGTGTTAATTTTTTTTTAGAAAGACATTTGTTTTAACAATGAATATGGTTTAAAGTCCTTTTAGGAGTGGGGGGTGAAAATATGCTAACAATAATATATTTGAAGATTAACCAATGTGGAACTCATACATGATACAAAAATAAACATTTGCATTAAAGGGACAGTATACTATATTTTTAACAGAACTGTATGCAATAGACACTAATAGAAACAACAAGATTAACATACAGGGAGTGCAGAATTATTAGGCAAATGAGTATTTTGACCACATCATCCTCTTTATGCATGTTGTCTTACTCCAAGCTGTATAGGCTCGAAAGCCTACTACCAATTAAGCATATTAGGTGATGTGCATCTCTGTAATGAGAAGGGGTGTGGTCTAATGACATCAACACCCTATATCAGGTGTGCATAATTATTAGGCAACTTCCTTTCCTTTGGCAAAATGGGTCAAAAGAAGTACTTGACAGGCTCAGAAAAGTCAAAAATAGTGAGATATCTTGCAGAGGGATGCAGCACTCTTAAAATTGCAAAGCTTCTGAAGCGTGATCATCGAACAATCAAGCATTTCATTCAAAATAGTCAACAGGGTCGCAAGAAGCGTGTGGAAAAACCAAGGCGCAAAATAACTGCCCATGAACTGAGAAAAGTCAAGCGTGCAGCTGCCAAGATGCCACTTGCCACCAGTTTGGCCATATCACTGGAGTGCCCAAAAGCACAAGGTGTGCAATACTCAGAAACATGGCCAAGGTAAGAAAGGCTGAAAGACGACCACCACTGAACAAGACACACAAGCTGAAACGTCAAGACTGGGCCAAGAAATATCTCAAGACTGATTTTTCTAAGGTTTTATGGACTGATGAAATGAGAGTGAGTCTTGATGGGCCAGATGGATGGGCCCGTGGCTGGATTGGTAAAGGGCAGAGAGCTCCAGTCCAACTCAGACGCCAGCAAGGTGGAGGTGGAGTACTGGTTTCGGCTGGTATCATCAAAGATGAGCTTGTGGGGCCTTTTCGGGTTGAGGATGGAGTCAAGCTCAACTCCCAGTCCTACTGCCAGTTTCTGGAAGACACCTTCTTCAAGCAGTGGTACAGGAAGAAGTCTGCATCCTTCAAGAAAAACATGATTTTCATGCAGGACAATGCTCCATCACACGCGTCCAAGTACTCCACAGCGTGGCTGGCAAGAAAGGGTATAAAAGAAGAAAATCTAATGACATGGCCTCCTTGTTCACCTGATCTGAACCCCATTGAGAACCTGTGGTCCATCATCAAATGTGAGATTTACAAGGAGGGAAAACAGTACACCTCTCTGAACAGTGTCTGGGAGGCTGTGGTTGCTGCTTCACGCAATGTTGATGGTGAACAGATCAAAACACTGACAGAATCCATGGATGGCAGGCTTTTGAGTGTCCTTGCAAAGAAAGGTGGCTATATTGGTCACTGATTTGTTTTTGTTTTGTTTTTGAATGTCAGAAATGTATATTTGTGAATGTTGAAATGTTATATTGGTTTCACTGGTAAAAATAAATCATTGAAATGGGTATATATTTGTTTTTTGTTAAGTTGCCTAATAATTATGCACAGTAATAGTCACCTGCACACACAGATATCCCCCTAAAATAGCTATAACTAAAAACAAACCAAAAACTACTTCCAAAACTATTCAGCTTTGATATTAATGAGTTTTTTGGGTTCATTGAGAACATGGTTGTTGTTCAATAATAAAATTAATCCTCAAAAATACAACTTGCCTAATAATTCTGCACTCCCTGTACACTGATATCAATATTACAAAGCTTCAAACACTTTCAAAGAAAATCGGGTTAGCTCTATTGAAAATATAGATGAACCACCATTACAACCGTAAAACAAGACAATACACCATCATACACAAAACAGGAGAAAGCTGGAGATGGTACTCACATGAAACTTAGAGGCTTGGCGAGGAGTCTGATAATTAATTACATTTTATTTGAACAGAAGCAAAATGAAACGTGTATTTGTTAAACAATGGACTATCTAACTAGAGACCAAATTAAAATATTTCATTTATAATGTGAGTGTCTAATGAACCTTTAATAAAATATACAACGAAATTACATTTAGAAGAAGTCGGCATCATATATTTAGCATATGATAAAGCTAAATGCATATTGATTACTTTATTCTAACACAATAGCGCATATTTATTAATTAGATATCTTTAACATTAAACACAACAGTCATTTTTCTGAAAAAGGAACATATTGTTGACAAACATATTAAACAACATGGACTATAGAGATTTGCACTTGCCTCGAAATATCATATGCATGAAAACATTTTGCTTTCGTTCGTTTATTCAACCAGACATCCAGCAAAAGAGAATGTGGTGGTCTTTATCAGCTACGGGTCAACAATGTAACATGATGCAAATAATACATATTCGCAAAGTTTTTAAAATTGGCTGCAGTCACAAACGTGTTTAACGTGCACAAACAAATATTGCGGGACTACGTAATACAATCAGACGTTTTTTTACCTTTGCATGTGACGTCTTAACATGGCGCTTCCTTGATCACGTAAGAACGCCATCCAATAAAAGGCACATTCTTAATCACATAAGAACGCCCCAAAAAGAAGGCGCATCCTTGATCGCGTCAAAACGCCATCCAATAAAAGGCACATTCTTGATCACGTAAGAACGTCAGTCAATACAAGGAATCATTGGACAGCCTGGCAGGTGACGTCTTAAGCAACATGGCGCATCCGAGATTGCTGAAAAACCGCAGCCAATCCAAGGACTCAGTTGACAGCTTGGCATATCACTAAGAAACTTATTTATATTTTAGGAACTAGTATGTGTCTAGATTGCTATCTAAGAATGTCACGAAATCATGAATCATCTTTCAAGGGACTTGACTGTCCCTTGAACTATAGCTATGGTGTATATCTTTAACATTTAAAAGATACACATGAGAAATACATATGCCATTGATGTTTTAAGATATGTTTTGATTGTTTTGGAATAACAATAATGATACATGTATTGATTAAACGTGTCATTTATTTATTAAGTTTAAATATGGTCAGCCTACCTATAGCCATATATGGGAGGAGAAGTATTTTGTTAACATATATGATAAAAAATATTCATCATCTAAAATATTTGCATTACACACAGAGATTTATTTGGTTACACTTTTACAATAAGATAGAATTGAAAATGAAATACATGTGCTGTCAACATTACAATAAGATTGTTTATTAATAAGATTATATGTCCTTGTTCATGTAAAAAGGACAAAAACGCTTTAGAAATGGAAATACATTCATTAACAATTGTGCTCACCATCACTTAAAGGGACATTATTTTGTTTTTAAAAAGAGGATACACATAGACAATACTATTTCAATAAAATGAACACTTTACAGGGATTATATCATTGTATCAATCCTCAGATCATTTGTTAAAGGTGCATCAATTCATGCAGAGTTTCTAAATACACACATGGATGTGAAAATTGAAATATACATATATACACAAATAACAATCTATATATACATATATAAAACAATTACTATGCTAATCATAATCATGCAATGATAAAGCTTTGAGAAAAATAAAGACAAATAATAAGATTACATTGGAGATGTTAATCTTAAAGTCATTTACAATTGTCTTACATATATGATTTTTGAAAAACCATTATTTTTGGTAGGTCCCTTTAAGGATCAACCAGATAAACTAGAGCTTTCAAAAAATAACATGAAGAATGAGGACAAAGAATTGTGCAATGCCATGTCTTTTATTAGTATGTAAGAAAACATCAACAACGTTTAGAAATAATCTTGTAAAAATAAGGAATATTTGAGCCATATGACAAGGTAACAGAGTGCATCACAGTCCATGAAGAGAGTTGCCAAGGGCCACCATAGCCCCATTGGAGACATATGACAAGGTAACAGAGTGCATCACAGTCCATGAAGAGAGTTGCCAAGGGCCACCATAGCCCCATTGGAGACATATGACAAGGTAACACAGTGCATCACAGTCTATGAAGAGAGTTGCCAAGGGCCACCATAGCCCCATTGGAGACATATGACAAGGTAACACAGTGCATCACAGTCCATGAAGAGAGTTGCCAAGGGCCACCATAGCCCCATTGGAGACATATGACAAGGTAACAGAGTGCATCACAGTCCATGAAGAGAGTTGCCAAGGGCCACCATAGCCCCATTGGAGACATATGACAAGGTAACAGAGTGCATCACAGTCCATGAAGAGAGTTGCCAAGGGCCACCATAGCCCCATTGGAGACATATGACAAGGTAACAGAGTGCATCACAGTCCATGAAGAGAGTTGCTAAGGGCCACCATAGCCCCATTGGAGACATATGACAAGGTAACACAGTGCATCACAGTCCATGAAGAGAGTTGCCAAGGGCCACCATAGCCCCATTGGAGACATATGACAAGGTAACACAGTGCATCACAGTCCATGAAGAGAGTTGCCAAGGGCCACCATAGCCCCATTGGAGACATATGACAAGGTAACAGAGTGCATCACAGTCCATGAAGAGAGTTGCCAAGGGCCACCATAGCCCCATTGGAGACATATGACAAGGTAACAGAGTGCATCACAGTCCATGAAGAGAGTTGCCAAGGGCCACCATAGCCCCATTGGAGACATATGACAAGGTAACAGAGTGCATCACAGTCCATGAAGAGAGTTGCCAAGGGCCACCATAGCCCCATTGGAGACATATGACAAGGTAACAAAGTGCATCACAGTCCATGAAGAGAGTTGCCAAGGGCCACCATAGCCCCATTGGAGACATATGACAAGGTAACACAGTGCATCACAGTCCATGAAGAGAGTTGCCAAGGGCCACCATAGCCCCATTGGAGACATATGACAAGGTAACACAGTGCATCACAGTCCATGAAGAGAGTTGCCAAGGGCCACCATAGCCCCATTGGAGACATATGACAAGGTAACACAGTGCATCACAGTCCATGAAGAGAGTTGCCAAGGGCCACCATAGCCCCATTGGAGACATATGACAAGGTAACAGAGTGCATCACAGTCCATGAAGAGAGTTGCCAAGGGCCACCATAGCCCCATTGGAGACATATGACAAGGTAACACAGTGCATCACAGTCCATGAAGAGAGTTGCCAAGGGCCACCATAGCCCCATTGGAGACATATGACAAGGTAACACAGTGCATCACAGTCCATGAAGAGAGTTGCCAAGGGCCACCATAGCCCCATTGGAGACATATGACAAGGTAACACAGTGCATCACAGTCCATGAAGAGAGTTGCCAAGGGCCACCATAGCCCCATTGGAGACATATGACAAGGTAACACAGTGCATCACAGTCCATGAAGAGAGTTGCCAAGGGCCACCATAGCCCCATTGGAGACATATGACAAGGTAACACAGTGCATCACAGTCCATGAAGAGAGTTGCCAAGGGCCACCATAGCCCCATTGGAGACATATGACAAGGTAAAAGAGTGCAACAGGCACAACAATAAACTTTGAAAAAGGCCAAATGGCAACAATAAAAAAAAACATCAACATGTGGACGGAGGATTCTTATCTGCGACCTTGGAGCATCTCCAGATCCCCCACTTACTGGTCATCCTCTTCATCGTCCTGTGCATGTCCAGCTCCAGATTCAGGCCTTGAAGTTAATCGCATGATTTCACGCAGAGTCAAGTCCTGAACCCGGAGCTGGGCCTGCATGGTGTCGTTCATCCCTCTCAGGAAAGCT
Organism: Bombina bombina; assembly: GCF_027579735.1. Taxonomy (NCBI): domain Eukaryota; kingdom Metazoa; phylum Chordata; class Amphibia; order Anura; family Bombinatoridae; genus Bombina; species Bombina bombina. The sequence goes on along the minus strand of NC_069501.1, from coordinate 721,301,403 downwards.
GCGTTCCTCAACACGGCCTGCTCTACTCGTGCTATACCTTCTAGCATGAGCCATGCTGAGTCACAGCCTAAAATAAAGAATAAATAAAATATTAAGGATAATTACACAACAGAAGAAAAAATAAGCAAAGATACATTGTCATCATAAAGACAAATCATTCTTTACATCAATTAGTTTAAATTGATTCTTTACACATGAAATATGTTATTCAGACAGACCGAAATCATTAAAGGGACAGTTGACTCAAACATGTTGTCCCTTTTAATTGGTTTTCGATGATCCACTTATACAGCTTGAGTGTATCAAATCTTGTTAAAGAATTTACATTGTACTTACATTAGCAATTTAAATATTTTAATTATACTGTGGTAGGCACACCTATCCTTAAACATTTTGGCGTTGAGGACAAGCTGTGTAAATATAGCAACCTGAGGAAATTACATTCCCACTGGGTTAGACAAGAGATAATGTATCAACATTTGTACATAAATTGTTGGATCCAAGTAGTGGTGATTGGTATATGTAGTGATATCAAATTAAAGGGACACTGAACCTAAATATTTAATTGACTGATTCAGATAGAGCATGACATTACAAATATTAAAAAATTAAACATATTCTTTAAATGTTAGAATTCTCTAGCTAGATTTTGAATGCAAGAATGTAAGTTTTTAGGGCAGGCCATATTTGTTTATCAACTTTGGTTGTCCCTGCTGGTTGATGGATACATTCATCCAACAATAAAGAAATGATGTCCACAATTATTTTCAATTTAAAATTAATTCTAGGCATTTCTTTGTTTCAATAAAGATAGCAAGAGAATGAAGAATAATTCATAAGAGTAGTAAATTATAAATTTGATTAACATTGCATGCTCTATTTGAATCACAATAGAAAAAATTTACCTTCAGTGTACCTTTAAGTATCTTATAATGTTGATTTTGAATGATACTTACAGCTGTGCCTGGGAAGGACAATCCGACACCCAGGACAATGAAGGTTGAGACAGGGGGGAGGGATGGGATTGGGTTGGGGAGGGATGGGATTGTGTTGGGGAGGGATGGGATTGGCTTGGGGAGGGATGAGCTGCTGCTCCGGGGTAGGCCGTACAGCTGGGGAGTGGTGAGTTGGGGTCTGGGCAGCTGTACGGCCCATAATACGGGGAGAGCGGCGAAGGGGGGTGAAGGGGCGTTTTTTGGGAGGGACAGGAAATGACAAATGGGAAGGGCCGGCAGGGGTCTGGGCCTGGGCAGGGGTCTGGGCCTGGGCAGTGGTCTGGGCATGGGCAGGGGTCTGGGCCTGGGCAGTGGTCTGGGCATGGGCAGGGGTCTGGGCGTTTTTTGGGAGGGACAGGAAATGACAAATGGGAAGGGCCGGCAGGGGTCTGGGCCTGGGCAGGGGTCTGGGCCTGGGCAGTGGTCTGGGCATGGGCAGGGGTCTGGGCCTGGGCAGTGGTCTGGGCATGGGCAGGGGTCTGGGCCTGGGCAGTGGTCTGGGCATGGGCAGGGGTCTGGGCCTGGGCAGGGGTCTGGGCCTGGGCAGGGGTCTGGGCATGGTCAGGGGTCTGTGACTGGTCAGGGGACTGGGCAGGGGCGGAAACCAGATGACCAGAGGTGGAGGATCCATCTGAAAAAAATAATCAAAATATATTAGCATCTCATACATCATGAAATCAAATCAACGCATTTCAAATTGATTATGTTTTCAATATACTTCGAAGTGTGTTTGAATTTCCAAACAATAATGAAATGAGGATATGGTATGCATATAGGCACTCAGATGAATATCAATGACTGTCTGTACAATTATATCATTATTATTGTGTTTTGGCCTGGACTATGCATGTGACATAATGATGGCATGAATTATAAATTTAAAAATTAAATTAAAAAAAAAAAAATTGTCATGCTGCCTGATATAGAAAGGGGGCAGTAGTGTATTTGAACAGACAAATAATCTTCCTTTTTAAAGTGCAAAAGCTGTAGACTTTGAATGTCTTCAATAAAATGATTTCCAATAAAGCAACATGTTGGAAACATGATAGATATATTTCACATACCATCAGACTTCAAGGCATCACACATGTTACATCAATCTCTGTAAAACATAACATGTTGTGTACACGTTAAGATCAGATATTATAACATATGTTACTGTTGATCAAAGACACACATCAATGTTGCATTAAAGATATACACACCCAAAGTTATGATTTCCATCATTTTGATGGAGCATACAAATTACATTAGATTTGTTATTCTCAATGATTCATATTTTCGATGTATTGTTTGTATTAATTTAAAAATCATAAAAGCATAGTACATAGAACATTTAAGATTTCTCATGTGTGTATCACTTGATGACTGTTGTCAAAAATGAACATGGAAACAAACATATGCTATACATCTTCTGAATAACAAATGTGTAGACTAATAAAGTTTTAATTATTAATCTTTCAATATTCAGAGAAAATTAATATATAATCAGAGGAGAAAATTATATGTTTGTTTCAAATGTTATGCTTCATCAGAATCATGCTCATAATATTGATTACCAATACACCTTCAATGACATATAAATGAGTCAATGGACTTACCAGGAGACCGCAAAGGCGGCTCTGTGTCACTGCTGGATTCCTGTGGGCTCCCCACACCAACTCTCTCTATGAATGATATAGATATATATTAGTGAACACATTTGGGATATCACTAAATCACATCTGTAGCGAATTTTAAGAATAATCAACTTGAAAATGTGAAGAATAGAGCAGTCATTAAACCATAAAATGCTTGATTGAATCAAGGGGATTCTGTTAAAAATGATGTATTGAACATATGTTTAATTTCTGACTATATTAGACATCAAACTCATCTCATACGATGCTATTGCATATCTAAATATACCCATTGATCAATGTTCTTAAAAGAATACACACAAACCACATTTTGAAGAACAGCTGTTGACAAATATAAACAAAGACATGTGGCACATCGAGCCATTTGTGCAATGTACAGTAATCTTGTTTAGGACACAACACATATTTATCACAATACAAAACCAAATTGATTAGTACAAATATGTAATCATGGTGCTGTTAGAGTATGCTGATATCTATAAAGTAACTCCAACAGTGAATATGTGAATTATATATCAATATTGTTTAATCCAAAGAATGTAAAGATGAATGAATCTATTGTTTATTAAAGGGACACTGACATGATTTATTTAAATCATTGATTTCACTGTTCAAACTGTTCCAAATGATTTAACATTGACTCCTATTATAATTTGAATGTTGCTACATTTTAATCTTAAAGGCAGATAAGCAATATTGGATTCAATAAATATTGTTTGTTGAAGGTATCCACCAATCATCAATCAAAACCCAGGTTGGTCAACCAAAATTGAGATGCAGATAAACGTACATTCTTGATTTTAAAATACATTTAGCAATAGAATATTTCACATATGATTATAGTATTATATTTAAATGTTTATTAATATTGCATACTCTATCTGAATGACAACATTAATAATTTTAGCTCAGTATCCCTTTAATATAAAATTATATTGATTTGACAATGTTGGTGTTAATGAATTCTCTACTCCATATGTTGATGTAATGAATGGGATTGAGCATGCAATTCCAATCTAATATGTTATTTAAGGATATCCGAAGAATTATTTAATTTTCATCTATTAAAGGGACATTACATATAAATATTGAACAATGTGGATTTAGTATGTAATGTTCTGTCCATGTTTCTAAGACAAATGTCAATTAAAATGAGACATACCATACTGTGACAAGCCCTGCCTTAAGGATCCAGCAGCAACATCCATATCTGTAATATATTAAATGAGGATTGGATATCATTAATACAAATCATGCCATGTTTAAAATCTTTACATTATTAGCAAATCAATTTAAAAATATTAATCCTTTGGTAGTCCCATGAATTAATTGTTTCCTCAATTCAATTCATGATAAATATATTCTGTACTCTTATTTTCAATCAGTTGTGTTGTTTACTGTAGCTTTAATTATTTTTTGGTGTTATTTCATTCTCATCAATTGATGGGCATATGTTATAATTTATTTGGATTCTTCTTTTTTTATTATCTATAATATTGAAAATAAGAATACTGTATTCTTCACATATATAATAATTCACATTTCATTTTGACCAACATGTATAAAGCAATGCCACTTACAGCAAACCCATGTTAACGTGTATGCGAAATTCCATTTGCGCGATCATTGCGCAATGATTCCATGCGGAATTACGCATCCGTCATTTGACCAACATGTATAAAGCAATGCCACTTACAGCAAACCCATGTTAACGTGTATGCGAAATTCCATTTTCGCGATCATTGCGCAATGATTCAAAGCGGAATTACGCATCCGTCATTTGACCAACATGTATAAAGCAATGCCACTTACAGCAAACCCATGTTAACGTGTATGCGAAATTCCATTTTCGCGATCATTGCGCAATGATTCCATGCGGGATTACGCATCCGTCATTTGACCAACATGTATAAAGCAATGCCACTTACAGCTAACCCATGTTAACGTGTATGCGAAATTCCATTTTCGCGATCACTGCGCAATGATTCCATGCGGAATTACGCATCCGTCATTTAACCAACATGTATAAAGCAATGCCACTTACAGCAAACCCATGTTAACGTGTATGCGAAATTCCATTTTCGTGATGATTGCGCAATGATTCAAAGCGGAATTACGCATCCGTCATTTGACCAACATGTATAAAGCAATGCGACTTACAGCAAACCCATGTTAACATGTATGCGAAATTCCATTTTCGCGATCATTGAGCAATGATTCAAAGCGGAATTACGCATCCGTCATTTGACCAACATGTATAAAGCAATGCCACTTACAGCAAACCCATGTTAACGTGTATGCGAAATTCCATTTTCGCGATCATTGCGCAATGATTCAAAGCGGAATTACGCATCCATCATTTGACCAACATGTATAAAGCAATGCCACTTACAGCTAACCCATGTTAACGTGTATGCGCTATTCCATTTTCGCTCTGTGACGCATATTCTGTAGAGCGCAAGACACATCATTCCTATTTCATGTGTCACTAATCTAAAATCAGATATCTAAACATCATATGTAGTGTATGTTGTGAGATCTGTATAGGTTTAGTATCTGACTATATACGCATTTTTTTTTCAAAAAACAAATATTAAGATATTATATGAAGTTGGATAATTACCTGGTTCAGATTCTCCATCTCCTCCCAGGCCACCGGACGGAGAAGCAGCTGCCCTGGCCCCCGCGTCAGGACTTTCAGATCCCGCAGCTGGGAGGGAAGAAGAGGAGGCAGAGGATGGCGAGGATCTAAATCTTTTGGGGACCCGGAGATTGAGGAGCTCGCATAAAGTCACCTCATAAGGGAGTAGGTACAGTTTCCGCTGGGCCTCTCTTTTGCCACCTCTTTTACGGGCTTGTACCCAGTCCCTTATGAGGTTGACTTTTTTTGTTAACCGCAACCTCATATCTCCGAATCTCCTCATGATCTGATCCTGGGTCCTCTGGACGTCACACACCAATCTAACCGCATTGGTGATAGACTCCCAGAGGGCCTTCTTAACATGCGCATCTGTCAACCTCCTCTTGTTCCCAAACAGCTGGGGATAAAAGTCCTTGACGGCGTGGACCAGTGCAGCGCTCTCCTCCTTGGTGAACCTGGGAGCTGACATGCCTGCTGGGTTGTAGATTTTTTTGTATAACAAAATCAGATATACTGCCTGCAGGCATTAGAGAACTGACAAAGATGGCAACGTGTAATGGACTTTTATATGGTGAAGTAAACATGAGATGCATCATGGGACAAGTTATCTGTACATCTGATTGGATAAAATTTTGAAATATTGTTAGAATGTCTGTGAGACCTTCCTGACTCAAGTTGTGTTTGTGTGATGAACTCTGATTGGCCGTTCCTTAATGTTTCATATCTTATTAACTTCCTTACACATACCTCATGGTGGTGCTGTTACTTCATTTTTCATGTAGACTTAATTGTAACTCATGGGCCTGTCATGCGGATATGTGTGACGCAGATTTAATATCCGTGATCCGTTAAATATTAATGATTAAATTCTCTTTAAAATCTAATACTGTCACATTATTAAATGTTGTAGACATTTCTCGGTTTGATAACGGTCTGTTTCTTTAATACAAATACACATTTAATATTGTATGTCTTTATTGTTCATAAAATCCATTTATTGACTTATTGTGAAGTATTGATATTGCTCTATTAAATGTATTTCATAATGCACATTGATTGTGTGCTATTGCGTGACATTAGACTCTAATGTTTAAAGATGCTAATCTGGTGTTTCAAGATGCGTTTCCCACGCAATATTTCTGAATGTTCAAATTCAGGTTATAATGTCAGTAACTTGGATAATCTGTTTATAGATGTTAAACTACAGGTTTGTTTGTTATTAGTAAATAAACCTCGAGCTTGTATTTGTCTGAAGTGCTCATATATGTTATTGTGCAATGGCGTCTTTATTTTTAAATAGATATTACAAACAAACAATTGTATCAAATGATCTGTAGAGATAGAAAATTGTTTTGACTTTAAAATGTAAATCAATTTATATTAGTATTTAGATATCCTCAACAGAAGAAATTTAAATGCACATGGTTGAGCCAATCACATAAGGCATCTCTGTGCATCCACCAATCTTCATCTACTGAGCCTATCTCGATATGCTTTTCAAGCAAAGTATGTCAAGATAGGAAGAGAAGTAAATACAATATTTAAATCTCTTAAAGGGACACTGTCCAAACAAATTTAGCGTTGGTGATTCAGATTGAGCATGAAATGTTAATCAACTTTATAATTTAATCCGATTCTCAAATGTTAAGAATTATCTTGCTATCTTTCTTTGCAAATCAATAATGATATTTTAGATTACGGACAATTGTTGCAAAAAACCTGGGTTGTCCTTGATGATTGTTGGATAAATTAATCCACCACAAAAAAACAAGTTCTGTCCAGAGTACTGAAGCAAATAAATTATCTATTTAATGCCTTATTTTTAAAGTAATGATAGCAACATCACAAGGAGCATTCATAATATGAGACAATTTTTAAAGTTGCTTAAAATAGAATACTCATTCAGAATGTATAAATCATTAATTTTTTAACTGTCTCCCTTTAAGTATATTTTGAGTTCATGTCCCTTTAAATAAACATTTCACAATAATGCTTGAAATATCAGAAACCTAGGCACCTTCCTTTTGCTAAATTAGTATAACATATGAGTAAAGCAAATTTAGATTAACTTCTGGATTGTTTTACACACTGACTGAAATATATATTGTAAAGGAGGTATTTCGGAGTCTTCAGCTTACAGGGACATTAAGCTATATGTTATGTATGCATTTTGGATAAGATTATAATATTTGAACAACTTAATATGTTTTGGTATTCAATCATTAGATTGTAATTATATATATTTTTGGATTAAATACATATCTACATAGGCTATTTTGATGCTGATTGTTGTTTGCACATAGATGCCTTATGTAATTGACTAAGATATGTGCATTGATGTATTTTTTTCAAAGTATATTTAAAGACTGAATGTAATTCTATAGTACTTTCTAAATATGTTTAAATTCTTTTATGAATTATTTAAAAATCAATACACAATATACTTTGTGAATGTCCCTTTAAGACCAAAACATTTGGAATGTTGATTTAACATTGTCAAAATAAACTAAAGGGGAATGAAAATTATATATAGATATGTGATGTCTAACCCAAGAGGTAAGATTTTAAAAAATACATAATATTAATAACTATAGTTAAATGACTCCACTAGAAAATAAAATCGATTAACCTGGCATCCAATAACTAGCTTGTGAAAAATATCAAGTTAAATGACCTACCATTTATAAATGTAAAAATTAAAATAATTTAGCAAATAATGTTTTGAGATACCTAAGGAAGATACAAGATCTTATAAAATTAATTTTACATTCAACACCACTGTCACATTAATGTAATTGAACCACTTCCCCTTCTTAAAAGTGAAAACAAATAATTTATGAGAAATTGACTACGTATCCGAAATTATTTTAACATCTAAGAATTTCAAAAGAAAAGCATCGATGGATCTCACTCCCCAATTAATGTTAAAAAAAGATAGTTTAATGTAATATTCTCGGAATCAGTGGATTTTCTAAAATTAATGCATTATTTGATCTTATGCATGTGCTTGTCAAATAGACAACTACCAGTCATGGGAGTCAAATTGTTTTTTATTGACAGATTATATGGATATTTATTATAATCTGTTCAAAAGAGTGTATTTAATAATAAAATGTTTATTATTACCATTTAAAAAATTAAAAGTTTTGGAAACAAAAACAAAAAAATATTCCTGGAAGTCATCAGATGCCAATCTGAAATTAAAAAACAAAATTTTAACAAAGTTAATACACACGTTGTCAAATATTCATAAAATACATTTACAATCATCTTGTGTCTATGCTCTAACTTTGTTCAACATTTTTTAAAGATATTTATTAATTAAATAAAAAAAAAACAAAAAAACACCATTATATTGTGTAATAAAAAATAAATTAAAATATCAGATTTTCTAATTATACATAATAATGTATATCACATTTCAATAATATATATGTTGAACATAAATGTCATATTTCATGTCCATTCAAATACCTCTATATCAACTATAATATGTATTCCTTTTTCTGATTGTGATCCCTAAATATCTAATGATGAAATAAGTATGAATAATGTATGTAAGCTACCAATAATCAACATTCTTCCTGTGATTCTTAACTAGCATGCATTGGTACACCAACCTGGATAATGCATGGTCTTTGAAAGTCAATTCAGGGCTAAACAGTTGATCTTCAATAGGTGTCTTATTCATCAGTTCAAAAATAGAGGACTGTGAAATCCCATCTAAAAAAGTAAAATCATCTAAGTGTCTGATTGTGATCCCTAAATATCTAATGATGAAATAAGTATGACTAATGTATGTAAGCTACCAATAATCAACATTCTTCCTGTGATTCTTAACTAGCATGCATTGGTACACCAACCTGGATAATGCATGGTCTTTGAAAGTCAATTCAGGGCTAAACAGTTGATCTTCAATAGGTGTCTTATTCATCAGTTCAAAAATAGAGGACTGTGAAATCCCATCTAAAAAAGTAAAATCATCTAAGTGTCTGATTGTGATCCCTAAATATCTAATAAAGAACTAAATATGACGAATGTATGTAAGCTACTAATATTCAACATTCTTCCTGTGATTCTTAACTAGCATGCATTGGTACACCAACCTGGATAATGCATGGTCTTTGAAAGTCAATTCAGGGCTAAACAGTTGATCTTCAATAGGTGTCTTATTCATCATTTCAAAAATAGAGGACTGTGAAATACCATCTAAAAATTAGAAAATCATCTAAGTGTCTCCAATAGGATGCCTCCACAGCCTTATTCTATCAAATAGTTGGCACTTACCATGTGAACATGTCTTTGTATGGTTTTCAAGGTCAGCAGATTTGAAAGATAATGCCAGACATGATCCCATTGGTATACTTCAATTTCAATCTTGGCTTTTTCCACTGTCAGTCTGGGCAATCTTCACTGTCAGGCTTCTAATTCTTCCCTTTCAGTCTTTAGATTAAGTCAGCTCCCTAATGGCAGAAAAAGTTTAATAAAAATTACTACAAGTGTGTGAATCTTTTCTGTAGCCCTCTCCCACCCCCCATTTCATAAGAAATTTCTGTCACTAGCTTACTAAGCGTGTGTAGCATCTTGTGTTATGTTCTATCAAGTGTGAAGATGAGTCATATTGAGCAGAACAACACACACCACAAGTAAACTGTCTGCGCTAAAACCCAGAGTATTAAATAACAGGTATAATGATAGTAAGTGTCTATATTTAAAAAATCACACAACGATAAGTTTGATCTAATAATATGAACCAACTTTTTCCTAAGTAGCAGCAATATTCATATAAAGTTTGAAGCAAAATCCTCAAGCAAACATCCTTATCGTGAAGGTAATCAAGCGTGAATTTGCTGATACAGTCTAAAAAGATTACCCGTTATGAGCAGCCTTGTACTGATGGTAACTCAGGTAGACAGTACTTTACGTTTCCTGGGCTCAACTTTGAATGTCGGGAAATGACGTAGCCACTACGGGATTGCAGTAGTCCGGGTGCAGCTGTTCTGAGGCTGTGTTCTTCTCCCAGCAGCCAACGGAAACTCACATAGGACAAAAAAAGAACAAAAAAGCGCACCCAGATTCAAGCGGATTTATTGGAACAAGTAGCCAGACGAAACACATATAGTAAGTAGCAAACTCACCAGATGCAAAGCATCACTGTACACATAGAACTATAGATGTATAGATGATCAAGCAGGGGTAGCGGTAAACAGCGGTATTAGAATCCACTTCTCACCTACAGGTATGATCACTGATATTCAAGCTTAAAATGTGTATGCTTTATACACAGAACACCTCAACGCGTTTCCCCCGTCTGAGCGGACGGGCTTTTTCAAGAGGAAAATATTTTTCCTCTTGAAAAAGCCCGTCCGCTCAGACGGGGGAAACGCGTTGAGGTGTTCTGTGTATAAAGCATACACATTTTAAGCTTGAATATCAGTGATCATACCTGTAGGTGAGAAGTGGATTCTAATACCGCTGTTTACCGCTACCCCTGCTTGATCATCTATACATCTATAGTTCTATGTGTACAGTGATGCTTTGCATCTGGTGAGTTTGCTACTTACTATATGTGTTTCGTCTGGCTACTTGTTCCAATAAATCCGCTTGAATCTGGGTGCGCTTTTTTGTTCTTTTTTTTTCCTAATTGAGCAGAACAAACCTCTAATGTGTGACATTGAACCATTGTCATGCTAGAGGATCCCTTTCTGAGTATTTACATTTTAAGTAATGTGTAAACTAAATACTAGTTTAGAAAAAGTATGCCATATGATGTATTTGTGTACAATTCATGCCAGCAACAGTCCATACATTTATACTTACCAGCTGATGTCCTCTTTAAAAACCAGGTGGCAAAGACTCGCTACAGGACCCAATGCCCAGAGCATCACCTATATTAATAAATGAAACACATTTTTAGCATTTGATGAACAATCCTAACATGTTTGCACAATTCTCTACTTGTCATTTCCCAAGAGTTCACATCTATTGACAATACTCCAGTCTAACTTCTATTATTTACCGTCTAAAGTTGCGGTTGATGATGTCTGCTCTGACATTGAGCCCCTCGTCCCGGAATGGCCCCTCTAGAACAGGATCATCCTCCTCATCTCTGAGGAGGTTTCTGTCCGGCCGGACGGCCTGCAGCATCCCAGCCCGCTGTGCAATATTATGCAGGACGCTACAGGCTACAACGATCTTAGCCACCTTCTTTGGGTTGTACTGGAGGGCTCCTCCCGACCTGTCCAGGCACCTGAACCTCATCTTCAGGAGCCCGAACATCCGTTCAACCACCGCCCTGGTTCTCTTATGAGCCCTATTGTAGCGCTCCTCAGACACATCAGTCGGGCTACGCAAGGGGGTAATGAGCCAAGGCCGGCTCATGTACCCAGAATCACCTATAAATTATGAACAGAACATAATTCAAACAGAATCCTCAAAATAGTATTTTGAGTCCAATAAAAAGTTTTGTACACGATAATCCAGTAACAAATGTTTATTTTAAAATTAAAAAATATAGTTCAATATTATTCTCTATCTTCCCATTTCATCTAAGACATGCTACATATGCGTATTTCTCCTAAATCAAGCCTTGTGTAAAATGCAAACTACATGGTTACATTGCATTCTCTATCTGAGCATTTAAGGTAAGACATGCTACATATCTGCATTGAACTAAAAGACATTAGCGGAAAGAGACAATGACATGGTTAAATTGCATTAGCTAATATCTTCCCATTTCATCTAAGACATGCTACATATGCGTATTTCTCCTAAATCAAGCCTTGTGTAAAATGCAAACTACATGGTTACATTGCATTCTCTATCTGAGCATTTAAGGTAAGACATGCTACATATCTGCATTGAACTAAAAGACATTAGCGGAAAGAGACAATGACATGGTTAAATTGCATTATCTAATATCTTCCCATTTCAGCTAAGACATGCTACATATGCGTATTTCTCCTAAATCAAGCCTTGTGTAAAATGCAAACTACATGGTTACATTGCATTCTCTATCTGAGCATTTAAGGTAAGACATGCTACATATCTGCATTGAACTAAAAGACATTAGTGGAAAGAGACAATGACATGGTTAAATTGCATTAGCTAATATCTTCCCATTTCATCTAAGACATGCTACATATGCGTATTTCTCCTAAATCAAGCCTTGTGTAAAATGCAAACTATATGGTTACATTGCATTCTCTATCTGAGCATTTAAGGTAAGACATGCTACATATCTGCATTGAACTAAAAGACATTAGCGGAAAGAGACAATGACATGGTTAAATTGCATTAGCTAATATCTTCCCATTTCAGCTAAGACATGCTACATATGCGTATTTCTCCTAAATCAAGCCTTGTGTAAAATGCAAACTACATGGTTACATTGCATTCTCTATCTGAGCATTTAAGGTAAGACATGCTACATATCTGCATTGAACTAAAAGACATTAGCGGAAAGAGACAATGACATGGTTAAATTGCATTAGCTAATATCTTCCCATTTCAGCTAAGACATGCTACATATGCGTATTTCTCCTAAATCAAGCCTTGTGTAAAATGCAAACTACATGGTTACATTGCATTCTCTATCTGAGCATTTAAGGTAAGACATGCTACATATCTGCATTGAACTAAAAGACATTAGCGGAAAGAGACAATGACATGGTTAAATTGCATTAGCTAATATCTTCCAATTTCAGCTAAGACATGCTACATATGCGTATTTCTCCTAAATCAAGCCTTGTGTAAAATGCAAACTACATGGTTACATTACATTCTCTATCTGAGCATTTAAGGTAAGACATGCTACATATCTGCATTGAACTAAAAGTAGACATTAGCGGGGGGAAAATATATGGTTAAATTGCATCCTATAGCTGAACATTACGCTAACATTTTAAAACTACAGTGGCAATTGTCAAACTAATTAACCATGTTGTGCACAAATACTCACCAACGAGATAACCAGGGGGCATTTGTCTTTCCTCAAACGGTCTCCACAGGGACGACAGAGAGAGGATGCGGGCATCATGACTAGCCCCTCCAAAATTCGCACACACATGCATAATCCTCATCCGTGCGTCACAAACATACTGCACGTTGAGGCTATGAAAATGTTTGCGATTTTTGAAGGGCAAGTCATCAATTGGAGCACGCAGCGCAATGTGGGTACAATCTATGGCTCCCAAGACATTGGGCAATTGAGCAATATCAAAGAATTCCCGCTTCAGGCGCCTCCAATCACCATCATTCTGTGGGAATCCTATGTATTGCTTACTGATACGTACCATGGCGTCCAGAAAGTTATCAAACACCACAGAGAATGTACCTTGAGCCAGGCCATGCATGTACAGTTCTCCGGATTGAAAACTCCCGGAGGCCAGGACGTATAGACAGCTTAGCATCTTACTCATGGCGGGAACAGCAGTCCTTATTCTTATACGTGGCTCCAAATGAGGTTTAAGAAGATAGTAAAGGCCAATGAGCTGTTCGCAATCGAGCCGATACTTATCATAAACCTCAAAGTCGCTCATGTTTTCCAAGGTGGGTCTCACCCTGTAGACAGGAGGACCTCGAACCAGACGACCCCTTCGTCTCAGTCTGAGCCGCCGAGGCTGCCTGATTCGAGCAACAGCTAGTTCGCCAATAGCAGCACCAGCAGCGTCTACCATGTCATCGTCATCCATCTTTCAAAACAGCGTAACAAGGTAAGCACTTGATCTGATGTGGATCACAAGTGATGCTTTGGCCATGTTGTTTGGGGGATTTATAGTACAATTAGTCCAATGGTAGTGAGTTTGTAATGATTGCTGATTGTATTCACCTGTTTGTATGTGAGCGGCGCGAATGCTTTCACAGTGGGCGTTTATTTGTTGTTTGCTGAAATGTTATTTTCCAACAATGAATCTCAATGTGAAAGTGTCAAATATCACACATACAGTGCATGTTTGTAATGTTTGATCATATGCGTAATCAATATTTCTTAAACGCGATCTTATAGTAACAAGCACACGTCCAGGCTAACATGAATGAAAGTGCATAGTTGTGTATAATGTGCATCGAATGTGATCTATCAATGTTGCTGCAATATTGTTTGTAAACGATAAAGTAACATCTGCCATCTGTAGTATTGTATATATAAGTGATTGTCGAGCTGTCAATATTGTATGCGTCCCTTTAAAATCGCAATAATAATTCCGAACTTCCCGTCTGCCATCTGTAGTATTGTGTATATATAAGTGATTGCCGAGATGTCAATATTGTACGCGTCCCTTTAAAATCGCAATAATAATTCCGAACTTCCCGTCTGCCATCTGTAGTATTGTGTATATATAAGTGATTGCCGAGCTGTCAATATTGTATGCGTCCCATTAAAATGGCACTAATGCTGAATAACTTCCGGCTGTCATCTGTAGTATTGTGTATATAAGTGATTGCCGAGATGTCAATATTGTATGCGTCCCATTAAAATGGCACTAATACTGAATAACTTCCGGCTGTCATCTGTAGTATTGTATATAAGTGATTGCCGAGCTGTCAATATTGTATGCGTCCCTTTAAAATAGCAATAATAATTCAGAACTTCCCGTCTGCCATCTGTAGTATTGTATATATAAGTGATTGCCGAGATGTCAATATTGTATGCGTCCCTTTCAAATCGCACTAATACTGAATAACTTCCGGCTGTCATCGATGTAGTATTGTATATATAAGTGATTGCCGAGCTGTCAATATTGTATGGGTCCCATTCAAATGGCACTAATACTGAATAACTTCCGGCTGTCATCTGTAGTATTATATATATAAGTGATTTGCGATCTGACAATATTTATTAATTGTCCCATTCAAATCTCCCTAATAATGCTGTTCCAAACTGTTCTTTACGTATATGTTGTATTGTAGTATTGAGTGTTAAAGTTCCGAAAGGGGCGGTACAGTCGTGAATCTGTGATGTGTATGGTTGAATCTTCTAATGACGTCATGATATTATTAACCTGCCTATGTAGTTCTGAAATCCTCATTGTGTTGTTGTATTGTGCTACATTGTTATTGTGTGCTGAATAAAATCTAAATGTGTGCTTTGTGGTTGCGTGATGGGTGATGCGTGTTATGTACATGTACGTATATATTGTGATTGTGTCCCACATATGCTGACTTCTATATAGCGGTCTGGCATTGATGTTCCTTCCCATAAAGTGACATCTGTAATCTGGTGTAATGATGTTCTTGTTGTACGTAATTCCTAATGGTTTATTGTGATGGAATCATGATGTTAAAAGTACAGTAAAATCCATATGTTCTGTTTTGTGATTCCTATAGAGAATGTAATGTGTTTTTTCCCCATCATTTGAATGCACATGTATGAGTGAATGTTAAAAGTAATGTATGTGCATCCATGAGTGATCATGTGTTAAGCCTATGTAGATATGCTGTTGCTTCAAGCATATGAGTTGAATAACTGAAATGCAATAATAAAGGTAAATGAGAATTGTTTCCCATTGTGTAGTGTTTGTGAATCCTGAAAAGTTGACATTATTTTTGTGTCCGTTTAAATGTAATATTTTTTTAAATAAAAGTTTGTTACTAGTGATGTTGATTTGTAGTTGATGTAATATAAAAGTCTGAAACAATTTAATGGTGTTGTTAATATTCAAACAGTAAAATCCATAAATCCACCATAGGGAAATAGTCATTTCTTGATCTATTTATCATAGCTGGGTCTAACGCATGAAATCATGTCTTTTCTAGCGCTGGTATTTGGAGTTTTTCTGTCTACGCTATTTGCGTGCGTTAGGGAAATGAGGGTTTCGCGTGCACGAGCACGTCTTCCCAATAGAAGTCAATGGAGGCTCTAAAAATTGGTCATTTTTTTTTCTAAGACTGGTTTTCCTCGTAAAGTGAGTGACGTCATGAGCTTGTGTAAAAAAGTAACTAAATCGTGTTCTTTTTGTGATAAATAAATATTTTGGGTATGTCATGTGGTGTATATTGTTTGTATGCATCGATGAGTGTATGTTTGTGATAATGTTATTAGTTAGATGTAGGTATGTGAGTGTGTTTTCCCGTGTGTCAATGTAAGTCAATGGGAAAATGGATTTGTGTTGTTTTTTTTTCTAACACCCGAGATCTCGCAACTTTAATCCTTTGTATTTTGATGAAAAATTATTAAATATTAAAAATAAATATAGTGTAGTGTTTGTATGAGTGTAAGTGTACTTTGTGTAATATTTGTTTTGTGATTCGTGGATGTTTATTTTGTCGGTATATGTTTACTACTGGGTCTGAGGTGTCAGTAGATATTTGAGCGTTAGGTGATTTTGGAGTGTCGGTAACTGAACTCGAAATACCAGAGTCCGTAAGAAACCAGCGTTAGGGGCCTCTAACGCTGGTTTTCACGGCTAACGCCAAACTCCAAATCTAGGCCTAAGTTACAAAAAATAAAAAACACTAAGTTACACAAAATAAAAAATAAATTATCAAATATTTAAACTATTTACACCTAATCTAATAGCCTCCCCCAAATAAAAAACCCTAGCCTACAAAAAACTACCAATAGTCCTTAAAAGGGCCTTTTGCGGGGCATTGCCCCAAAGAAATCATCTCTTTTACCTATAAATAAAAATACAAATACCCCCCCAACAGTAAAACCCACCACCCACACAGCCAACCCCTCCAAATAAAACCCTATCTAAAAAACCTAAGCTCCCCATTGCCCTAAAAAGGGCATTTGTATGGGCATTGCCCTTAAAAGGGCATTTAGCTCTTTTTACGCACAAAGTCCCTAAGCTAAAAATAAAACCCACCCAATATACCCTTAAAAAACCTAACACTAACCCCCGAAGATCCACTGACAGTTTTTGAAGACCCGTCAACCATCCTTAACGAAGCGGCAGAAGTCCTCAACGAAGCCGGCAGAAGTCTTCATCCAAGCGGGCCGAAGTCTTCATCCAACCGGGCAGAAGTCTTCATCCAGACAGCATCTTCTATCTTTATCCATCTGGCTGATAGAATTCTATCAGCCAATCGGAATCTAAGAGACGCCATCTTGGATGACGTCATTTAAAGGAAACTTCATTGTTGAGAAGATGATGGAAGAAGAGGATGCTCCACGCCGGATGTCTTGAAGATGGAGCCGCTCTGCGCCGGATGGATGAAGATAGAAGATGCCATCTGGATGAAGACTTCTGCCCGGTTGGATGAAGACTTCGGCCCGCTTGGATGAAGACTTCTGCCGGCTTCGTTGAGGACTTCTGCCGCTTTTTTGAGGATGGATGTCAGGTCTTTAAAAACTGTAAGTGGATCTTCGGGAGTTAGTGTTAGGTTTGTTTAAGGGTTTATTGGGTGGGTTTTATTTTTAGCTTAGGGACTTTGTGCGGAAAAAGAGCAAAATGCCCTTTTAAGGGCAATGCCCATACAAATGCCCTTTTCAGGGCAATGGGGAGCTTAGGTTTTTTAGATAGGGTTTTATTTGGGCGGGTTGGTTGTGTGGGTGGTGGGTTTTACTGTGGCGAGTTGTTTGCATTTTTTTACAGGTAAAAGAGCTAATTTCTTTGGGGCAATGCCCCGCAAAAGGTCCTTTTAAGGGCCATTGGTAGTTTATTGTAGGCTATGGGGGGGTTGGGGGGGGGCTTTTTTATTTTGATACGGCTATTAGATTAGGTGTAATTAGTTTAAATATTTGATCATTTATTTTTTATTTTGTGTAACTTAGTGTTTTTTATTTTTGTAACTTAGTTGTTTTTATTTTTTGTAACTTAGTTGTTATTTATTGTAGATTTAAATAACTTGAGTAGGGTTAGGTTTTTAAATATATAATATAGTTAATTTAATTGTTAGTTTAATGTAATTTTATTATAATAGTTAGGGTAGATTAATTAATAGTTTAATATAGTTTAATGAAATTGTATTATATTAGTTAGGGTAGATTAATTAATAGTTTAATATAGTTTAATGTAATTTTAGTATAATAGTTAGGGTAGGTTAATTAATAGTTTAATAAAGTTTAATGTAATTTTAGGATAATAGTTAGGGTAGATTAATTATTAGTTTAATATAGTTTAATGTAATTTTAGTATAATAGTTAGGGTAGGTTAATTAATAGTTTAATATAGTTTATTTTAATTCGAAAGGTAAGTTTAAATTTATTATAAGATAGGGATGAGTTAATATTTAATATAAAGTTAGAGGGTTGTTAGGTTTAGGGGTAATATCTGAATTTAGTTTATGGCGATGTGGGGGGCTGGCGGTTTAGGGGTTAATAGGTTTAGTAAGTGGTAGTCATGTAAGAGGCCAGGGGTTTAGGGGTTAATACAATTATTAAGTTGCGGAGGGGTCTGGGAGTGGCGGAATAGGGGTTAATAACTTTATTAAAGTTGCGGCGGAGTCCGGGAGCGGCGGGATAGGGGTTAATAACTTTATTTAGTTTCGGTGGTGTCGGAGAGCGGCGGGATAGGGGTTAATGACTTTATTTAGTAGCATCGGGGTCCGGGAGCGGCGGGATAGGGGATAATACTTTTATTTAGGTTGCGTCAGGGAGCGGCGGAATAGGGGTTAAAAACATTATGTAGGTGGAGGCAATGTCGGGGCGGCAGATTAGGGGTGTTTAGACTCAGGGCTTATGCTAGGGTGTTAGGTGTAAACGTTACCATAGAAATCAATGGGATATTGGGCAGCAGCGAACATAAGCTTTCGCTGCTTTCAGACTCCCATTGATTCCTATGGCATCCGCGGCCTCCAGGGCGGCGGATTGAAAACCAGGTACGCTGGGCCGGAATAGTGGCGAGCGTACCGGTTAGAAATTTGATAAATGGCAAAAGGTGTCAGATAGTGCCGAATTTGTAATCGGAAAATCTGTAATGACATAAGCATCGATCTGTGTCGGACTGAGACCGGCGGTTAGTATGTTATGTCACAAATTTAAACTTTTGCCGGTCTGAAGGCTTTGATAAATAAGGCAAATCAGGCTCGCCACAATTACGCTGCGGAATTCCAGCGTATTTGCGGTTGACGGCTTGATAAATAGGCCTCTTAGTAACATCATACAATATGACCTCTATGTGTTTAACCCCAGAGAGGTATGAGCATAAAAGGGGGGAGTATGAGTGTGAAGGGGGAGTATGAAGGGGGTAGGAATATGAAGGGGGAGTATGGAAGGAGCAGGGGAGTGAGCATGGAAGGGGGGAGTGTGGAAGAGGCAGGGGAGTGAGCATGCAAGGGGGAGTATGAGTATAAAGTGTTTACATCAATTTTTTAAATTAAGCACAAACAAATGTAATTTTATAAACTAAAGATAGTATTTATTTATATTTTTGGTTTAGGACAAAAATATTTTCAAAAATATTTTTCATTATGGATAAGTGGCTAAATGTAGACAGAGGAGGTAAAAATACTGGTGACAATGTGACCGAGTCTTCGATACCAGGTTGTAGTACACCAAAATTGACCAGAAAACAAATATAAAATGAATCATTTTTGCAATATATATATAGTTATAATGATCATGATGGTGTGGAAAAACCTCTTTGCCTAATTTGTAAGGAAGTTTTGGCTGCGGAGAGCATGAAACCAGCCAAACTAAAAAGACATCTTAATACCAAGCATGCAGCGTACTGCAATAAACCAAAGGATTATTTTAAACGACTTAAAATTTTCAAATAAAGAAAAACAATCTTTTGAGACATTTGTTACTGTCAACAAAAAGTACCCGTATTGTTCCGAGTATAGGCCGCTCCTGATTATAGGCCGCACCCCTAAAGTTTGGTGCCATTTTAAAGAAATTTAATTTTTAACTGCACCCCTGACCCTTTCAGGCTCTCTCCCTCATACACCTCTCTCCCTCCCAAAAAGTATATCCTTACACTCTCAGCCTCCTCCTTCACACAGCTCTAATCTTATCCTCATGCACAGCCCCTCTCATCCTCCCCCCCTCTCAGCCCCCCTATCCCCCTCACAAATGAAGACGCTTCCTTAATCTCTTAGCCCCCTCATAACTCTAACAGGCTTCCTCCTCTTAACCCACTTAGGTTCCTTCCTTCACAGTGCCACTACTCACCCTATTAAGCAGTGGTGTGGTGGCTCTGTGTCTCTCCTATCAGGTTCTGTAAGATTAGATTTTTAAGCGCATGCGGACCCGGGTGCACGCGCACTTATAACACTGGCTCCTTCATTGGCCAAATGAATCATGGGTGTTGTAGTTTTAAATAAATATTTGTGCATTTACGTTGACACTGGTTGAAAAAAAAGGCTCACTCTGTACCCACAAAAGTGTCCAACAATCGGACGTTGAGGGGTGATGTATGTGGAGGCTTTTGTTGTCAGCGGCGGCCGGCAGAGTCTCCTGGAAGCCAGTGTGTGACCAAACCCCCTCCCTGTAATTAGAACAAAAACAGCGCTTACCGTTTTTACCGTATACCCTCACCTGCCTGTCTGGTGTTTGTAGGGAAAATACAGTTAAAGCCAAGCACTCTGCGGAATGCCAGAGGGGGAGGAATAATTAGCATTTTCAGTGGCACATTGTTCGTAGGGGCACATTTCTCCCTGTATGAGAGCAGCAGAGAGTAACATCCCGAATGTAGGCCGCATCCCTAGTTTAAAGACTTACATTAGGGGAAAAAGTGCGGCCTATACTCGGGACAATACGGTATTTACTTGCATCTTACAAAACTTCTTATTTAATTGCAAAATCGAAAAAGCCCTACACGATAATAGAAGATCTTGTGTTACCTGTTGCTATTACAATGTCAGAAATAGTTCATGGAAAAAAAGTATGGGGATAAAAATTGTAAAAGTCCTTTATCGAATGATACTGTTTCCAAAAGAATTTCTGAAATTAGTAATGAGCAATTCCAGCAGCTTATTACCAGGCTTAAGGACAGGCCAAAGTTTGCAATTCAGTTAGATGAAACAACTGATATTTCTAACATGGCACATTTGTTACTTTATGTAAGATATGTTTATGAAGGAAGCATACATGAGGAATTATTGTTTTGTCGCCCTTTGGAAGGGCACACAAGAGGGGAAGATATATATCTTAAAGTAGATGATTTTTTTTTTTTTAAAAGAAGGGTTACAGTGGAAAAACTGTGTTGGAGTCTGTACAGACGGCGCTGGAGTAATGATGGGCAGAAATGTTGGATTTTTAGCAAAAGTTAAAGCTGGTGGCAATGAACATATCACTTTTACTCATTGCATGATCCATCGGGAGGTACTTGTAGCCAAAACAATATCACCAGAGTTAGATGTTGTGCTTCGCGATACTATCAAAATCATTAACTTCATTAAAAGCCATGCCCTTAACAGTCGTTTGTTTTCAAACCTTTGCAAAGACATGGACTACGATTACAAAAGCTTATTACTACATGCAGAGGTGGCTCTCAAGAGGACAAAGTTTAAACAGATTATTGAAATTGAAAGATGAAGTTGTTATATTTTTGACTGAGCAGAAATCCTATTTTGTTGATTTTTTTTTAAAAACTCAATGTCGCTTCAAGGAAAAAATTGTATTTGTGTTAAAAGATAAAGTTGAAAGTTTTACTAAAAAAGTTAACATATGGAAGGAAATGGATCTTTAGAAATGTTTACAGCTACAGATGATTTTATAATTGAAAACAGGAGTTAGGAAGCAGCGGTCTTAAGACCACTGCTCCTTAACTCGTCCGCTGCCTCTGAGGCTGCGAACATCAATCTGCCCGATCACATACGATCGGGTTAATTGACACCCTCTGCACGCGGGTGATTGGCCGCAAATCTGCAGGGGGAGGAATTGCACAAGCAGTTCACCAGAACTGTTTGTGCAATGATAAATGCCGACAGACAAATGATAATTTGTCCCCTAAGGGTTATTATCAGTACTGAAACCAGGGTGCATTTGATTTAAATCTTGATTAAAATCACGATTTAAATCACTAGTCAGTAAGACCAATTAAAATCAATTTAAATCATGTTTTTCATTTTTAGAATAATAACTTTTGAGATTACTTTTCTGGTTATATCAGACCATTAATGATTAGGTTATATATCATTAAATATGTATAGATAGCTCATTGAAATTAATGAAATTATAGGGAGGTGAACTACCTTCAGTTTAATAGGTTAATTATTCATATTTAGTTGAAATACTTTTTATTAATGTATCACAGCAAATACAACATATCAATACAGTATGTATGATTACAGTAGTATATAATTTCATTAAAAAATAGCATACTGTCCCCATCTTTTTCCGTATTTCCCCCCCCCCTCCCCCCTCCTGTTCCCCTCCCCTAAAATTAAACTTCTTAACTGAGTGTAACTTTTAACTTTGAACTTCTCCCATCGAGCAGTGATGATATTTTTAGAAATCTTTGTAAAAACCTTATCCATAATTATGGAAATCTCTTTTCTCTTTGTTTTAAGTGACCCAAGAGAGCTTCAATGAGCGTTTATATTTATACTATTTAACCTTACATATCTCTGTTTATTTAGGATCCAATGTATCCAAATATTTTGAAATCTCTCTGAAGTACCCTGCAGCCATGCTGCCGATTCAGACATACTATAGATATCTTCAATAGTGATGTTGCGAACCTAAAAAATTGGGTTCGCGAACGGCAAACGTGAACTTCCACAAAAGTTCGCGAACGGGCGAACCGGGTGAACCGCCATAGACTTCAATAGGCAGGTGAATTTTAAAACACACAGGGACTCTTTCTGGCCACAATAGTGATGGAAAAGTTGTTTCAAGGGCACTAACACCTGGACTGTGGCATGCCGGAGGGGGATCCATGGCAAAACTCCCATAGAAAATTACATAGTTGATGCAGAATCTGGTTTTAATCCATAAAGGGCATAAATCACCTAACATTCCTAAATTGTTTGGAATAACGTGCTTTAAAACATCAGGTATGATGTTGTATCGATCAGGTAGTGTAAGGGTTATGCCCGCTTCACAGTGCGCAGTGTAGGTGATATACCTGCCCTGACCATGCTTTGCAGACCAGGTATCAGTGGTCAGATGGACCCTTGCTCCAACACTGTGTTCCAGACATGCCATTATAGCAGACTTATATGGCTTTGGCGTTGCTTTTTGGTAATTAGAAGGCTGCAAAATGCCACTGTGCACCACACGTGTTTTATGCCCAGCAGTGAAGGGGTTAATTAGGGAGCATGTAGACAGCTTGTAGAGTTAATTTTAGCTTAAGTGTAGTGTAGTAGACAACCCAAAGTATTGATCTAGGCCCATTTTGGTATATTTCATGCCATCATTTCACCGCCAAATGCGATCAAATAAAAAAAAATTGTTCACTTTTTCACAAACTTTAGGTTTCTCACAGAAATTATTTAAAAACAACTTATGCAATTATGGCATAAATGGTTGTAAATGCTTCTCTGGGATCCCCTTTGTTCAGAAATAGCAGACTTACCTATATGGCTTTGGCGTTGCTTTTTGGTAATTAGAAGGCTTCTAAATACCACTGCGCACCACACATGTTTTATGCCCAGCAGTGAAGGGGTTAATTAGGGAGCATGTAGGCAGCTTGTAGAGTTAATTTTAGCTTAAGTGTAGTGTTGTAGACAACCCAAAGTATTGATCTAGGGCCATTTTGGTATATTTAATGCCACCATTTCACCGCCAAATGCAATCAAATTTAAAAAAAACGTAAATTTTTTCGCAATTTTAGGTTTCTCACTGGAATTATTTACAAACAGCTTGAGCAATTATGGCACAAATGGTTGTAAATGCTTCTCTGGGATCCCCTTTGTTCAGAAATAGCAGACATATATGACTTTGGCGTTGCTTTCTGGTAATTAGAAGGCCGCTAAATGCTGCTGCACATCACACGTGTATTATGGCTAGCAGTGAAGGGGTTAATTAGGCAGTTTGTAGGGAGCTTGCAGGATTAATTTTAGCTTTAGTGTAGAGATCAGCCTCCCACCTGACACATCAGACCCCCTGATCCCTCCCAAACAGCTCTCTTCCCTCCCCCACCCCACAATTGTCCCTGCCATCTTAAGTACTGGCAGAAAGTCTGTCAGTACTAAAATAAAAGTTTTTTAATTTTTTTTTATTCTTTTTAAGCATATTTACATATGCTGTGTTGTAGCATCCCCCCTTAGCCCCCAACCTCCCTGATCCCCCCCAAAACAGCTCTCTAACCTTCCCCATCTGCCTTATTGGCGGCCATCTTGGGTACTGGCAGCTGTCTGCTATTATTTCACAGTCAAAAAAGTGTTTGTTTTTTTAAATGTACACTACTGTTACACCAGATATGAGTGGTGGCACTGGGCAAGTGGGCACAGTATACGCTGTGAGCCTGACACACATGCTGGCAGGCAGGCAACTGCAATTAGATTACACAGGAAAAAAAAAAGCAGACTGATGTTCTAGCCCTAAAGGGCTTTTTGGGGTGCTGTCCTTACAGCAGAGATCAGAAGAGTCCTTCAGGACTGTAGTGGACACTGAATACACTAGCCTAGCTATCGATTTCCCTGTTAAATCAGCAGCAGCTACACTGTCCCTCCTCTCACTAAGAATGCAGCTTCCAAATGAATCTAAAATGGATGCTGTCCAGGAGGTGGGAGGGTCTGGGAGGGAGGGTCTGCTGCTGATTGGCTGTAATGTGTATTCTGACTGTGAGGTACAAGGTCAAAGTTTACTCAATGATGACGAATAGGGGGCGGATCGAACATCGCATATGTTCGCCCCCCGAGGCGAACGCGAACATGCTATGTTCGCCGGGAACTATTCGCTGGCGAACTATTCGCGACATCACTTTGTTAAGTACTTCACACCACTCCGGGGCTCCCACCTTCCATTTTCTAGCTATACATGTTCTGGTAGCTGTACACACTATGTTAACCCATCTGTTAATTATTCATATTTAAAGGGACAGTCAACACTAAAATTGTTTTTGTTTAAAAAGATAGATAATGCCTTTACTACCCATTCCCCAGCTTTGCACAACCAACATTGATATATTAATATACTATATAACATTTAAACCTCTACATTTCTGCATGTTTCTAAGCCACTTATCACATGCTTTTTTATTTGCTTTTCACAACAGGAACAGGATAATAAAGGGATTATCTATCTTTTAAAACAATAACAATTCTGGGGCAAGATTACATATGGGGCGTCGTCCACAAAAGCCAGCGAAGCCGGTTTTTACGCAGTTTTGGTATCACATATACAGCGCCGCATATAAATGCATTGCGTATATTACACCTGTCGCCCGCAATTTTTACTCCCATAAGCTAACATAGAACCGTGTCGCAAATCGGTATCACATATTCAGCGCAAGGACTTACGTGGCGAAAATGGAGAAATTTTACTCCATTTTCACCTCGCCACACATAGGCAGGCGCAGCAAGACTTGCACTGAGTATGTGAGCACAGTAACTGCCTGAAAATAGTAACTAACACCTAACGCATGCGCAATATCTATCTACCTGTCAACCCTCATCCCCCCTCCGCAATAACTAATAAACTATATTAACCCCTAATCTGCCAACCCCAACATCGCAAAACATCTAATTAACTCATTAAACCCTAAACCACCATCACCCCACAGCGCAATATACCTTAATAAACTATTAACCCCTAATCCGCCATTCACCCATATCGCAAAGTACCTATTAAAACTATTAACCCCTAAACCGCCATCCCCAAAAAAATCCTAAACTACCTATTGCCCCTAAAGGGGCATTTGTATGGGCATTGCCATTAAAAGGGCATTCAGCTCTTTTACTGTCCTTAAAAGGGCATTCAGCCAATAGGATGAGAGCTCCTGAAATTCTATTGCTGATTTGAACAGCCAATAAGATTTTTGTAGCTCTCATCCTATTGGCTGATTTGAATTTGAAGACTCAAATCAGCCAATAGGAATTCAAGTTACCCCATATTTAAATGCGTACTTTGAATTCAATCCTCAGTGTGCGGCGGTGATTGTACGAAGAGGATTTCCACGCTCCATGGCTCCATGGTCGCCGGTCTTCAGTTCCGCCATCGCCGGTCTTCAGTTCTGCGGTCACTGGTTTTCAGTTTCGCCCTCCACTCCGCGCCGGCTTGTTCCTGGAAGATAGAAGATATTGCCGATTGGAAGAAGTATTCAGCGCCGAACTTCAGGAACCGTGAGTACCTATCTGGAGGTTAGACTTAGGCTTTTTTTAATTTAGTTTTTTTGTGTGTTTTTTTTAGATTAGGGTTTTAATGGGCCTTTGAAAAAGAGCTGAATGCCCTTTAAAGGGCAGTTAAAGAGCTGAATGCCCTTTTAAGGGCAATGCCCATACAAATGCCCCTTTAGTGGCAATGGGTAGTTTATGATTTTTTTTAGTGTTTATGTTTTTATTTTGGGGGTTTGGTGGGTAGGGGGTTTTACTGTTAGAGGGGGGAATTAGTATTTTTTAAGGTAAAAGAGCTGTTTAACTTAGGGCAATGCCCTACAAAAGGCCCTTTTAAAGGCTATTGGTAGTTTAGCATTAGATTAGGGGGTGTTTTTATTTGGGGGGGCTTTTTTATTTTCATAGGGGTTTGGTTTATTTTCTTTATTTTTGATTATTTGGTTTATTATTTTTTTTTTTTATTCAATAATTTTTATTGGGTTTCTATTTTCAAGATATTACATCCAATTATTCATAACTGACAACAAAGACAATTATTAGAGAGGAAAAAAAAGTTGCAATAATTTTTAAGGAGTATCTAGTTCCCAAATTTATTGTCCAGTAACATTACCATAAAATAAGAAAGAAGAAAGAGGGAAAGAAGAAGAAAAAAAAAAAAAGGAGTATGTAAGACATATTTACAGAACTCTGTGCTAATCTCATCCTTACTTATAAGGTCAAAAGCATTATATTAAACTCCGGATTCTAAGTAAAGGATCAACACTGAAAAGCGGACCAACTTAATATTGGTGTCAAATAATTAGTTGTTTGTTAATCTAACCATGGTCTAGTCTAAGCTAGAGAGGCCCTGCTCCCAAATAAAAAGCATATCTGTGGGGGGCGGAGCTTGGCCGCACTGGGTAATGGTCGCGTTCTAGAGAAGCTCCTGGGCCCTCACTACCCAGTCGGCACTAAACAGCATACATGCAGGGGAGAAAAAGCTTTATATGAAGGGACCTAGCTAAGGTGATCATCCGGAGACCATGAGACTGTTGCCAAACAGACAGATAACAATAGCAAGTACATCGGAGCATCCTGCTGCACCGCCTATACACGCGAGCGCAATATCAGACAGCAGGTGCGTGGCAAAGCATGGCGCAGAGCTGAGAAGCAGCTTCTAGGAGAAAGAGAGGAGAGAAGGCGGCTCACAACAAAACATTGCAGCGGCTGGATCCGCTACACTTAAACCACCCGAAAACCGCCGTGGAAGTGTCAGGTGAGCGCCTAGCCGATAACTACCGCAGCACTGCATAGGCCTGCACCGAGAGTCTGCAAGACAATAGAGAACCAACGTAGCCTGCTAAACATACTGTCTGCCCACAATACATATAAGGGGGAGAGAGGAAAGGTGCCCACTCATAAGAGGAATATAGATAAATATAGGGACCATAATACAAGAGAACCGGAAAGAAGGGACAGAATATAAGGTCCACGTGGCATCAGATATTAATCCCTACACAGCCATTGTATGCACGAGCAGAATGCCTAAATCTGAATAAGGGAGCTCATAATCGGGGATCACCTTGGGAGACAAGATATACCCTTATCTATAGCATAAAACAGAAGCTGCATTTAATAACCCAATCTATATTAACCTCTAACACAGAGGGCTGACTTTTGTGAAGCACATTAATACTCAAAGTGATTAACTGGCGAATGTAGCACACGGGTGCAATCTCACACGCAGGGAGAAATAGCAATACACAAAAACCTTGGGTATGCCAGCAAAAAAACAGCCTAAGGCAGACACCCCAGCGAAATTTAAAAAAATTAACCAATATCTGAAGCCTATAGAAAACTCTAGAAATCAAACCACAGATTCTACAGAAATGGCTCTCAAAACAGCGCAAGACCCAGACTTGCAATCTGCTGGTACTTCATGTGACATCACCAAAGCTGACTTACAATATCTAGCAACCAAAGATGATATTAAATCCGCAATGTCTGATATGAAAGAAATGTTTAATGAGATGAAAAAAGACATTAAGAAAGTAGAAAGAAAATTGTCAACCCTAGAAGAGGGGCATAATGTGGTAACGCAAGACATACAACACTTATCCCAACTTTCCTATGATCAAGAAGAGGTTATACACAACCTCATGGAGAAAGTGGAAGATCTCGACAATAGAGGGCGTCGCAATAATTTGAGGATAAGAGGTGTCCCCGAAAGCATACACCCCCCAGCTATACCGGGATATTTACAAGACCTCTTTAGAACCATAAAGGGAGATAACACAGCCCCGACTGTTACTATTGAGCGGGCTCACAGAGCACTAAGAGCTAAACCTCCAGCAAAAGCCCCTCCGAGAGACATCATTGTAAAATTTCTCAACTTTGCAGAAAAAGAGGAGATATTAAAGCACTCACGTCAGAAAAAACATATCACACATGCTGGAATAGATATCCAAATCTTTACAGATTTAAGCCCAACTACCCTACAAAAACGCAGAGACTTGCAACCTGTGACAACGGTTCTGAGAGCCCAGAAGATCCCATATAGATGGGGGTTTCCAGTGAGCCTTGTGGCTACAAAGGGAGATAAATCAGCGATACTCCGTTCATTAGAAGATATCCCTGCTTTCAGCGAAGCGCTGCAGATAGAGATCCCAGTCCCCACGGACTTACCTCAGCCACATACAAACAGAAAACGCTTCACAACAAGCTCCAGAGACAATCTGAATCCACCTTTCTCTAAGTCCACAGAAAACTAGGATATCATCCTGATGGGGAATCCTGTCAGTGGGTTTTTTTTTTCTGCTACCCACTCATCAACATGGACATATTGTATGGTGTTATTGAGAATAAGTAGATGTCCATAAGCCCAACGTTCCCAGGACAGATGAGTATATTGCTTTTGTAACTGTTCAAGATAGTATTGTTTTAAAAATGTCATCTAACTGCTTAACTTGATCCTAGAATATGAATATTTATGTCTTGTGAATAATAAGATCCAAGTATAGTCAATGAACACTACTATACCACAGGCTCAGCTATAAGAAGTAGTTTACCCTTCACATGCTCTACTTGGATTTTATTTCCACAACCCCCTGCATGCAGAGATCTCATGTGTTAGTATGTGTGATCCATATTTGTTTTAACTTATGTTTGGTGCCCCTGGGTAAGAGGGCCCCTTCCCTCAATTTGTATACCAAGGTTATAAAAGTTTTGATTTATTGTTTAGCTTAGATTATATCTGCCTTTGTGTTACCCAAATACCTATTCTGAGCTTTACTTATCTCATTGTTGCTGGCTTTTGATTTCCTTCCCCTGCCTACCCCTTACCCCTACTTATCACGCAGGGCAATCCTATAGGCTTAGGCATTAGGCGATACAACACTCATATAACTACTGGAGTTAGGTGGGACTATCCATATAAAAAGCTTATAGTCCGCAGCACACACTAGCACATCCCACAACCTAGACATGGCTTCACCTCCCAAAACTCATAAGATTAACATCTTATCGGTCAATGTCAAAGGGTTCAATATCCCCCAAAAAAGGTCAATCATCACACATGACTTAAACAGACTGAAAGGGGACATAGTCCTACTTCAGGAAACTCATTTCAAAAAAGGGGCTGAACCAAGATGGTTTAGCCGTTCATATCCCACCGCTTACTTTTCCTCTGGCCCAGCGAAAAAATGCGGAGTGGGAATTCTTATCAGACAAAATATACCTCTGAAAGTCACAAACATAGAAAAAGACACAGAAGGTAGGCTGCTTATACTGAATGGCTTATTACATGGGCGACCAATTACAATAATAAACGTTTATTTCCCAAACAGAGCACAGGCATCACACATGCGGACTCTGTCCGGGAAAATTCTAGACAATATGCAAGGGGTGACTTTTATGGGCGGAGACTTAAACGTACCACTACATCCAGAGATAGATACGTCAAGAGGCATCTCAAACATACCCAGAAGAGATATCAACCATATAAATAGCCAAATAAACACATTAGCTCTGTATGATATATGGCGTACGTTCCATCCATCGGTCAGAGACTATACTTTTTTCTCCAGCCCGCATGGTATATACTCAAGACTCGATTATATATTTACTGACTCTATAGGCCTTACAATGATCAGACACACTTCAATACATCCCACAACATGGTCAGATCACGCACCAGTGACCTGCCAATTAGAATGGCCTAATACCCCGGTCACGCCATATATATGGCGACTAGATGACAGTCTACTAGACCACCCGCTGATACATCCAGACATTGACAAAACCTTATCTGAATACTTTCAGATTAATGACACTCCAGACGTGACATGGCCAAACATCTGGGAGGCACACAAATGTGTAGTGAGGGGAACGTTATTGAAACATAAAGCAAACTTAATTAAACAAAATAGGACCAGATATGACAGTACACTCCAAGACCTCAGGAAACTAGAACAAGAGCACAAAAAAGATCCCAAAAATACAGAACTTAGAATGCGTCTGGCACACACCAGATCAGAGTTTAATACATTACTGCAACACGAACAGCATAAGAGAGCCCTACGATTACGCCAGCGCTACTATGAACAAGGGGATAAGGAAGGGAAACTGCTGGCAAGAGCGCTAAAGCATAGACAGCTCAAAACACATATACACCAAATCAAAAATAAGGCTAAACAGATGAAGCACGATAGTACATCAATTGCCGAAGTATTTCGCTCATACTTCTCATCCCTGTATAATTTAAGTACTAAGACAGCTGATCATCTCACACTAGACACAAAAAAACAATTAATAGCTGACTACCTGGAAGGAGTCGAATTACCCAAACTAGACAAAGAACAGGCAGAAAAATTAGACTCACCATTCCACATTAAAGAAATCCAAGATGCAATAAAGTCCCTCCCATCAGGAAAAAGCCCAGGTCCAGACGGATTCGGAGTAAAATACTATAAAAAATGTATACATATACTGGCCCCGAAAATGCTACTTCTCTTTAACTCAATTAAACAGTCAGGAGGCTTCCCGGCTTCTATGCTAGAGGCACATATTATCATGATACCAAAACCCGGTAAAACTCCAGACGCACCCGAAAATTTCCGCCCGATCTCCCTCCTGAATACAGACATAAAGATATACGCCAAGATGTTGGCAAATAGATTAAATCCTCTACTTACGCAATTAATATCCTCTGATCAGGTCGGTTTCATACCGGGGAGGGAGGCAAGAGATAACACTATTAAGGTATTACAACTAGCATCCTTAGCTCGGAGCTCTGACCAGGACCTAGTCCTGATCTCTACGGATGCCGAAAAAGCCTTTGACAGGGTGGACTGGGATTTTCTAGAAGCCACCCTGCGAGGCATGAACATAGGTAAAGACTTCATTGCAAATATCTTGTCCCTATACGCTAACCCAACGGCAAGAGTCAGGACCAATTCGGTCCTGTCGGAGCCCTTTAACATCAGAAACGGGACCAGACAGGGGTGTCCACTGTCACCTCTCCTGTTTGCCGTGTCCATTGAGGTCCTGGCTTGTAAGATCAGATCACAAAAAGAAATAAAAGGCATTTTCACCAAAGATAAAGAATACAAGCTAGCTATGTATGCTGACGACATACTATTAACACTGACCAAAATAGAAAGCTCCCTCCCTGCTCTGTTAAAAACCTTTGAGGAGTATGGCAAAGCCTCAAACTTCCATTTAAATTTGTCTAAGTCCGAATTAATTAATATTAACGCCCCAACAACAGTCATATCAGCTCTCAGGTCTATATGCCCCATCAAAATACAACAATCCCAAATAAAATATCTAGGCATTCAAATCACCCAACATTTTGGCGACCTAGTCAAACAAAATTATATACCACTCTTAAATGAAATTACAAATGATTTGTCTAGGTGGAAAAATAAAACACTGTCCTGGATAGGTAGAATACACGCAGTAAAGATGAACATCCTCCCCCGCATTTTATATGTTCTACAAGCGCTACCTATCCCCCTACCAAAAGATTATCTAAGCCAACTTCAGGGCAACATTGAAAAGTTCATATGGAATGGAACTAAACCTAGAGTCCCCAGGAAGACTTTACACCTGCCAAGGGAGGGGGGCGGACTGGGGTTACCAGATCTCAACCTGTACAGGACAGCAATACTCTTACAGAGAATAGTGGAGTGGAGCCATAATCTGGACACCAAACAATGGATCGACGTAGATAGGGAGATATTACATGTTAACAATGTAGGGGGGTTGGCCTGGCTACAAACAAAACAGAGACCAGAAAATATCAAAGACTTCCCGTTGTTGGAAGAAGTGTTTCAAAAATGGGACTCACTGATAACCACTAGCACACATATAACATCCAGACCGGCACCACTGACCCCACTCCTGGGGAACCCTGACCTCCCATTCATGACAAAGCATAAACCACCCTCAAACAAACCGAGTCAATTGAAAGACCACATATTCAATACAGTTATGTGCGAGGGGAAAATGTTACCACTGGCGGACCTAGCAGAGATAATAGGTGAACATCCGCAAAACTGGTATATACATACACAGTTATCTCACTTTGTGAACACACATAAATCACAAAACAACCTAAATAGACGACTTACACGCTTTGAGAACCTGTGTACTACGCCACTCCCCCCCGTCACCTCATTTCAAAAATATACAAATTACTAATGAACGTTGACGAGAGGCAACTACCCTCATATTGCCATAAATGGTCCAGAGAATTAAACTCAGAAATTTCATATGCAGAATGGTCGCGGATTTTCCGCAACCACAAAAAAGCATCAGTCTCTGCCAAAGTTCAGGAAATGAACTTTAAATTTATATCCAGGTGGTATCTTACCCCTGTGAGATTACAAAAAAATTACAAACAGGCGAATGATAGATGTTGGAGGGGATGCGGAATAGCTGAAGATATGCATCATGTGTGGTGGGGCTGTGAAAAGATGAGAATTTTTTGGGAAAATGTCATAAGACGCATAAACAAAACTCTGGACACACAAATCGCCATAGACCCTAAAATACTACTGTTTTATAACCTACCAAACCTTAAAGACGACTCTAAACAAAACCTCTTGTATATAATGATTAATAGTGCTAAATCCCTGATACCACTAAACTGGAAATCTGTGGAAATTCCTAGCCTGGAATCATGGAAACAGCAAGTGGATACCCTCCTTCTTATGGAAAGATACCACTTCCTTGTGATAGGCAAATTAGAGATTCATGAATATATGACGATGCGATGGAACGCAAATAAAGATGATTGACATAGAAATATAACCAGACTCAGGGTAGCTCGACTACTAAACCAACACCAACAAATTCGCCAAACATACGCTCAACAGTTAGATTTGCCCTGGCAACTCCTTCCCTTCCCACCCCTTCCTACCCTACTACCCCACCTCTAATGCCGTTAAAACTGTTACAATTTGTTACATACATCATTTACATACGAAATAGCTGAACTTAGCTCATGTTTTATAAATAAATTATGTTTAGATGGACATTACCCCCCTCCAAACGGGGAACTTGCTCTCATAGCCCTCACCACCCAATTTGGACTACAGACTTTACTCAGCCCAAAAGTGGCTGGAGAAAACACTTGGGATTGGTGGAGGCTAATTTATATAATTAATATCGAGCTCAGAAGAAACCCAAACTTGTCAATTTATAATTTCCAGTAGCCATTACTGCTTATTTATGTTATTTTTCTTGCTTTTTGGAATGTTATACAGGCTCACATTGTAACCAGAGCCAAGTTTGTTTATTGGATTTTATGCTAATAAAGCTCTTTGAAAAAAAAAAAAAAAGCATATCTGTGATAAACTCGTGTTTTCCCACATAATGATAGTATTGTCTTTCGAGGGTCAGGATATGCTCAACTTCAGATATCCACTGTGCATGAGTAGGAATCACTTGAGTTTTCCATAGTCTTGGTATTAGTCTTTTTGCACATGCAAGCATCAATTGGAGTAACTTTTTACAGTATGCACAGTGTAGTGGCGGAATAAGATTGAGTAGGATAAGTCTAGGACTAAGGGTTATGCGTGAACCTATAATCTTGTTAATGCTGTGTTCCAATTGTGTCCAAAAATCAGACAAGAGAGGACAATCCCACCATATGTGTGACATGGTACCTATCCCTCCACAACGCTTCCAACAAGCAGAGAAAGCGGTAGAGTAAATGTGTCTGAGGCGCTGTGGTGTCAGATACCATCGGGCAAGTATTTTGTAATTCATTTCAGATATGAACAGAGAGGTAGAAGCTAAGTGTGCCATTCTGAAGCAAAGCAACCAGTCATCATCAGCAACATTCTCTAGTATGTCTGTGCTCCACTTCCCTGTAAAAGTAGGTCGTTGGTCCGGAAAAGACCCTCTAAGCAGTTTATATATTAATGAAAGATACGCTCTTTTGATCTCAGGGTTTACACATATCCGCTCAAAAACCGTTCTGATCTAGATACATTGCTTCTATATATACTGTTGTTGAGAGGGTGTCTTATCTGTAGGTACGAATACCAATTATGAAAGGGTGGTCCCAACTCATTACTTAAAGGGACAGTACACTGTAAAATTGTTTTTCCATAAATGTATTTTAAATGACTTGTTATACCAACTGCAGAGTATAAAATATTTGAGAAATTGCATTTTCGGGTTTATTTGTGTATCTGAAGTAGCTGGTTTTGTGATTTGAAACCACAGCCTATTACAATGGGTTGAGCTTCAGGTAATATCAGATCTCATTATGTTATCACTTTTATGTACACAGACTTGCTTCCTTATCTTATATTTGTCTGGAACACCAAAGCTCAATACATAGAGAGAACAATGGAAAATTATCATTTTATTACTTAACTATCATGCCCCCCACTGAGGGTGTAATCTATTCTGCTGGCTGTGTTTACTTAGGCTTGTCAATAGCATATACGCCAGTATCAAAACTTTCAGTATAGGTTGGGAAACCACAAGCTAAATCAGCAATTTCAAATGCTGAAATATGAGTAAAGGAGCTACTTGCAACTAATTTAATACACTCTAGCAGGTAAAAAGGATCATTGGGAATAATTTAAAGGGGAGAAAGTTTTTGGGTGAACTGTCCCTTTAACACTATTCTATCTTTGATCACCCCTGACTCAAACAATAGGTAAATAGGTAGGTTGTATAAGTGTTCAATGTCAGTCGTGTGGTTAAAAGAAGTATTTTGTAAGAAAATCTGATTGCCTAATAAGGGGGTGAGAGGTGAAACTGGCGTAGAGATTCCTGTACTGTGCACAATCGCGTGGTCCCATACGTCGAGAGTGGCCTTGACATAGCTATTTTGGTATGCCAAGGGCGGTCTATGGTTTTTGGGTAGCCCTGCAATGTCTCTCATACATTTAACCTTTAAAAGAGAACTTTCAACTTGCACCCACAAGGCAGTCAAACAAGCATGGGACCAGGAGATCACTTTGGCCATATGGACAGCTCTATAGTAATTAAAAAGATTTGGAACATTCAGTCCTCCATCTTCTTTATGCAAATATAGGGTGTGCTGAGACACCCTAGGTTTCTTGTAAGACCAAATGAATGAATTAATCATTCTCTGCTGAGCTCTTAGATATGAGTTAGGCAGGGCCATCGGCAGTGTCTGGAAGAGGAACAGGTATTTTGGTATCAGCATAATTTTTACTGTGTTTATCCTTCCCATCCACCCATCCAGGACAGATGTCCCTGCCTATGCCATCCCTCAAGAAGGGCTTTCACTGATCTCTGAAGAATAATATAGTTAGCTTGAAATAGATCTTGGTGATTGTGTGGGATCGTTAAGCCAAGGTATTTAAGCTTTTCCGTGATCCGAAATGCTGTGTGATGTTTTATGAAGTCTACATCTTGTTCAGGTGTATTTAAAGGGACAGTCTAGGCCAAAATAAACTTTCATGATTCAGATAGAGCATGTAATTTTAAACAATTTTCCAATTTACTTTTATCACTAATTTTGCTTTGTTCTCTTGGTATTCTTAGTTGAAAGCTTAACCTAGGAGGTTCATATGCTAATTTCTTAGACCTTGAAGCCCACCTCTTTCAGATTGCATTTTAACAGTTTTTCACCACTAGAGGGTGTTAGTTCCCGTATTTCATATAGATAACACTGTGCTTGTGCACGAGAAGTTATCTGTGAGCAGGCACTGATTGGCTAGACTGCAAGTCTGTCAAAAGAACTGAAAAAAGGGGCAGTTTGCAGAGGCTTAGATACAAGATAATCACAGAGGTTAAAAGTATATTATTATAACTGTGTTAATTATGGAAAACTGGGAAATGGGTAATAAAGGGATTATCAATCTTTTAAAACAATAAAAATTCTGGTGTAGACTGTCCCTTTAATAGTAATATCCCTGACTTCTCCATATTAATAGAGAAGTTAGATACCTGTCCATAGGCTTCTAGGGTCTGTATTAAAGCAGGAAGAGTAGAGGAAGGTGATTGGAGGGTAAGGATCCCATCGTTTGCAAACAATAAACATTTTTGGTTAATATGATTATATTGTATACCTAGTATGTCCTTATTTTCTCTAATTTTTATAGCTAGGATCTCAATGGTGATGGCAAACAATAGTGGCGACAACGGGCAGCCCTGGCGGGTACCATTGGTTATGGAGAAGGGTGTTGAGATAGTCCCATTTACACGGACTCACGGACGCCTGTGGCCCTAGTATAATGCCTGAATTCTGGCCACAAAAGCTTCAGAAAACCTAAACTTGACAATATTTTAGCATATATCTTCATGTCAATATTTAGTAGCGATATAAGTCTATAATTGCCCGCCAGAGTGTCCGGTTTGTCAGCCTTCGGTATTACTGGAATAGTGGCTTCTAAGAGGGAACTAGAAAGAGCCTCACCTTTGTCTATTGAAGTGAATAGTTTATGTAAAGGTGAACTTAGTTGGGATTGGAGTAACTGGTAATATTTGTCCGTTAGACCATCTGGTCCGGGAGATTTACCATTTGGGAGTGCCTTAATAGTGTTTAGGATTTCTTGTATCGTTATAGGAGAATCTAGGGTGCATCTGTCCTCCTCGGAAATCTTCAGAGTTTCTAAAGTATTAAGATATTGTGCTATATTACTGAGTTTCTCCTGAGATATGTTAGGGTTGAGATTGTAGAGTTTGGAGTAGTAGGATACGAAGGTATCCACAATGTCTTTGCGTTTACTAACTAACCTACCCGAAGGATGTGTAATAGACTTAATAAAGGAATTGTATTTTTGTTTATTAAGTATTCTAGCCAAAAGCCGTCCTGCTTTATTACTTTCTGCGAAAAATTTGGCCTTAGTAATGAGAGCCCTTAAATGTGCTTTCTGGGTCAAAAATGTATTAAGACAATCTCTTGCTAGGGTGAGTTCTAGGAGCTTTTGATCAGGTCGGGTCCGCTTTGTGTATCCTATCTGCGGTGTTTAAACTTTCGGTCAGAGATAAGAATTGAGCCGATCTCAATTTTCGTAATTTAGCCGTGTGTTTTAATAAATATCCCATAATATAGCACTTATATGTTTCCCAGTTATTCGCAGCAGATGTGTCCTCTGGTTTATTAATTAGGAAAAACTCATCAGATGCTTTAGTCAACTCTTCTAGTGTCTCATGGCTTACTAGAATGGATTTGTCTAATCTCCAATTTAGTGTATTTTTAGGTCTAGTGGGCCAATGAAAAATAGATATTACCATGCTATGGTCAGACCATGGTGTGTGTGTTATTTTTGACTGTATAAGGTTAGTTAAGAGCACTTGACTACACATTATATAATCTAGTCGGGAGTAAGAATGTTGGCGGTGAGAGAAGAATGTATAGTCTTTCTGTGTAGGATGTGCTAATCTCAAGGTATCAAATAAGGAAATAGAATATAGAGCAGCACAATTAGATTTCAGCCTTTTAATGCTAAGATATGATTTCCCAGTTGAATTATCTAGTGCAGGATGCATGGTGAAATTAAAATCACCCCCAGGATGATTGGGCCTTTGGAAATATCTAATATTGCATTGATGATGATGATAGGCGTAGGCCTATTTGGGGCATAAACATTAGCTAAAGTGATCAGGGTACCATAATAAAGGCCAACCAAAATCAGAAGTCTGCCCTCCTTATCTGAATAGTTCAAAGGGGGCATTTCGTTTAATCGATATGCAAACACCATTTTTCCTACTTAAACCTGAACTAAAGAAATGTTTATCAAAGTATCTTGTGGCTAGTTGGGGTTCGCTTCGCTTCTTAAAATGAGTCTCTTGTATCATAACTATATCAATGTTCTTTTTGTGGAAATCATAATATGCTATTGAACGCTTTTCAGCTGAAAGAAACCCTTTCACGTTTTGACTAGCTAGTGTTAGGGTACTCATCTCGAATTCTAATGTCAGCCGACAGGAGTCAAAGGACGTGTATGTCTCTTTAAGGTTACACAGAGGCCGATAGGCACAGGTCTGTCAAAAAAATATACAGAGGGAAAGGTAAGGGAAAAGAAAAGTTAGAAGAAAAAGGGAATTAAATTATATCCTACTAGACAATATGTATTTCGTCGTAACAATCTGAATTACCAAAAAATGTAGTGGGGAACAGTACTACAATGCAGATAATAACAAACTTGTAAACTTTCAACAGTTGAGGCAGGTTAACAAACCGGGTATTTGCATATATCTGTAATGTAACATTCAACCAAGTCTTAAATAAACCCAACTAGCCTTATATTAACTAGAGTATATTATCCCGTATTCTCTGGGGCTACTCTTCTAACAGAAAGTACATATACAAACCATAGAGGAGTTATGTAAAATTAAGCTAACATTTTCTAGACATTATCAGTGCCATCTTATCAAAACAATCTTACTTATTAATACTTGTCATTAGGAATAATAGATCTGGCGTGGTCATGTGCATTCGCCTCGTTCCATCCCAATCCTAAATATAACATTTACGCCTAGTATGATTGGGCCGAACAATTCGCAGGCGCCATGCCATGATTTCTGATTTCGATAATATAGGGATGGCAATGCTCCTTGCCTGATCCGCATTTATTATCACAAACAGTTTCTTACAATTTAGAAAACTTTTAACATATATTTTAGAACTTAGTCCATATCTATCTACCACAATTGCTGTAATTTATCAAATCCCACATAAAACATATATACCCATATACAAATTATGTTTGAAACTTAGGACACTGTACTTATTACTATAATAATTGAAAACTACATGTAAAAAATACAGAATATCTACAAAATAACAAACATACTCTATTTTACTGTTGGTTAGGAGACTCAATGGACTCCGTGACCCCGACCCACACCGCCCAAATCCAATACACATTTGATTGAAAACCAGTACCTATTGGACCGTGCAAATCGGGGGCCCAGACATCCAGTCGATGAGATATCAGATGAAGGTACAATATCCAGTAAGAAAGCAACATATTAGAACTTATAAGCTAACTGAAACTATATCGAACATTAAATAATTGAACATCAACATTGAATAACTACATTTTGGGTTAGTCTAAGCTCCGCCAATCTCAGCGGATCGCCTGCAGTCAGTATACTTGCCACATTTCCTTTCAGTCTCTGCAGCAATCTTGTATTCGACAATATGGCCCCAAAGCAAAGTATGTCTGTTTCTTTTCAAAGTTTATCTGACAAAAGCAGACCTTAATGAAAGTACCTGTATAAAGAAAAAGAGGACCCAGCATAATCATCCTGGCTGTGATGAATCATTATCCACTGGGCCAGTCTGTTTCCGTATGAGTTGATTAGTCATCTTCTCCGGCCAAGGTTTCCTCTGCGGTTTTGGAACCAACCGGTCTGTCATAAGGTTTTGTGGTGGCTGCACAGAATCCTTACTTGGGGTAGGAATTCCCATCATATTGCAAAACTTATCAATGTCACTGAGAGACCTACATTCACAATGGTTTCCGTTCTTTGTGGAAATTACTGAGGTGGGAAATCCCCATATATATGGGATCTTTAACTGACGTAAGTGAAGAGTTAGGGCCGAAAAGTCTCTCCTTTTTTGCAAGGTTCTTGCAGACAAATCTTGGAAGATCTGAATACGGCTGCCTTGATATGCCACTACTTATTGTTTCCTGGCTAGATTGTATATGTCTTCCCTATGGTGGTAGTTCTGAAACTGAACAATAATATCACTGGGTGGAGAGTCTGCATCTGGTTTTGGGTGTAAGGCTCTATGTGCTCTGTCCAGAGTTATATTAGGTAACTCCATATCTCCTGCACCAGCCATCTCCAAAAAAAGACCTTGTAGAAATTCTTGTATTTCATTGTTCTGTACCGACTCGGGTATCCAACGAAATCGCAAGTTATTGCGTCTAGTGCGATTTTCGAAGTCATCTAGCTTATCCTCCAGGTCTACAAAGTGTTGTTGCTGATGTGTTACCTTGGAGGATAAATCTGCCATTTTTGGGGAAAATACATACTCATGCTCTTCTAATGAGTCGACCCTACGGCCCAAGTCTGTAATGTCCTTTTTCAATTCTGCGCATTCGCTCTTTATACATGACTTGACCTGATCGATTAAGGCTTTTATGGCCCAATAGGTTATTGGTGGCTCATCCTCTATATCGTTGGCCTCAGGGGACGTGCTCCTGGAGTTATCAGAACCGTCTTCTTTGTCCTCAGCGACTTTAGGATGCAGGGATGTAGATCCAGTTTTATGTTTGTTCTTTTCTGCCTGTTTAAAAAAAGGCACTGACCGCCTCCTGAGATTTTTGTGGCGTTTTTTGCGCCTTGTCAGGTTTTGCTACCCTTCTCCTTGACATTTTGATGATTCCGTGTATCTATATTGTAGCTGGAAAAAACACCTTAATCTGATGAACCCCACTCCCCAGGAGATTTGCTTTCACAGAGCGATCACGCAAAAGGGGAAGAGGATATGACCCACTGACATTAGGTACAGCGTGAAAAGGAGGGGGAGTAGGGCTGAATATGGTGTCTTAACAAACGTTATATGCTCTATATAAATATCTCAAGAGCCAGGCAATATGGACTTTTCTCCCTCTGTTATAGAAATGATAGAGACTATGGCCAAGTAGAAGCTGGTTCTTTTAGGGCTCCGGAGAAGAGAACTAACAATCAATGAAGATAGGCACAAGGCATAGAGCTTAAAAACAAGGCACTATTAGGACTGCTGATCCTATATAAAAAAAAAACCTTTAAAGTACCCTTTTGCTGAATTGTTATATTTTAATCCGCCATATTCCTGTTAGTGGTGTCTGAAATGTATAAAGAAATGAACCCTTAAGTGCAAAGTTCAGTATGCTTTACTGTTTATGAAGCCAGCTATAGGTTATTATTCAAACTTATCACAGTGTGAACAATAGTATTGAAGTTCAAGCACCTAGAGTAAAATTAATAAACTGATCGCTGGTATGAATGCAGGTCTACCATCATAAAAGCTTTTAGGTGAGCCACTGCATTATTGCTGCGTCATAATCCACCAAAGAGCAAATCGTTTCAACTTAAGTTTGTAAAAATAAGTTGTGAGGTGAAAAGTTTTGCATAAGTTTTCTTGTATGTTCATTCGTTTAACATGCTGCAGATTAGTATATAATATTATCCCAATGCATGCAATGGTGTCCTTTTACATTGCTCTATAAACAGGCTAATAACTTCCAGCCCTTACATACTTATGCCCTTAAAAAAATTATATATTTATACCTCTTTGAACTCGTAAATTATCAAGGCAGCTAAGAATGTCATTTGGGGTTTTGTGCATAAACAGCGATAACGATATTCGTTTCTCTGGCAACCTTACCGATGTTGCAGGCTGATCCGTGAGAGGCATTATATACACCCCGGAACAGAGCCGCGACCCTCCAGAGTGTTATCAGGATCCATGTTGTGTGCAGTGAATACTTCCAATGGCGATTTGCTTCTTCGACTGCTGGTAAGCCAGTATATTCCACCTAGTAATAGATAAGGTAAGGTGCACGGCTGTCTGTGTATGAGTAGTCACCCTCTTGCTGCGTCACTATATTTAGGCCTCAACACCGTGTCCTATAGATGATCTCCGCTTACATTCTCTAATAACAGCCTTGAGTGGTAGAAGTGTAGTCCGATTTCTGTCATGCAGCCAGTTGTGTCCTCTGTTTATCAAATAGGCTGAATGGAGCTGAATTGATGCTCAAAATACCCGGTCTGTCACAAGAGCCTTAGTGTGTTGCGGCCATCTTGATCGACACTCGCTCCGCCTCATTTGGTTTATTATTTTATGTAATGTTAGAATTTTGAATTTTTTGTAATCTTAGATTAATTTAATCTTAGTATTTTTTAATTTAGGTAATTGGGGTTAATTTAGGGGTGTTAGGTTGGGGTTTGGATACGGGGTTTAGTAATTTAATTACTCATTTGCGTTGTGTTGGTTTGGTGGTTTAGGGGTTAATAGTTTTATTAGGATTATTGCGTTGTGTGGGTTTGACGGATTAGGGATTTGTTGCAATGTGGGTTTATGGTGGATTAGGGGTTAATAGTTTTAATAGGTACTTTGCGATGTGGGTTAATGGCAGATTAGGGGTTAATAGTTTTAATAGGGACTTTGCGATGTTGGTAAATGGCAGATTAGCGGTTATTACATTTATTCAGTAGTTTGCGATGTTGGAGTTGGCGGATTTAGGAGTTAATACTTTTATTATTAGTTTCGATGTGGGTTTGATGACGGATATAGGGGTTTTACGTGTCGGGTTTATTTTTGGGAGGCGGGTTATACTTTTACGGGAGATTTGACATTTTTTAAAATTTTCTTAGGCGCCTGCAGTTTCTAAAGTGCCGTAAGTCACTGGCGACTCCTGAAATTTGTATTTATGCTCATTTCTGGACATCGCTAGTTTATCCGACTTATCGCACTTTATGAACTGCCGGCAGGGTTAATGTGAAACCCCGATGTGTGAGGTGAAATTATGGGAGACGCAGGTTTCAGCGGTTACGCTGAAGCTTGTGCCATATATGTAATTTCGCCTCTGGTGTAGACTTTAATCAATTTTTCAGCTTTGCTTCATTGGAAGTAGAACGATAATGGTTATCGTAATAATAGCAATTTAAATAGTTTTATTTAACAAAAGAAACATAAAGATTACCTTAATAATAACAATTTGAATATTTTTATTTAACTAAAACAATAACATTAGATTACATTTTTGATGCTTGCCCCTCCCTGCTAACACTTAGATCTTTGTGCAGATCTATTCCACTCCAAACAATCTACTATTCGGTGAGCTTCTTGAAACTTAGTATGGATTGGTTCTGTGTACATAGATTTGCAGTGGATAAATGGCATTAAAGGGACAGCAAAGTCTAAATTCAAGATTCCGAAAGAACATGCTATTTTAAAAAAAATGTCAATGCACTTCTCTTATCTAATTTGCTTTGCTCTCTTGATATCCATTGTTGAAAAGCATACATAGGTAGGCTCAGAACCAATGCACTAGCTGCTTAACACTGTCTCCCCAAATATGTTCAGCTAGGCCCCAGTAGAGCATTGCTCTCCTTCAACAAAGGATACCAAGAGAATGAAGCAAATTTGATAATATAAGTATATATGAATTCTGCAAATTGTATGCTATATCTGAAAGCCAAACATTTTCTTCCAAGGTTATGTCCCTTTAAGGTCTATTTCTCAACTCTGTATGTTTATTTTATAACATGTTTGCTGTGAAGAAGGGTCATGTTATTATTAGCATCTTGCACTATAATTAAAATGAATCTATTAATAACCTTTAGATTATAATGTATAGTAAATAGAAACTATCTTTAGATAGATT
Source organism: Bombina bombina (assembly GCF_027579735.1). Classification (NCBI taxonomy): domain Eukaryota; kingdom Metazoa; phylum Chordata; class Amphibia; order Anura; family Bombinatoridae; genus Bombina; species Bombina bombina. The sequence goes on along the minus strand of NC_069501.1, from coordinate 721,257,218 downwards.
TTTCCTCAAAAAGCATTTTATTTAAAAAAAAAAGATTTTTTTGATTCTTTTTTTAAAAAAAAACACCCTGAGGGAGGAGTAGTGCAGATACTGGCAGTGATGGTCAACGTAGAAGGACAAGGAACACAGTGAAGACAGGAGAGGGTTGAATAAAACAAAAGAGGCGCCTGTGTGTGCCGATAATAGAACAAAATAATCACAATCAATAAACCCTAGTCAGGGTACTCACATTTGTGAAGAGCACTCAGACAGTGCTATTAGGCACAAGCTGGATATCTGACAGCAACCCAGCTCACTGATCAGCATGAATACAGGAACATGGTAACATCAGATCTGGAGAAAAAGAGACAGACAGGGAGCCTGTGTGTAACAGTAATATAACAGGGTGGTATCGGTATTAAAACCCTAATAAGGGTACTCACATTTGTGAAGAGCACTCACACAGTGCTATCAGACACAGGCTGAAAATTTGACAGCAACCCAGCTCACTGAACAAACCGGTGGCAGGAATACTGGAGCACAGGAACCCTTGGGCACTGGGGACCCAGTAACTTAAAAATGCAGCCAGAAACTCCCTAAGGGAGTGGTAGGTGATTAGTAGGCAAGTAAGGCAAGGTTCCAAAAAAATAAAATTATTAAAAGAAAATGTATTAAAAATCAAAATATGAATAAAATAATGGAACCATAAGGAACGGAATGCTAGCAGCCCTCCTTACAAATTGCAATGAGTTTCTCAGCGCTTCAAAACGCTGTTTCATCAGGCATACAATCTAAGCAGTGAATAGCCTTTAAATATACATACAAGCCTTACCAATGATGATACAAACAAATTAAATCATTAACAAATTGACACCTGCGAATCCTCCCCCTCTAGATTAGGGTTTTTATACCGATACCACCCTGTTATATTACTGGTACACACAGGCGTCCTGTCTGTCCCTGTATTCAGGCTGATCAGTGAGCTGGGTTGCTGTCAAATATCCAGCCTGTGCCTAATAGCACTGTCTGAGTGCTCTTCACAAATGTGAGTACCCTTATTAGGGTTTATTGATTGTGATTATTTTGTTCTATTATCGGTACACACAGGTGCCTCTCTTGTTTTCTTCAATCTTCTAGATTTCGTGACATCTTTATGTAAGGAGAGTGCAGCATTTTTTCCTTATCCCTGCCACTGATACCACGGAGCAACAGCTTCATCCACTAACTTTCAGTTGGACCATCTGCTATAAATGGACAGTTACCCATAGAGACCTATCACCTAGATTACGAGTTTTGCGTTAGAGGCTGTGTGGTGCTAACGAGCAGTTTAAGCTCACCGCTCACTTACAGATAACGCTGGTATTACAGGTTTTTACAAACCCGGCGTTAGCTGCAAAAAAGTGAGCATAGAGCAAAATTTTGCTCCACATCTCACCTCAATACCAGCGCTGCTTACGTTAGCGGTGAGGAATCAATGGGGGAGAGTAGGCTGAAAAAAAGTCTAACACCTGCAAAAAAGCAGCGTAAAGCTCCTATTACAGCCCCATTAATTCCTATGGGGAAATACTTTTTATGTCTACACCTAACACCCTAACATGAACCCCGAGTCTAAACACCCCTAATCTTACACTTATTAACCCCTAATCTGCTGCCCCCGATATCGCGACACCTGCATTATATTATTAACCCCTAATCTGCCGCTCCGGACACCGCCGCCACCTACATTATACTTATGAACCCCTAATCTGCCACCCCCAACATTGCCGACACCTACATTTTATTTATTAACCCCTACTCTGCCGCCCCCAATGTCGCCGCAACCTACCTACTTTTATTAACTCCTAATCTGCAGCCCCCAATGTCGCCACCACTATAATAAAGTTATTAACCCCTAAACCTAAGTCTAACCCTAACCCTAACACCCCCTAACTTAAATATAATTTAAATAAATCTAAATAAAATTACTACAATTAACTAAATTATTCCTATTTAAAACTAAATACTTACCTATAAAAAAAAAACTAAGATAGCTACAATATAACTAATAGTTACATTGTAGCTAGCTTAGGGTTTATTTTTATTTTACAGGCAACTTTGTATTTATTTTAACTAGGTAGAATAGTTATTAAATAGTTATTAACTATTTAATAACTACCTAGTTAAAATAAAGAGAAATTTACCTGTAAAATAAAACCCAACCTAAGTTACAATTACACCTAACACTACAATACTATTACATTAATTACCTAAATTAAATACAATTAATTACAATTATTTTTTTTTATCTAAAGTACAAAAAAACACTAAATTACAGAAAATAATAAAGAAATTACAAGATTTTTAAACTAATTACACCTAAGCTAATCCCCCTAACAAAATAAAAAAGCCTCCCAAAAATAAAAAAAAGCCCTACCCTACACTAAATTACAAAAGGGCCTTTTGTGGGGCATTGCCCCAAAGTAATCAGCTCTTTTACCTGTAAAAAAATTACAATCCCCCCCAACATTAAAACCCACCACCCACACAACCAACCCTACTCTAAGACCCACCCAATCCCCCTTAAAATAACCTAACACTAACCCCCTGCAAATCACCCTTCCCGGGAGACGTCTTCACCCAACCGGGCAGAAGTGGTCCTCCAGAAGGGCAGAAGTCTTCATCCAACCGGGCAGGAGTGGTCCTCCAGACGGGCAGAAGTCTTCATCTTCTATCTTCATCCATCTACCTAAAACATAAGAACTCTAATGACGGCACTAAAGCTTGAGGTTTGGGGACGCTGTATGTTTGGACACTGCAGCATTTATTCCAGCCGAATTTGTGAACTGTATGTATAATCCTTTATGTCCAATGTCTGCAGCTAGTGTATTAGATAATGTTTTTACTCAGTGTAAAAAGAAACATGGGCACATGTCTTAATTCATTTATACTATTAAATATACTAAAGGTTAATCGCAAGTCAGACGATACACCTTTGCATATGTTCTCACTATGTTAGACAATTAGAGGCCAGTCAAAACTTCTTAGATCCACATTTTATTATATTCATGCTATGGTTGTAACTCTCACCCCTGTTTATTATATCTCCAGTAGACAGTAGAGGCATGCTCACTTTATCTACTTCTTTAAATACAAGAGATCAATCAGATATTTTCACATTACAGACATTGTATTTTACTAGGTTTTTGCCTACAGATGTGAGGTTTGCTAAGCCTTTTCATATATAGCATTATTTCTCTTAAAGTCTAATATAAACATGGTCCCTATTTAACAGGATCAGTTTGATCTTTTGACATAGCTCCTGTAGACTGGTAAATTACTACAATACAGCCCTGTTGCACAGATCAAATAGCAGATAACTTATTTACTTCATAGTTGGCCTCACCTCTCATAAGTACATCAATCTCCTAATAACATAGATTACTGGGTTTGCAAAAGACTCTAACACAATATATCTTTTTGGTTTTGAATTAGTAAAAATATCTGCCCACTATAACATTTAGTGTAGATATTTTAGAGCCCCAGAGTAACCAATATCTGTTTTTTGGGTTTTTTTTTTTTTTTTTGCTCCTTGATAGTTTAGGTCCACAGAGCCCCCAGATAAGAGTTTGTTATTTAAAGCATATTACTTGGTTGCAGCCATAGTTTTAGTTTATTTACCATTTAATACCCCTTTACAAGTTCCCCTATTGATCATCATTACAGGTTACGGTCCAAGAGAGGCCATTGTTTGTTTCTTCCTTGGGGATTATAAATTTGTAAAATATGAAGACTGTAAATAAGGGTGTATTGCGCACTATCATTACAGAAAAATAAAATATAAAATCTGAGGTCACCAAAGTGAGATCCAAAAGTGGTCTCTCCACTCCATTATACCTTTCTTTATTTTCAGACATGTTTCCTTATTTTAGGTCCATGAGTGACCTTTTGGGTTGGCTATGGAAGGTTCCCTTACGTGTAGGCACCATATATCATCTTAGCTATCTATAACTGTTCATCATTTTATTGCTGAGTTGTGTATAAGATTTAATGTAAATTATTGAACTAAGTTGGAATACACATTTCTTCTTCGATATTACATGTTAATTTAATGTATGACAAGTTCCTTTGTACGTTTATACTATTTGTAAGCCTAACCTGGAGTACCTCAATAAAAAATGGAAAAAAAAATGTGATACCAGGCTTGACAGAAGAGGGTGTACCGCTCACTTTTGGTCAGACTCGTAATACCGGCGCTATGCAAGTCCCATTGAAAATATAGGATACACAATTGATGTAAGTGGATTTGCGGTATTGCCGAGTCTGGCAAAAAAAGTGAGCGGTACACCTGTACCTGCAAGACTCGTAATACCAGCGGGCATTAAAAAGCAGCGTTAGGTCCTCTTAACGCTGCTTTTTAAGGCTAACGCAAAACTCGTAATCTAGCCGTATGTGTGTTAACATTTTGGTATTAGTATTTTTCATATAACTATACATTTTACTTTTTCAGGTTGTATATTACATACAGACATATGTATATTTTAATAAATCATTGTTTTAGTTCAATTTATACCTTTTGTATTCGACCAAATAGCACCCTCTACCAAGAGTTAGTCATCATTGACTTCTCTATTACTCAAGACAGGAGAGGGGGCAGAAATCTCTCTATAAAAAAAGCGGTTACAGATGGAGGTACACAAAAAAAACCCCAACATAATCCATGTAGAGAGTCACCAGTGCTGGAGGAGTGGAGGAGGAGAAGGGCACAACATTTGACACAATGCAAAAAACACCCAAAATAATGGAAAAAGTCTCCTGTTAAAAGTTGCCTGTTATATTCCCAGAACACTGAGGATGATATAGTTCCGTCCTTACTCCTCCCTGTTTTATTTATCATTAATATGACTTCATACTATTGGGTTATAGAGGACAAGTTTGGAATATGGACTATAAATATATATATATATATATATATATATATATATATATATATATATATAGTGTAAGGTCTGATGTGGAATAGACCTGGTATGTCTCTTTAAGGATCACAACTGCAGAACCAAAATAAGTATAGATATATGTATCACTTGGCACTAGATCAAATTAAGTTATCAGATCTGTATTATGCGTTAAGTGAAGTTGTTCGAATTCTTAAATAAGTTCAGCAACAATCAAGTATACACTTGCTGTTGCAGGAATAGAGTAGAGTGTAATTAAGTAACTCAAACTGCTGATGCGGTATACATACAATGTAACAAACTGCTTTAGACTGACAATGACGTCAGGTGGGAGTGTCACCAGTGCATACACAGAGAAATATTGTAGTAACTTTGAATATCTACAAGAGGAAATACTACAGAAGGAATAGATCAAAATCCCTGACGGGATGAGGAGAGATGCTTGGAAGTCAGCTCTGTACTGAGAGCGATAAGTTGTGCTGTAACAGAAGTTATGATCCGCTAGGAGGAAGACCTTAGAGACCGGAGTACTGAATCACAATGTGAGGTTCAGCTTTACTGACAGGTAACAAGTGGGTGTGACTTAACTCCGGTTACAGAGAACATAGACATTTTCCAATTAATGTATAATAATGATATGTCAGACAAAAGTCCTAATTACAAACTTGGAATGAGTAGAAACTTCTGTATAAGAAGGGTTCCACTGTATTATATGGGATGGCAATTTGCAGTAAGCAGGTATAGACAATATGATTGCGGCTAGTTGGTAACAACAGAGAGAGGTTGAAAACAGCAACTTATGCAGAGATAGTCTGTGTTATATCCATTGACAATTAACCTCAGCAGATAAAGTCAATATACTTGCGATTAGTTGGTATCAATAGAGAGGACTTGATGACAGCTTTCTTATGCAGAGATGGTGTAAACAAATTATCCACTGGTTAGAGGAAATCCGTGGTGCTAGGTACAAACACATTAAAGGGACACTGAACCCAAATGATTCAGATAGAGCATGCAATTTTAAGCAAGCTTCTAATTTACTCCTATTATCAATTTTTCTTTGTTCTCTTGCTATCTTTATTTGAAAAAAGGAATCTAAGCTAAGGAGCCAGCAATTTTTTGGTTCAGAACCATGGATAGCACTTGTTTTTTGGTGCTGTCCAATCAGCAAGGACAACCCAGTTTGTTCACCAAAAATGGGCCGGCATCAAAACTTACATTCTTGCTTTTCAAATAAACATACCAAGAGAATGAAGAAAATTTGATAATAGGAGTAAATTAGAAAGTTGCTTAAAATTGCATGCTCTATCTGAATCACAAAAGAAAAAATTTGGGTTCAGTGTCCCTTTAACTAAGCACCTGATGTTGCCTGTGTGAGCATTAAGTAGAGGAAGTGGGTTAGGTTAACAGAGGCTGAGTTCGTGACAGGCAGGTAAGTGAACATGTGTAACAACACAGGAAGCTGACAGAGTCCTGACATGACCCCCTCCCCTCAAGCAAGCCGTTCCACGGCTTGAAGCCAAGGTCGGTGAGGATAACGTCGGTGGAAACGTGAGACAAGTCTTGGAGCATTGATGTGAGAATAAGGTTCCCAGGTGTAATCATCGGGGGAATAACCTTGTGAGACAAGTCTTGGAGCATTGATGTGAGAATTAGGTTCCCAGGTGTAATCATCGGGGGAATAACCTTGTGAGACAAGTCTTTGAGCATTGATGTGAGAATAAGGTTCCCAGGTGTAATCATCGGGGGAATAACCTTTCTAACACACAAAATATTGAAGTTCATCATTCAGAAGTCTGGAATCCAGTATATCTTGAACCTCATAAACCTCTGTATCCATGAGCAGGGCCGCCATCAGGGGGTGACAGGGGGGGGGGTGCATGAAGCAAGAACTAAAAAAAAAATATTTTTTTTTAATTTTGGCAGCCACCAGTGGGTACTACAGCAGAGTGCTAATTGAGCATGGGAAATGTTATTACAAGGAGTAAAACGTATTAGCATTTGAGAGGATTTCTGAGTGTGCACTAAACCACTATGCACAGTGTGAGAGAGACTTGGCACTTTGTTTGTACAGTGTGTGCCTGAGTCAGACAGCAGATCACTTTCATTTGCAGAGGAGGTAGGACTTACTTAGCAAATGTTTTTTATTTATTTGTGCAATTTTGGAATGTAACTTCAGTGTGGTAGTAGTTGTATGGTGGGGCCAGGGGTCCATAAAAACACATTTTTTTTAGCAGCAATGTATTTATGATTATTTGACAATGCTGTAGAAATTCTATATTTATAACCATGCAGAAATGTTTCCTCCTCAATACACAAATGGTAGGTGCCCTTTTGGCAGCTATATATGTGTGTTACATTCCAGTTTACTGCCCCTTTATGCAAGGACATTCCAGATGCAAGGAGGCATTCTATCTAAGATTTTTACATCTGCACAAATGTTATAGTCTCAGACTAACGCCTAGATTTAGAGTTTTGCGTTAGAGGGGGGGTGTTAGCTACGCGTGGTTTATTTCTAACGCATGGAGATTTTTAACGCGGGTATTTAGAGTTTATAAAAAACCTTCTAACGCTACTCCTAACGCATATATTTCAGACGCGGAATCACGCCTGCGTTAGACAGTCTCCCATAGAGATCAATGGAAAATCAAACAAACACGCTTTTTTCACCTAACACTCTATCTCGCGAGAAATACGCACTGCTCGGTCATATGACGTATACCACATAATGCACAACAATAACACACCGCAAATGTCAGAACAACAATCACAAAACAAAGCACATAAGCATTACACATTCATAAGCGGGGGAAAATTAAAAAAATAAAATAAAGGAAATGCGCATATACTTTACGATACGGAAATACGGAAAATAACAAATAGGAAAAATAAATGCACACTCATACACAAGCAAAATACTCACATTCAACATTAACAAATATTAGGACAAACATACATATACAACACTTCACAAATACGACACCATCGCAAATTAACATTAACACATAATACTATGGGACAATGTTATAGAAAACGAGCACTATGACATCATCACATTCTACACATTCCACAAATACTAACTCGAAATGAGCATGCGCAAATTCACACAACTAATACACATTGCACGAATAATAATTACTAACAAAGCACACCTGAACACAATTTACAAGGCAAACCGGTACATCATTAAACATTTACACAGGGTATATAAGCACCACACAAGCATGGCTTCTTTGACTGTGTTGCTGGTGGGTTTTTGGAGATTACAGAGAGATTTAGTGCCTTATTGTGAGTTAGTGTTAGTGTGAGAGAGTCAGTGTTATTGTGAGTGAGTTAGTGTTATCGTGAGTTAGTGGTAGTGTGAGTTAGTGGTAGTGTGAGTTAGTGGTAGCGTGAGTTAGTGGTAGCGTGAGTTAGTGGGAGCGTGAGTTAGTGGGAGCGTGAGTTAGTGGGAGCGTTAGTGAGCGACAGTTGGTTTGGGTGAGTGTGCGAGTGCTTTTTCTGTATACTTAACACATTTACACGCAAACACATTCAATACATACATACACTTATCAATAACACTACATACACTCTAATCCCATCCCCATCCCCTAGTTACATTTAGTTTACATATCCTCCTTTTAGTCTTCTTATACATTTTGGTTGATTAAATACTCCTTACCCTCTTTTATTTATATCCCTTTCACACTTTCAGCACTTTTTTGGTCTTTTTAGTTCTTTATTTTGACCCCCTTTCATTTTGGCACACTCACTTTTTGTTGAATTAGTTGGGGTTTAGTTTAGGGAAGAGATGGAGGAGGAGGGCAGGCAGGAGATTAGTCAGGGAAGAGGTAGAGGGGGGAGGAGAGGGAGAGGAACAGGACAGGAAGGGGGGCAGGAAGCGGTGGGTGGATCCAGCCACTTTGTTCAAGATGAACAAGTGGCTGGGCCCAGTGGCAGACAGAGTAGGGCTTCACAGTCCGGGAAACAGAGGGCATCATCACAGGGGAAGGCCAAGGCGACTAGGGAGGCAAGGTTTACTATGGAGGAGAAGGAGGTCCTCGTAGAAGCCTATATGGGCAGGTATAGGAGGCTGCAGGCTCAGAAGACCACCCCGAGTGACAAGCGGAATCTCTGGCGGGAGATAAGGGATACAGTTAATGCAGTGGGGGCCGGAACAGAGATATGGACTCTATTAAACATCGCTACCGGGACTGCAAGATGGAGCTTAAAAAGAAAATAACCAGGGAGTACCAACATGCCACAGGAACAGGTGGCGGGCCTGCACTGACCGTTGAGTACTCCCGATGGGAGGAAATGTTGCGTCCCAGCATCTCCGAGGTGGCCATAGTCGGGATCGGAGGAATCGATACCGGGAACCTGCCACTCTCATCTGACGGTAAGCTCATTTAAGAATAAATTAACATCCGAATGTTTTTAAGGATAATATTAATGCTATTACGCTGTTTAACACATTATTATGTAAACGCATTCACAATTACTTTGCAATTACATTAGTATCTAGGCTATAGGTTAGGTGTGCATTTAAACAGACTGAAAACAAATGCAAAAACATTCAGATTGACCAGAGAGATATCACAAACACGGTTTGGAAAATGCGGAAATCGTATTGATTGTTAGATTTCAAAGTGGATTAATGAGGCTGCATTTGTAATTCTATCGTAAGCAAAATAATTTAATCTTTATTTTGAAATATGCTAATATATACATTTCTTTCTTTTTGCAATATACAGAGTCTGGGCAGGAGGCAGAACACCAACTACAGGCTCCTCCTTTTCCCCGGTAGGAGAGTGGTGGGGATGAATCGCCACCTCGGAGAGAAGAGGCCCCCCCTGCACAAGAAGCAGAGGCCCCCCCTAAAGCAGAGGCCCACACTGAAGCAGAGGAAGAGGCCCCCACTGAAGCAGATGAAGAGGCCCCTGAAGCAGAGGAAGAGGCCCCTCAAGCCCCAGCAGGCCGCCGTGCACCAGCAGGCCACCGTGCATGGCCAGCCCGCCGCGCACAACAGGAGGAGATAGCCAAGGTGCAGGTTTTACTTGACTACATTGAACAGATGCGTACCTCCCGGATGGAAAATATCCAAGGGTGAAGTCGGATTATCGAAGAGCTTCATGGCATTAGAGAAGGACAAACACAAATTATAGAGATCCTTACAAGAATAGAACAAGGACAAAACCGGAGTTTACAGCTACAAGAAGCTATGTTAAATTTCTTCCGGGAAGCGCATGCTGGGCCATCTGCTGCTGGGCCATCTGCTGCTGGGCCTTCTCCTGCTGGGCAATCTCCTGCTGGGCCATCTCCTGCTGGGCCATCTCCTGCTGGGCCATCTCCTCCTGGGCCATCTCCTACTAAAGTAAGTATTTAGTTGAGATATGTTTGTTTTGTATTTATTTAATGTGTAATGGATAGGTATGTGATGATGTGGTTTTCATACACTTGTGGACCACACTCTGTATATAATCTGCTTCTATGGGACCGGGTCCATGGAGGCAGATTGTTTGCAGAGTGTGGGTTATAAGTGTGTGGACACCACATCATCACATACCTATCCTTGTTCATGATATTGATTGGTTTCTGTGATGTGATGTCCAAACTGTTTCCCTAATCTCAAACAAAATGACCATTACAATTATCCATGATGGCATATTACTGTTTGAATGACAATAACACAGCTTAAAGGGCCAGTCAGAACATTATTGTTTACAAAGAAAACACTGTATTACACATTATCAAGTTGGAAACAAAAACATGGAGAAATACGTGTGACTTATGTGCTTACCCTTGTATCTATGCCTATGAAAACTGACCACTTATTTGTTGTTCTGACATAACAACATTTTAGACAATCAATGATCAATACAGGGTAAATATGCTGTATGAGCTCAAGGTTTTCAATATCCAAATGCTATCAAAATGCCCTCTAGTGGTCAAATTTCATTCTGCTTACATGCACTCTTCAAGCTCTAAGAAATGAGCACACAAATCTCATAGGTTTAGCTAGCAAATAAAAATAACCAGAGAAAAATGATTAATTGGTGAGAAACGTTTGATATCATTTTTATTTAAAAAATTGCTTTTTTAATAATGCAAATCATTATTTGTTTTCTAGACTGTCCCTTTAAAAAATTACATATGCTAACTTATACTAATATTTGGTGATTGTTGGTATATCTACATGTACTTGTTCAAGCAAGAAATATTGGAAAAAGATTTCTATTGACGTGTTAAATAAAGTCTATTTTCTTAAAAAGACATTATTGTGTTTGATTTATTTTAGAAAGACATTTGTTTTAACAAGGAATATGGTTTAAAGTCCTTTTAGGAGTGACTAAACAAATATATGCTCACAATAATATATTTGGAGATTAACCAATGTGGAACTCATACATGATACAACAATCAACATTTGCAATAAAGGGACAGTATACAATCTTTTTAACAGAAATGCATGTAATAGACACTACTAGAAACCACAAGATTAACATATACTGATATCAAAATCAATATGAAAAAGCTTTAAACACTTTCAAAGAAAATCGGGTTATCTATATTGAAAAGATAGCTGTAAAGCCCATTCCAAGTGTAAAACAAGACAATACCCCTTCATTAGCATATGAAAAAGACTCTTTACACAAATAGGAGCAAGCTGGAGATGGTACTCACATCAAACTTTGAGGCTTGGCGAGGAGTTTGAAAATTAATTAAATGTTATTTGAACATAAGCAAAAGTCGACATGTATTTGGTAAACAATGGACTATATAACTAGAGAAAAAAAAAACATTTGGTTTTTAATGGGAGTGTATAATGACCCTTTAATAAAATATACGACGAAATAACATTTAGAAGAAGTCGGCATCTCATATATTTAGCATATGATAAAGATAAATGCATATTGATTACTTGATTCTATGAATTTATTTATGAATTCGATATCTTGAAAATTAAACACAACACAGTCATTCTTCATAAAAAGGAACATATTGTTGACAAACATATTAAACAAGATGGACTATATTTAGGGATTTGCACTTGCCTCGAAATATCTTATGCATGAAAACCTTTTGCTTTCATTCGTTTATTCACCCAGACATCCATCAAAAGAGAATGTTGTGTTCTTTATCAGCTATGGGTCAACAATGTTACATGATTCACACAATCCATACTCGCCATGGTTTTAAACTTGTCTTCTCATTCACAAACGTGTGTTACGTGCAAAATCAAATATTGCAGGACTACATAATACAATCAGACGCTTTTTACACCTTTGCATGTGACGTCTTAATTAACATGGCGCATCCTTGATTGCGTAAAAATGCCATCCAATAAAAGGCGCATCCTTGATCGCGTAAATACGCCATCCAATATAAGGCGCATCCTTGATCACGTAAAAACGTCAGCCAATACAAGGAATCATTGGACAGCCTGGCAGGTGACGTCTTAAGCAACATGGCGCATCCGAGATTGAGGAAAAACCTCAGCCAATATAAGGACTCAGTTGATAGCTTGGCATATCAATAAGAAACGTATTTATATTTTAGTAACTACAGGGAGTGCAGAATTATTAGGCAAATTAGTATTTTTACCACATCATCCTCTTTATGCATGTTGTCTTACTCCAAGCTGTATAGGCTCGAAAGCCTACTACCAATTAAGCATATTAGGTGATGTGCATCTCTGTAATGAGAAGGGGTGTGGTCTAATGACATCAACACCCTATATCAGGTGTGCATAATTATTAGGCAACTTCCTTTCCTTTGGCAAAATGGGTCAAAAGAAGGACTTGACAGGCTCAGAAAAGTCAAAAATAGTGAGATATCTTGCAGAGGGATGCAGCACTCTTAAAATTGCAAAGCTTCTGAAGCATGATCATCGAACAATCAAGCGTTTCATTCAAAATAGTCAACAGGGTCGCAAGAAGCGTGTGGAAAAACCAAGGCGCAAAATAACTGCCCATGAACTGAGAAAAGTCAAGCGTGCAGCTGCCAAGATGCCACTTGCCTCCAGTTTGGCCATATTTCAGAGCTGCAACATCACTGGAGTGCCCAAAAGCACAAGGTGTGCAATACTCAGAGACATGGCCAAGGTAAGAAAGGCTGAAAGACGACCACCACTGAACAAGACACACAAGCTGAAACGTCAAGACTGGGCCAAGAAATATCTCAAGACTGATTTTTCTAAGGTTTTATGGACTGATGAAATGAGAGTGAGTCTTGATGGGCCAGATGGATGAACCCGTGGCTGGATTGGTAAAGGGCAGAGAGCTCCAGTCCGACTCAGACGCCAGCAAGGTGGAGGTGGAGTACTGGTTTGGGCTGGTATCATCAAAGATGAGCTTGTGGGGCCTTTTCGGGTTGAGGATGGTGTCAAGCTCAACTCCCAGTCCTACTGCCAGTTTCTGGAAGACACCTTCTTCAAGCAGTGGTACAGGAAGAAGTCTGCATCCTTCAAGAAAAACATGATTTTCATGCAGGACAATGCTCCATCACACGCGTCCAAGTACTCCACAGCGTGGCTGGCAAGAAAGGGTATAAAAGAAGAAAATCTAATGACATGGCCTCCTTGTTCACCTGATCTAAACCCCATTGAGAACCTGTGGTCCATCATCAAATGTGAGATTTACAAGGAGGGAAAACAGTACACCTCTCTGAACAGTGTCTGGGAGGCTGTGGTTGCTGCTGCACGCAATGTTGATGGTGAACAGATCAAAACACTGACAGAATCCATGGATGGCATTCTTTTGAGTGTCCTTGCAAAGAAAGGTGGCTATATTGGTCACTGATTTGTTTTTGTTTTGTTTTTGAATGTCAGAAATGTATATTTGTGAATGTTGAGATGTTATATTGGTTTCACTGGTAAAAATAAATCATTGAAATGGGTATATATTTGTTTTTTGTTAAGTTGCCTAATAATTATGCACAGTAATAGTCACCTGCACACACAGATATCCCCCTAAAATAGCTATAACTAAAAACAAACTAAAAACTACTTCCAAAACTATTCCGCTTTGATATTAATGAGTTTTTTGGGTTCATTGAGAACATGGTTGTTGTTCAATAATAAAATTAATCCTCAAAAATACAACTTGCCTAATAATTCTGCACTCCCTGTAGTATGTGTCTATATTGCTATCTAGGAATGTCACGATAGATAACGAAATACTGTGATATATGAAATAGAAAACATTATAGAAAATAAGGAGATATTTCATTAGAAGCAGAGGATTTATAACTAAACTATTTAGCAAGCAGCATGTTTTAAGTAGACATGAAAACAATATTTTAAGGTTACACGATTATGTACGACATTGCAATTTGAAATACATTGTAACAATAAATGAAAATCTTTGGATTATTGTGTTTCATGTCCCTTTAACTGAAAATTAATGCTAGGAGATGCATTCGGAAAATAGGGATGTGTTAGTATATGTTAAAGGGACAGTCAACCCCAGAAAATTTGTTTGGGAAAATATAGCTAATCCCTTTATTACACATTAATAATTTTTGAACAACAAACACAGTTATATATTTATATACTTTTTACTTCTGTTATTATCTTGTATCTAAGCTTCTGCTGACTGCCCCATTATTTCTGTTCTTTTGACAGACATGCAGTTTAGCCAATCAATGCTCACTCCTAGGTCACTTTACGTGCATAAACTCAATGTTATCTATATGAAACATGTGAACTAATGCATTATAGTAGTCAATATTTTTTTAACATTAGAGGCAGTCTTTAAGGTCGAAGAACTTAGCATATGAACCTCCTAGGTTTACCTTTCAAATAAGAATAACAAGAGAACAAAGCTAAATTGTGAATAAAAGGAAATTAGGAAGTTGGTTAAACTCACATGCCCTATTTAAATCATGAATCATCTTTTTGGACTTGACTGTCCCTTTAACTATAGCTATGGTGTACATCTTTAACATTTAAAAGATACACATGATAAATACATATGGCATTGATGTTTTCAGATATGTTTAGATTGTTTTGGAATAACAATAATGACACATGTATTGATCAAACGTGTCACTTATTCAAGTTGAAATATGGTCAGCCTACCTATAGCCATATATGGGAGGAGAATTAGTTTTTATAAATATTAAAGGGACACTGTACCCAAAAAAATTATTTTGGGATTCAGATTAAGCATGAAATTTTAAGCAACTTTCTAATTTACTCCTATTATCAAATTTTCTTCATTCTCTTGGTATCTTTATTTGAAATGCAAGAATGTAAGTTTAGATGCCGGACCATTTTTGGTGAACAACCTGGGTTGTCCTTGCTGATTGGTGGATAAATTCATCCACCAATAAAAAAGTGCTCTCCAGAGTACTGAAACCAAAAAAAGCTTAGATGCCTTCTTTTTCAAATAATGATAGCAAGAGAACGAAGAAAAATTGATAATATGAGTAAATTAGAAAGTTGCTTAAAATTGCATGCTCTTTCTGAATTACAAAAGAAAAAAATTTGGGTTCAGTGTCCCTTTAATATAAAGATATTCCTCATCTAAAATATGCGCATTACACACAGTGATTGATTTGGTTACACTACTACAATAATATAGACTTTAAATTGAAATACATGTGCTGTCAACATTACAATAAGATTTTTTTTAATAAGATTATATGTCCTTGTTCATGTAAAAAGGACAAAAACGCTTTAGAAATGGAAATCCATTCCTTAACAATTGTGGTCAGCATCACTTAAAGGGACATGAAATACCAAATAAAAAAGAGGATCCACAGAGAGAATACTATTTCCATAAAAATAACACTTTACAGAGATTATCTCATTGTATCAATCCTGGGATCATTTGTTGAAGGTGCATCAATTCACGCAGACTTTACAAATGAACACATGGATGTGAAATTTAAAATATACATATATATACAAACATCAAGATATATATATATACCTATATAAAATAATTACTATGCTAATCATAATCCTGCAAAGATAAAGCTTTACAAAAACTATATCAAGAAAATGAATCGAATTAAATTGGAGATGTAAATATTAAAGTCATTTACAATTGTATTACATATATAATTTAGGAAAGACCATTATTTGGTTTAAGGTCCCTTTAAGGATTAACCACATAAACTAGAGATTTCAATCAATGACATGAATAAAGAGTACAAAGAATCGTGGAATGACATGTCTTTTATTAGTATGTCAGAAAACATAAACAACGTTTCAAAATAATTTTTGAAAGATCAGTAAAATTGGAGCCATTTGACAAGGTCAAAGAGTGCATCACAGTCCTTGGAGAGAGTGGGCAAGGGCCAGCACAGCCCCATTGGAGCCATTGACAAGGTAAAAGAGTGCATCACAGTCCTTGGAGGAGTTGACAAGGGCCAACAAATGCCAGCACAGCCCCATTGGAGCCATTTGACAAGGTAAAAGAGTGCATCACAGTCCTTGGAGAGAGTGGGCAAGGGCCAGCACAGCCCCATTGGAGCCATTTGACAAGGTAAAAGAGTGCATCACAGTCCTTGGAGGGAGTTGACAAGGGCCAACAAAGGCCAGCACAGCCCCATTGGAGCCATTAGACAAGGTAAAAGTGTGCATCACAGTCCTTGGAGAGAGTGGGCAAGGACCAGCACAGCCCCATTGGAGCCATTTGACAAGGTAAATGAGTGCAACAGGCACAACAATAAACAAAAAAGGCCAAATGGCAACAATAACAAACAAATATGTAACATGTGGACGGAAGAATCTTAAGGCGACCTTGGAGCATCTCCAGATACTCCACTTACTTAATATTAATGTTAATTACACAACATAATATAAATTGAGAAAATATACATTTGAAATTTAAATCCAAATAATTCTTACAATCAAATATTCAATAGTTCTTCTCTTCACATGAAATATGTTCTTAATACATAAACCATTAAAGGTACAGTTTACTCCAAAATGTTATCCCCTGTAATTTGTTGACCCTGATCCACTTTTCCAGCTTGACTCTATGAATATTTTGAACATTATTTCCATTGTCCATACATTGTAATTTTCAATAGTTTATTTATCCTGTGGTATCCACACCTATCCTTAAAGCTTTTTGCCTTGAGGCCAACATATGTAAACACAGCAAGCAGAAGAAATTACACTCCCAGTGGTTTACAGAAGAGAAAATGTTTGAAAAATGTATACAGGGAGTGCAGAATTATTAGGCAAGTTGTATTTTTGAGGATTAATTTTATTATTGAACAACAACCATGTTCTCAATGAACCCAAAAAACTCATTAATATCAAAGCTGAATAGTTTTGGAAGTAGTTTTTAGTTTGTTTTTAGTTATAGCTATTTTAGGGGGATATCTGTGTGTGCAGGTGACTATTACTGTGCATAATTATTAGGCAACTTAACAAAAAACAAATATATACCCATTTCAATGATTTATTTTTACCAGTGAAACCAATATAACATCTCAACATTCACAAATATACATTTCTGACATTCAAAAACAAAACAAAAACAAATCAGTGACCAATATAGCCACCTTTCTTTGCAAGGACACTCAAAAGCCTGCCATCCATGGATTCTGTCAGTGTTTTGATCTGTTCACCATCAACATTGTGTGCAGCAGCAACCACAGCCTCCCAGACACTGTTCAGAGAGGTGTACTGTTTTCCCTCCTTGTAAATCTCACATTTGATGATGGACCACAGGTTCTCAATGGGGTTCAGATCAGGTGAACAAGGAGGCCATGTCATTAGATTTTCTTCTTTTATACCCTTTCTTGCCAGCCACGCTGTGGAGTACTTGGACGCGTGTGATGGAGCATTGTCCTGCATGAAAATCATGTTTTTCTTGAAGGATGCAGACTTCTTCCTGTACCACTGCTTGAAGAAGGTGTCTTCCAGAAACTGGCAGTAGGACTGGGAGTTGAGCTTGACTCCATCCTCAACCCGAAAAGGCCCCACAAGCTCATCTTTGATGATACCAGCCCAAACCAGTACTCCACCTCCACCTTGCTGGCGTCTGAGTCGGACTGGAGCTCTCTGCCCTTTACCAATCCAGCTACAGGCCCATCCATCTGGCCCATCAAGACTCACTCTCTGTCAGGTTCTGTGTTTCTACCTGTCTCTCTCAGCTACACCCACTTCCCCTCATTGGCTGACACTCTTTTAAAACACCTGCTCACATATCAATCAATGCTTAGTATTGATGATAGTATACCAAACTTCGGATTACAAAGCCAGCACCCTGCCTTGTGGAAAGGCTTATTAACTTTCTATTTTTCTCCTGCCTAGGAATTGTTTCAAACTGTGGACTTAACAGCATTGCTTCACCTTGTCACGGAGTCTCCGCTCTCAAAATCTGCCAACTATCTGTGGGGTAATTCTAGCTCATTACCATAGCACATTCTGTCTGCCTAATGTCTCTCTCTCAATAGAGTCTAATAGTGCTTACTTGGAACTTTATGCCTGCCGCTGCAAATCCGCAGCTCCTATCTCCTCTGTTTTACCGCACTAGCTGCCTGTCAGTTATTTTTTCAGTGACTCCGCTGAAGCGTGACGTCACATCCTCCTCACTCTGCACGGACGCTCCTCACTCTCAACAAGACTGGAGCTGCACTAAGAGTCTCACCCGCATCCAGACTCTGCCAGGTACTTTTTACTTACCAATCCTTAACGGTCTCCGTTGCCAAGTTGTTTTTCACTAAACTACCTATGTCTATATAAATACGTTTTGCATGAACTTCTTTCAACTGCTTACAATTTTGTTATTACAAGTAACAGCTGCACCGTTACATCCTATCCTCCGGTTTTGAGCAATTGCTTGTGCACATTCATTTCAGCATTTCCTTATATAAGCCTTATACTCAGCTATATTGAGAGTTATCTCCCCTTTAAACCTACTCTGAGTAAAATCACCTGTCTGAGGGAATTCCTCTCTCCCATAGGGATTCCTATAGCTGGGTGAGACATATCAAAATATACAAAAATAGGTTCTGCAGTTGTGTTCCACTCCAGAAATACTATGAATGCTTGAAGAAGGTGTCTTCCAGAAACTGGCAGTAGGACTGGGAGTTGAGCTTGACTTCATCCTCAACCCGAAAAGGCCCCACAAGCTCATCTTTGATGATACCAGCCCAAACCAGTACTCCACCTCCACCTTGCTGGCGTCTGAGTCAGACTGGAGCTCTCTGCCCTTTACCAATCCAGCCACGGGCCCATCCATCTGGCCCATCAAGACTCACTCTCATTTCATCAGTCCATAAAACCTTAGAAAAATCAGTCTTGAGATATTTCTTGGCCCAGTCTTGACGTTTCAGCTTGTGTGTCTTGTTCAGTGGTGGTCGTCTTTCAGCCTTTCTTACCTTGGCCATGTCTCTGAGTATTGCACACCTTGTGTTTTTGGGCACTCCAGTGATGTTGCAGCTCTGAAATATGGCCAAACTGGTGGCAAGTGGCATCTTGGCAGCTGCACGCTTGACTTTTCTCAGTTCATGGGCAGTTATTTTGCGCCTTGGTTTTTCCACACGCTTCTTGCGACCCTGTTGACTATTTTGAATGAAACGCTTGATTGTTCGATGATCACGCTTCAGAAGCTTTGCAATTTTAAGAGTGCTGCATCCCTCTGCAAGATATCTCACTATTTTTGACTTTTCTGAGCCTGTCAAGTCCTTCTTTTGACCCATTTTGCCAAAGGAAAGGAAGTTGCCTAATAATTATGCACACCTGATATAGGGTGTTGATGTCATTAGACCACACCCCTTCTCATTACAGAGACGCACATCACCTAATATGCTTAATTGGTAGTAGGCTTTCGAGCCTATACAGCTTGGAGTAAGACAACATGCATAAAGAGGATGATGTGGTCAAAATACTCATTTGCCTAATAATTCTACACTCCCTGTATGTCTATTTTTCAATACAAGTAGTAGTGATTGGTATATGGAGTGAGATGAAATTAAAGGGACACTGACCACAAATATTTAATTTGTGATTCAGATAGACCATGAAAAATATTTTAAACATTTAATTCACTCCTATTATCAAATCTAATACATTCTCCTTGTATTTTTAATTTAAATGCAACAATGTCATTTTATATTTAGTAGCATCTTTTGTGATCAACCTTGGTTGTCCCTGCTGATTGGTGGATAAATTAATCCAACAATAAAACAGAAACCACCCCCCACTTTACAATATTTGAACAATTATATGCCTTTCAACATAAAAATAAAGAGACAAAGAGAGTTCTTAAAAATTGATAAGAGGAGTAAATTATCAAGTTGATTAACATTGCATGCTCTGTTTGAATTTTTTTTTTTCTTTTTGGTTCACTGTCACTTTAAATATGTTCTAATGTTGATTTAGTTTGATACTTACAGCTGTGCCTGGGAAGGATGATCTGACACCTCGAACAATGAAGGTTGGGATAGGGGGGAGGGATGGGATATTGGTGGCGAGGGCTTGGATGGGGCTGGCAAGGTCTGGGGTGCCGCTCTGGGGGAGCCCGTACAGCTGGGGATTCTTGGGAATGTTGAGTTGGGGACTGGGCAGGTTGGGGAACTGTATGGGCCAAAATACGGGGAGAGCGGCGAACGGGGACAATTATTGGAGGGACATGCCTGGAGGAATGGGAATGGCTGGGAAGGTCTTCTACAGGGGGAGGGGCTTCTACAGGGGGAGGGGCTTCTACAGGGGGGCTTCTACAGGGGGGGGGGCTGGGCAGGGGGGGGAGAATGATGCCCAGAAGTGCAGTGTCCATCTGAAATATATAATAAAACAGAATTTATGCTTACCTGATAAATTACTTTCTCCAACGGTGTGTCCGGTCCACGGCGTCATCCTTACTTGTGGGAATATCTCTTCCCCAACAGGAAATGGCAAAGAGTCCCAGCAAAGCTGGCCATATAGTCCCTCCTAGTCATTCGACCGACGGACAGGAGGAAAAATATAGGAGAAACCATATGGTACCGTGGTGACTGTAGTTAGAGAAAATAATTCATCAGACCTGATTAAAAAACCAGGGCGGGCCGTGGACCGGACACACCGTTGGAGAAAGTAATTTATCAGGTAAGCATAAATTCTGTTTTCTCCAACATTGGTGTGTCCGGTCCACGGCGTCATCCTTACTTGTGGGAACCAATACCAAAGCTTTAGGACACGGATGAAGGGAGGGAGCAAATCAGGTTACCTAAACGGAAGGCACCACGGCTTGCAAAACCTTTCTCCCAAAAATAGCCTCCGAAGAAGCAAAAGTATCAAATTTGTAAAATTTGGCAAAAGTGTGCAGTGAAGACCAAGTCGCTGCCTTACATATCTGATCAACAGAAGCCTCGTTCTTGAAGGCCCATGTGGAAGCCACAGCCCTAGTGGAGTGAGCTGTGATTCTTTCAGGAGGCTGCCATCCGGCAGTCTCGTAAGCCAATCGAATGATGCTTTTAAGCCAAAAGGAAAGAGAGGTAGAAGTCGCTTTTTGACCTCTCCTTTTACCAGAATAGACGACAAACAGAGAAGATGTTTGTCTGAAATCTTTTGTAGCTTCTAAATAGAATTTTAGAGCACGGACTACGTCCAAATTGTGTAACAAACGTTCCTTCTTTGAAACTGGATTCGGACACAAAGAAGGTACAACTATCTCCTGGTTAATATTTTTGTTAGAAACAACCTTTGGAAGAAAACCAGGCTTAGTACGCAAAACCACCTTATCTGCATGGAACACCAGATAGGGCGGAGAACACTGCAGAGCAGATAACTCTGAAACTCTTCTAGCAGAAGAAATAGCAACCAAAAACAAAACTTTCCAAGATAACAACTTAATATCTATGGAATGTAGAGGTTCAAACGGAACCCCTTGAAGAACTGAAAGGACTAGATTTAAACTCCAGGGAGGAGTCAAAGGTCTGTAAACAGGCTTGATCCTAACCAGAGCCTGAACAAATGCTTGAACATCTGGCATAGCTGGCAGTCGTTTGTGTAGTAAGACAGATAAAGCAGAAATCTGTCCCTTTAGAGATCTCGCAGATAATCCTTTATCCAAACCTTCTTGCAGAAAGGAAAGAATCTTAGGAATTTTTATCTTATTCCATGGGAATCCCTTGGATTCACACCAACAGATATATCTTTTCCATATTTTATGGTAAATCTTTCTAGTTACCGGTTTTCTGGCCTGAACCAGAGTATCTATCACAGAATCTGAAAACCCACGCTTTGATAGAATCAAGCGTTCAATCTCCAAGCCGTCAGCTGGAGGGAGACCAGATTTGGATGTTCGAATGGACCCTGAACAAGAAGGTCCTGTCTCAAAGGTAGCTTCCATGGTGGAATCGATGACATATTCACCAGGTCTGCATACCAAGTCCTGCATGGCCACGCAGGAGCTATCAAGATCACCGAGGCCCTCTCCTGTTTGATCCTGGCTACCAGCCTGGGAATGAGAGGAAACGGTGGAAACACATAAGCTAGGTTGAAGGTCCAAGGCGCTACTAGTGTATCCACTAGAGTCGCCTTGGAATCCCTGGATCTGGACCCGTAGCAAGGAACCTTGAAGTTCTGACGAGACGCCATCAGATCCATGTCTGGAATGCCCCATAATTGAGTCAACTGGGCAAAAATCTCCGGGTGGAGTTCCCACTCCCCCGGATGGAATGTCTGACGACTCAGATAATCCGCTTCCCAGTTTTCCACACCTGGGATGTGGATCGCAGATAGATGGCAGGAGTGATTCTCCGCCCATTGTATTATTTTGGTCACTTCTTTCATCGCCAGGGAACTCCTTGTTCCCCCCTGATGATTGATATACGCAACAGTCGTCATGTTGTCTGATTGGAATCTTATGAATCTGGCCTTTGCAAGCTGAGGCCAAGCCCTGAGAGCATTGAATATATAGTTCCAGAATGTTTATCGGGAGAAGAGACTCTTCCCGAGACCATAGTCCCTGAGCTTTCAGGGATTCCCAGACCGCACCCCAGCCCACTAGACTGGCGTCGGTCGTGACAATGACCCACTCTGGTCTGTGGAAGCTCATTCCCTGGGATAGGTGGTCCAGGGATATCCACCAACGGAGTGAATCTCTGGTCTTCTGATCTACTTGAATCACTGGAGACAAGTCTGTATAGTCCCCATTCCACTGTTTCAGCATGCACAGTTGTAATGGTCTTAGATGAATTCGCGCAAAAGGAACTATGTCCATTGCTGCAACCATCAACCCTACTACTTCCATGCACTGAGCTATGGAAGGACGTGGAACAGAATGAAGAACTTGAAAAGCGCTTAGAAGTTTTGACTTTCTGACATCTGTCAGAAAAATCCTCATTTCTAAGGAATCTATTATTGTTCCCAAGAAGGGAACTCTTGTTGACGGAGACAGAGAACTTTTTTCTATGTTCACCTTCCATCCGTGAGATCTGAGAAAGGCCAGAACGATGTCTGTATGAGCCTTTGCTTTTGAAAGGGACGACGCTTGTATTAGAATGTCGTCCAAGTATGGTACTACTGCAATGCCCCTCGGTCTTAGAACCGCTAGAAGGGACCCGAGTACCTTTGTGAAAATCCTTGGAGCAGTGGCTAATCCGAATGGGGGGCCACAAACTGGTAATGTTTGTCCAGAAAGGAGAACCTTAGGAACTGATGATGTTCTTTGTGGATAGGAATATGAAGGTACGCATCCTTTAGATCCACGGTAGTCATGAATTGACCTTCCTGGATAGTGGGTAGAATCGTTCGAATGGTTTCCATTTTGAACGATGGTACCCTGAGAAATTTGTTTAGGATCTTTAAATCCAGAATTGGTCTGAAGGTTCCCTCTTTTTTGGGAACTACGAACAGATTTGAGTAAAATCCCATTCCTTGTTCCGTCATTGGAACTGGGTGTATCACTCCCATCTTTAACAGGTCTTCTACACAATGTAAGAACGCCTGTATCTTTATTTGGTTTGAGGATAAGTGAGACATGTGGAACCTTCCCCTTGGGGGTAGTTCCTTGAATTCCAGAAGATAACCCTGAGAAACTATTTCTAGCGTCCAGGGATCCTGAACATCTCTTGCCCAAGCCTGAGCAGAGAGAGAGAGTCTGCCCCCCACTAGATCCGGTCCCGGATCGGGGGCTACTCCTTCATGCTGTTTTGTTAGCGGTAGCAGGCTTCTTGGTCTGCTTACCCTTGTTCCAGCCTTGCATCGGTTTCCAGGCTGGTTTGGACTGTGAGGCATTACCCTCTTGCTTAGAGGATGCAGAATTAGAGGCCGGTCCGTTCCTGAAATTACGAAAGGAACGAAAATTAGACTTATTCTTGGCCTTGAAAGGCCTATCTTGTGGGAGGGCGTGGCCCTTTCCCCCAGTGATGTCTGAGATAATCTCTTTCAATTCTGGTCCAAAGAGAGTTTTACCCTTGAAGGGGATGTTAAGCAATTTTGTCTTGGATGATACATCCGCTGACCAAGACTTTAGCCAAAGCGCTCTGCGCGCCACAATTGCAAACCCTGAATTTTTCGCCGCTAATCTAGCTAATTGCAAAGCGGCATCTAAAATAAAAGAGTTAGCCAACTTAAGTGCGTGAACTCTGTCCATAACCTCCTCATATGGAGTCTCTCTACTGAGCGACTTTTCTAGTTCCTCGAACCAGAACCATGCTGCTGTAGTGACAGGAACAATGCATGAAATGGGTTGTAGAAGGTAACCTTGCTGTACAAAAATCTTTTTAAGCAAACCTTCCAAAACTTGTCAATAAAGCACAAAAAACGTTTTAAAACAAAACGGTTACTGTCTCTTTAAATTTTAAACAGAGCACACTTTATTACTGAATATGTGAAAAAATATGAAGGAATTGTTCAAAATTTACCAAAATTTCACCACAGTGTCTTAAAACATTAAAAGTATTGCACACCAATTTTCAGAGCTTTAACCCTTAAAATAACGAAACCGGAGCCGGTTACAGATTTAACCCCTATACAGTCCCAGCTACAGCCTTTGCTGTGACTTTACCAAGCCCAGAGGGGAATACGATACCAAATGACGCCTTCTAGGAACTTTTCCAACTACTTTCGGGTCCTCACACATGCATCTGCATGTCTTGCTCTCAAAAACAACTGCGCAGTAATGGCGCGAAAATGAGGCTCAGCCTACAACTGGGAAGGCCCTTCCTGACTGGAAAAGGTGTCTAACATAGTGCCTGACGTTAAAAAACGTTCCCCTTTATAAGTGTGAATTATCAGCATAAACATGTATAAAATGTCCAAATAAAGCAATCGATCTAGCCCATAAAAGTGTCTACCAGTTTTATAGCCCATATTAAGCCCTTTATTCTGTTTGAGACTAAGAAAATGGCTTACCGGTCCCCATGAGGGGAAATGACAGCCTTCCAGCATTACATATTCTTGTTAGAAATATGTCTAGTCATACCTTAAGCAGAAAAGTCTGCTAACTGTTTCCCCCAACTGAAGTTACTTCATCTCAACAGTCCTATGTGGAAACAGCAATCGATTTTAGTTAATGTCTGCTAAAATCATCTTCCTCTCACAAACAGAAATCTTCATCTTTTTCTGTTTCAGAGTAAATAGTACATACCAGCACTATTTTAAAATAACAAACTCTTGATAGTAGAATAAAAAAAAAAACTACAACTAAACACCACATACTCTTAACCATCTCCGTGGAGATGTTGCCTGTGCAACGGCAAAGAGAATGACTGGGGTGGGCGGAGCCTAGGAGGGACTATATGGCCAGCTTTGCTGGGACTCTTTGCCATTTCCTGTTGGGGAAGAGATATTTCCACAAGTAAGGATGACGCCGTGGACCGGACACACCAATGTTGGAGAAAATATATATATATGTTTTAACATTTCATACATCATGATCTCAAAGAAAGGCATTTTTAACATGATTATGTTTTATATATACTTAGAAGTGGTTTACAATTTATTAACAATGATGATATAAGAATATGGTATGCATATAGGCACTCAAATGAATAGCAAGGAGTGTCTGTCCAATAAGAAGATGATTATTGTGGTTTGTCATTGAATATGCAAGTGACATGATGTCATTCATTAAAAATAAGACATAAAATGAAACATAATACAAGCATATGTTCATGCTGCATGATATGGAAAGGGGGGCAGTAGTGGATAATCCTTTTTAAATTGTCAAAGCTGTAGACTTTGAATTTCATCATGAGAATGTTTACAAACAATAAGACATGTTGGATACATGTTAGATAGCTTTCACATACCATCAGACTCCATGGCCGCCTCTTCCTCCTCTGTCCCACATATTACATCAATATCTGTAAAACATAACATGTTGTGTACACGTTAATATCAGATATTATAACATATGTTACTGTTGCTACAAGACACACATCAGTGTTGCATGAAAGATATACTGATCCAAAGTTATGATTTACATCATTTTGATGGAGCATACAAATGACATTAGATATGTTATTCTCAATGAGCAAGAATTTAATGTTAGTGTTTGGATTTCATATAAATTCACAAAATAAGAGTACATGCAACATTTGAGAGTTCTCATGTGTGTATCACTTCATGATTGTTTACACAATTTAAAAGAACAACAAACATATGTTATCCATCTTCTGAACAACAAAGGTGTAGACTAAGAAGCTTTGAGATATTAATCTTTCAATATGTAAATAAATTTGAGATATAATCATAATACTAAATTATATGTTTGAGTCAAATGTAATGCTTCATCAGAATCATGATCATAATATATATTACATATACACCTTCAATGACATATGAATGAGTCAATGAACTTACCAGAATGCTTGGAAACAATTTCCAAGTCGGTGCTGGATCCCCCTGGACTCCCAACAAGAACTAGATCTATAAATGATATAGATATCTATTAGTGATCACAGTTTGGACATCACTAAGTCACATCATTATCGATTTTTAAAAAAATTATACTTAGAACTGAGAACAATAGAGCACTAATCTGAAGAATAAATGCATGAGTGAATCCAGGTTATTCTGAATAAAAAGATGTCTTTAACATATGTTGAATTTCTGACTATATAAGACACACAAATCATCTCATATGATTATATTGCATATCTAAATATACCCATTAATCAATGTTTTTAAACGAATACACACAAATAACATTTTAATTTAAAATGGGTGATAAATCAAACCAAAGCCATGTGTCATATCGATCCATTTGTGCAACTGATCACAATGCAAAACAGAAGTTATTCATCCAAATATGTAATCATGGTGCTGTTAGGGTATGCTTATATCTATAAAGTAAGTCCAAGACTAAATATGTCATTTAGATATCAATATTGTTTCATCCAAACAATGTAATGAGGAAGGAATCAATTTATTATTAAAGGGACACTGACATCAATTTGGTTAAAACATTTTTTTTTTAATTTTAATTTGAAATAAACACAAAAGATAATTGAGACATACCATAGTCTTGAGAACCCTGGCCCGAGGGTCCAGCACCAACATCCATATCTGTAAAATATTCAATGAGGATTGGATATCATTAATAATAATCAGGACATGTATATAAAAAATATAAAAATACATTTACATTTAATAAATAAGAATATATTTTTATTCACATGAGTTAATTGTTTCATCAATTAATGTATCATTAAATAGATCCTGTATTCTTATTTTCCAAACTTTAATTAATTTCTTTAATTTTTACATTCTTATCAATTGATATCTATATTTCCTTGTTTATTCTTTTGATCTTGCTAGTATATTTTGTAGAATGTAGAAGATTATAAATAAGGATACTGTATTCTTCCCATATATACTAATTAATGTATACATTTGACCAACATGTGTAAAGCAAAGACAGTAACAGCAAACCCATGTTCACGTGTGTGCGCAATTCTATCTTTAGTGATCATTATGCAATGATTCTATGCAGAATTGCGCATCCGTGATTTGACCAACATGTGTAAAGCAATGACAGTAACAGCAAACCCATGTTCACATGTGTGCGCAATTCTATCTTTCGTGATCATTACGCAATGATTCTATGCGGAATTGTGCATCCGTGAATCAGAATTAATTTGGATATATTAGTGTGATGAGTATCATTTCATAAAAAATTATGATATATTTTCAATTGGGTGTATTACGAGATTGAAATTGTATATTTGTTAATATTGAACAATAACAAATAATATGTATAACTGGCTTATGATTAGAGAGTCAATGTATGAAATTGTGGATGCTCGGAATATCACGGATGCGCAATTCCATTTTCACTCTGTGACGCATATTCTGGATAACGCAAGAAACATCATTCCTATTTCATGTGTGACGATTCTAAAATCAGATATCTAAACATCATATCTAGCGTATGTTATGATATCTATATAGGTTAAATATATGACTATCTACACATTTATTAAAATTATTTTAAAATATTAATATATTATATAAAGTACGATATTTACCTTGTTCAGCCTCTTTTTCTACTCCTCCCAGGCCAATGGACGGAGAAGCAGCTGCACTGGACCCCGGGTCCTGAGTTTTGGATCCAGCAGCTGTGAGGGAAGAAGAAGAGGCCGAGGATGGAGAGGATCTAAATCTTTTGGGGATCCGGAGATTGAGGAGCTCGCATAAAGTCACCTCATAAGGGAGTAGGCAGAGTTTCCGTGCGGGTTTAATTTTGCGGCCATCCCTGCGACGGGCTTGTACCCACTCCTTTATGATGTCGACTTTCTTGTGCAGACGCAACCTCATTTCTCCGAACCTCCGCATGATCTGATCCTGGCTCCTCTGGACGCCCAACACCAATTGAACCTTATTGGTGATGGACTCCCAGAGGGCCTTCTTAACATTCGCATCTGTCGACCTCTTCTGGTTCCCAAACAGCTGAGGATAAAACATCTGGATGGCGTGGACCAGTGCAGCACTCTACTGCTTGTCAAACCTGGGAGGTGTCATGCCTGCCGCGTTGTAGAGATATATATTCCGAATATATGTTACTGCCAGCAGGCATTAGAGAACTGAAAAAGATGGCAACGTGTAATGGACTTTTATATGGTGAAGTAAACATGAGATGCACCATGGGACATGTTATCTGTACATCTGATTGGATAAAAGTTTTAAATATTGTTATCATGTCTGTGAGACCATCCTGACTCAAGTTGTGTTTGTGTGATGAACTCTGATTGGCCGTTCCTTAATGTTTCATATCTTAGTAACTTCCATACACATAACTCTTGGTGGTGCTTATTTGTAACTCATGGGCCTGTCATGCAGATATGTGTGATGCAGATTTAATATACGTGATCTGTTAAATATTAGTGTTTAAATTCTCGTTAAAATCTAATACTGTCACATTATTAAATGTTGTAGACATTTCTCGGTTTAATATCAGTCTGTTTCTTTAATACAAATACGTTGGATTAATACACATTTAACATTGTATGTATTTATTGTTCATAAAATCAATTTAGTGACTTATTGTGAAGTATTGACATTGCTCTATTAAATGTATTTATAATGCACATCGATTGTGTGCTATTGGTGACATTAGACTAGAATGTTTAAAGATGCAAATCTCGTGTTTCAAGATACGTTTCCCACGCAACATTTCAGAATGTGCAATTTCTGGTTATAATGTCCGTAACTTGGATAATCTGTTTATAAATGTTAAACTACAGGTTTGTTTGTTATTAGTAAATAAACCTCGAGCTTGTATTTGTCTGAACTGATCATATATGTTATTGTGCAATGGCGTCTTTATTTTTAAACAGACATTACAACCAAACAATTGTATCAAATGATCTGTAGAGATCAAAAATGTTTTGACTTTAAAATGTAACTCAATTTAACTTTTTATTTAGATATCCTTAACAGAAGAAATTTCAATGCACATAGTTGAGCCAATCACATAAGACATCTCTGTGCATCCACCAATCTTCATCTACTGAGCCTATCTCGATATGCTTTTCAAGCAAAGTATGTCAAGATAATGAGATAAGAGAAGTAAAAGACATGCTTTAAATCTCTTAAAGGGACACTGTACACAAAATGTTTCTTTGGTGATTCAGATTGAGCATTACATTTCACGCAACTTTCTAATTTACTCCTATTATCAAATTTTCATCATTCTCTTGGTATGTTTATTTGAAATGCAAGAATGTAAGTTTAAATGCCGGCCCATTTTTGGTGACTAACCTGGGTTGTCCTTGCTGATTGTTGGATAAATTAATCCAACAATAAAAAAGTGCTGTTCAGAGTACTAAAACAAAAACCATTAGATGCCTTCTTTTTCAAATAATGATAGCAAGAGAACGAAGAAAAATTGATAATAGGAGTCAATTAGAAAGTTGCTTAAAATTGCATGCTCTTTCTGAATTAAAAAAGAATTTTTTTTTGATCAGTCTCCCTTTAAGGATATTTTGATTTCATGTCCCTATAAGGAGACATTTCCCAATAATGCTTGAAAGATCATAAACCTATGCACTTTCCTTTCTCAAACTTAGTATAACATGTGACTAAAGCATATTTAGATTAGCTTTTGGATTGTTTTCCCCACTGTGAATGAAATATATATTCTAATGGCTGGATTTCGCCGTCTTCAGCTTAAATCGACATTAAGCTATATGTTCTTTACGTATTTCTATGGCTAATAGAATATTAAATTAACTTCATATTTAGTTTTATTCTCTCATTAGCTTTTAAATATATATATTCTTGGATTAAAAACATAGCTACATAGGCTATTTTGATGCTGATTGTTGGTTGCACATAGATGTCTTATGTCATTGTCTAAGACATGTGCATTGATATATCTTTTTCAAAGTATATTTAAAGACTGAATGTAATTAAATAGTACATTCAAAATATTTAAATAATTTATTTTTATTGTTTAAAATTCAATACACAATATATTTTTGGAATGTCTCTTTAAGGATCAAACCATTAGGAATATGTTGATTTAACATTGTAGAAATAAACTAAAGGGGAATGAAAATACATATAGATATGTGATATATAACCAAGAGCTAAGATAAATGATTATGTGAAATTATATCACAAACTAGCTATAGTTAAATGACCCTTCAAATGACTCCACTAGAACAGAAAATCAATCAATATGGCATCAAATAACTAGCTTGTGTGAAATATGAAGTTAAATGACTTACCATTTTCATGATTTTTAAAGCTAGATTTATGTAAATAATGTTTTTGTATACCTAAGGAAGATATAAGATCTTATAAACCAATTTAAAATTCAACCACACTGTCACTTTAATGAAAGTGAACCACTTTCCCTTCTTAAAAGTGAAAATAACAAAGTTGTTATGTCGAATTCTGACTACATATCCGAAAATATGTTTAAATTGTAACATCTATAAATTACACAATAAAAGCATTGATGGATTTCAATCCAAAATTAATGTATAAAAGCTACTTGACTTTAACATTCTCTGAATAAGTGGATTTTCAATAATTAATTCAATACATGATGCCTAATTTGATATTATGCATGTGCTTGTCAAATAGACAACTACCAGTCATGGGAGTCAACAAATTTTTTAATTGACAGATTATATGGATATTTATTATAATCTGTTAAAAAGATGGTCTTTTATAAAATAATAAAAGGTTTATTATTCGAAAGAAATTATTTTTTTTTAAATAAAAAAAATAGAACAAGTGTTATTCATCACAGATGAAAATCTGAAAAAAAAAAATAAAAAATACATTAGTTATTTAATACACACATCTCGTAAAATATTCATTAAATAAAATAAATTTAAAATCATCTTGTGTCTATGCTCTAACTTTTTGCGAAATTTTATCAATATATTTTGGAATATTAAAAAAAAATCAAAAAAAAAATCTATACCTATCCATCAGTTAAAATACCATTATATTGTGTAATCAATATTACATTTAAATATCATTTCAAATTATACCAAATAATGCATATAACATTTAAAATATTAAAAATACATATATGTATGCTGAACATAAATGTAATATTTCATGTCCATTCAAATACCTCTATATCAACTATAATATGTATTCCTTTGTCTGATTGTTCATAATTGAATTCTTCTGTATTACAAAGAAGGGGTAATGTATGTAAGCTACAAATATTCTAATATAGGACATTAATCTTTTTTTTTAAATATTTTACATTCTTATTCCTGTGATTCTTAACTAGCATGCATTGGGCAAACCAACCTGGATTATGCATGGTCTTTGAAAGTCAATTCTCTAGAAAACAGTTTATCTTCAATAGGTGTCTTATTCATCATTTCCAAAATAGAGGACTGTGAAATACCATCTAAAAATAAAAAAATAATCTAAGTGTCTCCAATAGGATGCCTCCACAGCCTTAATCCATCAAATAGTTGCAACTTACCATGTGAACGTGTCTTTGTATGGTTTTCAAGGTCAGCACATTTGAAACACAATGCCAGACATGATCCCATTGGTATTCTTCACTTTCAATCTTGGATTCTTCACTTTCAGTCTGGGAATTCTTCACTTTCAGTCTTCGAATTCTTCACTTTCAGTCTTTAGATGAAGTCATCTCCCTAATGGCAGAAAAAGTGTTATTAAAAATATTATTACAAGTGTGTGAATCAGTTCAGTACCCCTCTCCCACCCCCCATTTCTGAATCAATTTCTGTCACTAGCTTACTAAGCGTGTGTAGCATCTTGCGTTATGTTCTATCAATCAAGTGTGAAGATGAGTCATATTGAGCAGAACGAACCTGTAATGTGTGACTTTGAATCTAACTTTGAACCATAGTCATGCTAGAGGATAGTCATGCTAGAGGATCCCTTTCTGAGTATTTAAATTTTAAGTAATGTGTAAACTAAATACTAGTTTTGTAAAATGTATGCCATATGATGTATTTGTGTGAAAAGTTCCTGCCAGCCACAGTCCATACATTTATACTTACCAGCTGATGTTGTCATTAAAAACCAGGTGGCAAAGACTCGCTACAGGACCCAATGACCAGAGCATCACCTATATTAATAAATGAAAAAAATTGTTATCATTTGATGAACAATCATTTCCCTAGAGTTCACATCTATTGACAATACTCCAATCTAACTTCTATTATTTACCGTCTGAAGTGGCGGTTGATGATGTCTGCTCTGACATTGAGCCCCTCATCCCGGAATGGCCCCTCTAGAATAGGATCGTCCTCCTCATCTCTGAGGAGGTTTTGGGGCGCCTGGACGGCCTGCAGCATCCCAGCCCGCTGTGCAATATTATGCAGGACGCTACATGCTATAACGATCTTAGCCACCTTCTGAGGGCTGTACTGTCAAGGCACCAGAATCTCATTTTGAGGAGCCCAAACATTCTCTCGACCACAGCCCTAGTTCTCTTGTGCGCCCTATTGTAGCGCTCCTGAGCCTCATCAGTAGGGTTACGTAACGGCGTAATGAGCCAAGGCCGGCTCATGTAACCAGAATCACCTATAAATTATGAACAGAACAAAATTAAAATTTAATCCACAAAAATATAAGTATATTAAACAAATATTTTTGTGTACACGATAATCCAATAACAAATGTTTAAATAAAAATAAATAAATAATCTAGTTCAATCTTATTCTCTATCTGAGCATTTCAGCTAAGACATGCTACATATGCGTATTTCGCATAAACCAGACCTTTGCTAAAATACAAACTAAATGGTTAAATTGCATTATCAAGCTTCCCAGTTAAGCTAAAACATGCTACATATCTGCTTTTAGCTAAAACTAGACATTTGCGGAAATAGACAATGACATGGTTAAATTGCATTTGCTATCTGAGCATTTCAGCTAAAACATGCTACATATGCGTATTTCGCATAAACCAGACCTTTGCTAAAATACAAACTAAATGGTTAAATTGCATTTTCAAGCTGCCCATTTAAGCTAAACATGCTACATATCTGCTTTGAGCTAAAACTAGACATTTGCGGAAATAGACGACATGGTTAAATTGCATTTGCTATCTGAGCATTTTAGCTAAGATATGCTACATATGCGTATTTCGCATAAACCAGACCTTTGCTAAAATACAAACTAAATGGTTAAATTGCATTTTCAATCTGCACATTTAAGGTAAGGCATGCTACATATCTGCTTTGAGCTAAAACTAGACATTTGCAAAAATAGACAATGACATGGTTAAATTGCATTCTCTATCTAAGCATTTAAGGTAAGACATGCTACATATCTGCTTTGAGCTAAAACTAGACATTTGCGAAAATAGACAATGACATGGTTAAATTGCATTCTCTATCTAAGCATTTAAGGTAAGACATGCTACATATCTGTTTTGAACTAAAACTAGACATTTGCGGAAAGAGAAATAAATTGTTAAATTGCATCCTATAGCTGCACATTACACTAACAGTTTAAGACTACAGTGGCAATTGTCTAACTAATTAACCATGTTGTGCACAAATACTCACCAACGAGATACCCAGGGGGCATTTGTCTTTCCTCAAACTGCTGCCACACGGAGGACAGAGAGAGGATGTGGGCATCATGACAAGCCCCCCCAAAATTCGCACACACCTGCATAATCCTCATCCGTGCATCACAAACATACTGCACGTTGAGGCTATGCGATTTCGGAAGGGCAAGTCATCAGCTGGAGCACGCAGCGCAATGTGGGTACAATCAATCGCTCCCAAGACATTGGGCAATTCAGAAATAGCAAAGAATTCCCGCTTCAGGCGCCTCCAATCACCATCATTCTGTGGGAATCCTATGTAGTGCTTACTGATATGTACCATGGCATCCAGAAAGTTATCAAACACCCCAGAGAATGTACCTTGAGACAGGCCATGCATGTACATCTCTCCTGATTGAAAACTCCCGGAGGCCAGGACGTATATACAACTTAGCATCTTAGTGATGCCAGGGACAGCAGTCCTTATTCTTATACGTGGCTCCAGATGAGGTCTAAGAACATCGTAAAGGCCAATGAGCTGTTCGCGATTGAGCCTATACTTGTCATAAACCTTGAAGTCGCTCATGTTTTCCAAGGTGGGTCTTACCCTGTATACACGAGGACCTCGAACCAGACGAGCCTTTTGTCTCACTCGGAGCCGCCGAGGCTGCCTGATTCTATCAACCGCTACTTGGCCAACAGCACCACCAGCAGCGTCTACCAGATCATCGTCATCCATATTTGCCAAGCTTAGCAGCACAAAGCCAAACAGCAGAGCAAACACAGCGCAAGGAGTAACAAGGTATGCAAAAACACAGAAGCGAATTGATACAATGTTGATCACCATGGACGCTTTGGCCATGTTGTTTGGGGGATTTATAGTGCAATTAGTCCAATGGTAGTGAGTTTGTAATGATTGCTAATTGTATACACTTGTTTGTATGTGAGCGGCGCGAATGCTTTCAAAGTGGGCGGTTTTGTAGGTGTTTGGTGAAATGTTGTTTTCCCCCAATGAATCTCAATGTGAAAGTGTAAAATATCACACATACAGTGCATGTTTGTAATGTTTGTTCATATGCGTAATAAATATTTATTAAACGCGATCTTATAGTAAAAACCACACGTCCACGCTAACATGAGTGAAAGTGCATAGTTGTGTATAATGTGCATAGAATGTGATCGATCAATGTTGCTGCAATATTGTTTGTTAACGATAAAGTAACAGCTGCCATCTGTAGTATTGTATATATAAGTGATTAGCGAGCTGTCAATATTGTACACGTCCCTTTAAAATCGCAATAATACTGAAGATCTTCCTGCTGCCATCTGTAGTATTGTATATATAAGTGATTTGCGAGATGTAAACATTGTATGCGTCCCTTTAAAATCGCACTAATACTGAAGAACTTCCGACTGTCATCTGTAGTATTGTATATATAAGTGATTTGCGAGATGTAAATATTGTATGCGTCCCTTTAAAATCGCACTAATACTGAAGAACTTCCGGCTGTCATCTGTAGTATTGTATATATAAGTGATTGGCGAGATGTAAATATTGTATGCGTCCCTTTAAAATTGCACTAATACTGAAGAACTTCCGGCTGTCATCTGTAGTATTGTATATATAAGTGATTGGCGAGATGTCAATATTGTATGCGTTCCATTAAAATCGGCATAATAATTCTGAACTTCCGTCTGTCATCTGTAGTATTGTATATATAAGTGATTTGCGAGCTGACAATATTTAGTACGCATCCCTTTAAAATCGCCATAATAATGATGTTCCAAACTGTTGTTTACGTATATGTTGTATTGGCTGCTAAATTTCTGAACGGGGCGGTACAGTCGTAAAGCTGTAATGTGTATGGTTGAATCTTCTAATGACGTCATCATATTATTAACCTGCCTGTGTAGTTATGTAATCCTCATTGTGTTGTTGTATTTGACTACATTGTTATTGTGTGCTGATTAAAATATAAATGTGTGCTTTGTGGTTGCGTGATGCGTGTTATGTACATATACGTATATATTGTGATTGTGTCCCACATATGCTGACTTCTATAAAGCGGTCTCGCATTGTTGTTCCTTCCCATAAACTGACAGCTGTAATCTGTTGTAATGATGTTCCTATTGTACGTAATTCCTAATGGTATATTGTGATCGAATCATGATGTTAAAAGTACATTAAAATCCCTATTTTCTGTTTCGTGATTCATAGAGAGAATGTAATGTGTTTTTCCCCCATTATTTGAATGCACATGTATGAGTGAATGATAAAAGTAATGTATGTGCATCCATGACTGATCATGTGTTAAGCCTATGTAGATATGCTGTTGCTGCAAGCATATGAGTTGAATAAATGAAATGCAATAATAAAGGTAAACGAGAGGTGTTTCCCATTGTCTACTGTTTGTGAAACCTGAAATGTTTCAATTATGTTTGTGTCCGTTTAAATGTGATGTAATTGTTGAAAATGTTTGTTACTAGCGATGTTGATTTGTAGTTGATGTAATGTAAAAGTATGAAACAATTTAATGTTGTTGTGAATTTCCCATAAGTAAACTCCATAAGTCCACCATAGGGAAATAGCCATTTCTTGATCTATTTGTCATATCTGGGTCTAACGCAGAAAAGCATGAGTTATTTTCCGAATTCTAGCACTGGTATTTAGAGTTTTTTTGTCTACGCTTTTTGCGTGCGTTAGGGAAATTTGTCTGTCGCGTGCACGAGCACGTCTTCCCCATAGAAGTCAATGGAGGCTCAAAATTTGTGTGTAAATAATATCCAAGACTGGTTTTGAGCATAAAGTGAGCGAGGTCATGGTCTT
Organism: Bombina bombina; assembly: GCF_027579735.1. NCBI lineage: Eukaryota > Metazoa > Chordata > Amphibia > Anura > Bombinatoridae > Bombina > Bombina bombina. The sequence goes on along the minus strand of NC_069501.1, from coordinate 721,220,092 downwards.
GTGTGAAAAAGTAGCTAAATCGTGCTCATTTCGTAATAAAAAAATTCTTTGTGTATATAATGTGGTGTATATTGTTTGCATGCATCGATGAGTGTATGTTTGTGATAATATCATTAGTTAGATGTAGCTATATGAGTGTCTTTTCCCATCTGTCAATGTAAGTCAATGGCAAAATGGATTTGTGTTGGTTTTTTTTCTAACACCCGAGATCTTGCAACTTTGATCTTTTCTATTTTGATGAAAAAATATTACATATGAAAAATAAATATAGTGTAGTGTTTGTATGAGTGTAAGTGTACTTTGTGTAATATTTGTTTTGTGAATTGTGGATGTTTATTTTGTCGGTAGATGTTAACTCCTGGGTCTGAGCTGTTGGTAGAGATTTGTGCTTTCGGAGATTTTGGAGTGTCGGTAAGTGAACTCTAAATACCAGCAGGCGGTAAAAACCAGCGTTAGAAGCCCTATACGCTGGTTTTGTCGGCTAACGCAAAACTCTAAATCTAGGCGTAAGATTGCTCAGTGTTTGAAATGAGACAGGTTAACTTAAAACTGTTCAGTTTACACTACAGCTGATTTAATTTTGAAATACATACAAACTATCCTGCATTTAACCAGATCTAATGGTATGAGTACCACAGCTTATGGTTCTACCAAGACCATATAGAGTACAACATTTTCAAAATCCATAAGTAAAGCTGACAGATGGGAACATTTGTACACTATATTTGAAGTGGTGCTCTTGGTTGGGGAAAATGGGGAAAAAAACAAACAAACATATGTCAAACTTTTAAAAGTACTTTTCTTCATCTAGCCATCTACCCAGATCATTAATGTACAATTTTAAATTCACAGAATTATTTTTGTTTGCACATTTACAAATATGATTCTTTAAAAAGTGATCCCTTAATTTCTGCAATTTTTTTTATCATGCATGTCACACACTGTTGATTTAGGGGATGCAAGGTGCATAAATGTTTCCTCCTGTGAGTGTTTCTGTGGGTGTCTGTGTTTATGTCTTTGTGCTTTTGTTTGTGTCTCTATGAGTGTGTATCTAATTTTTTCTGTGGGTCTCCCTGTGAGGGTGGGTGCATAGGTCTTTGAGCTTTTTCTATGGGTGTCTCTGTGAGGGTGTGTGTATGTTTGTCTTTGTGTATTTTCTCTGGATGCCTCTGTGAGGGTGGGTGTGTATGTCTGTTTTCTGTGGATGTCTCTGTGAGGGTGTGTGTGTGTGTATGTGTGTATGTATGTCTGTGTTTTCTGTGGATGTCTTTATGTGGGTGTGTGTATTCTGTAGGTGTCTCTGTGAGGGTGTGTGTATGTATGTCTTTCTGTGTTTTCTGTGGGTGTCTCTCTGTGTGTGTATGTCTTTGTGTGTTTTCTGATGCTGTCTCTGTCAGTGTTTCCTTGGGTGTATGTGCAAGTTTGAGTTTGTGTGTGTGTCCATCATCTGTTCCTTTTAAGGACATTTTGACCTTACTACTGATTATTCACATCTTTCTACAGACTTTGAGAATAACGAGACTTTCCGGAAGTCACCAATCCACCATTTAACCTTTAAATTATTGTTTAGGCAGTTCAGGGGTCCTTTCAGCCACTGCATGCTGTTGTCATCATTTAGTTGGCATCTTCCTTTACAAAAAGATAATAAGAACACCATATTTTGTTTTCTAAATCTCCTTTTTTTACAAAACTGTAGTTTACCTCATTACTTGTCAGGTCAATGTAAACAAGTGCTGAGTGTCTGTTTGGGTGTCTGTGTCTGAGTGTGTTTCTTTGCGTGTCTGCTAGAGTGTCTATATGTGAATCCTTATATGTGAGTGTGTGTGTTTCAGTGAATGAGTGTGTCTTTGTGTATGTTACTACCTTTGCAACATTTCCAAGTTTAAATAGACACTTAAGAATAAAGTGCATATATGTTTTAGTCACTTGGTCAAAAATTGCACATTTCAAAGGGGGGGGGGGGGCTGATCAATGGTTAAGTCAAGGGCCCCAAAATATCTAGTGGCGGCCCTGTACATGAGTACCAGAGAAGGAGGCAAAACTGTTTTATAAGTCCTTGCTTGAGTTACAGGTTTAAGGAAGGAGACATGGAAAGTAGTGTGACGGCATTTGGGTTAATGATGCTTGTGATAGGAAATGGTCCAAGAAATATTCCAGCGAGTTTTTTACTGGATATCTGTAATCTGAGGTTTTTTGTAGATAACCAGACCATGTCACCAACGGAGTATATAGGAGGTGTTCTTCTCCTAAGATCATAGTACTGTTTCTGGTTGTTTTGAGCGAGTTGAATATTCTTCTGTAGGATCTGGAAGTTTTCTGTTAATTTATGTGTTAAATCTTCAACACTTGGGGATAACGAACCTTCGGTAGTCATGTACGAAATTCTTGGGTGAATTGCATATATGCATAATTAGCAAAAAATGGAGTGAAGTTAGTGGATGAGTTTAAAGTGTTATTTTAGGGGGGCGGAGCATACGGAATGGCCGCACCACACTAAAGCTCCGGATCCGGCAGTGGCAGAGCCCTTCCCTAGGCGTGTAGATTGTGCCTTAGACATGCAGATCTTGAGGGATAAACACCCAGGGGTACTACCAGACCTCACAGGCGTTCCATCTGTGCACTGACCGGCACTGCTGAGCCCCAATGTGACCCGCAGGGCAGGCCGCATAATAGGCACTAGTAAATTTGAAGACTTCGCGCCACTAGGGTAGTCAGACTCTCATCAAAGGACCTCAGGAAGTGCACGATCAACCCAGAGCACGTAATAAATGCTCCTCACATCCTTCCAGAATCCACCCCAGAAACAGCCCGACTTAGTAGGGCTTGATGCGCAACGCAACTACACCTCAGAGATGCCATTACAGGGGTAAGCCTGCACTGAACATTGTCACACAAAGAATGAATCTATAGGCAGCACCCGATTAATCTGAGCTTAACATCAGCAATTACAATGCTCCGTCTCTGAACAACAATATACAGCACTGACTCTGTGTTATGTTATTATGTAAACCGGACACAAGGCACACCTAACTACTAAAAGCACTCAGTGAAGCAGCTGCATATTTAGATACAGCCCATACAGCACTGTGACACCTTGGCTGTGACTCTTAATGTGTTTGCAGATTCTCACAGCTATCATACAACAGCTTGAGGCTCACACTTCAGCTCTGCTCAATCTTCCTAATTAAAAAAAAAAACATCAGAGGGTGAAATGGGCGCAAAAGGCAGCAGGTTGTTTCTTTTAAAAAATATATTATAGGGGGCGCCCTTACTACAACAATGGTTGTATAATTTGCAATCTTATAAAATGTATTAGAAGGTGACAAATTAGTCTATGGGGCCCATTTATCAAAGGGCTTGCGAACCTGATCCGACACTGCGGATCAGGTCCGCAAGACCTCGCTAAATGCGGAGAGCAATACGCTCTCCGCATTTAACATTGCACCAGCAGCTCACAAGAGCTGCTGGTGCAACGCCGCCCCCTGCTGACTCGCGGCCAATTGGCCGCCAGCAGGGAGCTGTCAATCAACCCGATCGTATTCGATCGGGTTGATTTCCGGCGATTCCTGTCCGCCTGCTCAGAGCAGGCGGACAGGGTTATGAAGCAGCGGTCTTTAGACCGCTGCTTCATAAGTTGTGTTTCTGGCGAGTCTGAAGACTCGCCAGAAACACGGCCCTTCAAGCTCCGTACGGAGCTTGATAAATGGGCCTGTATGTCTGTGAACCCTAGATGTCACTGTGTCACAATAGGCTAGTATAGTGTATATATGAACTTCATTCAGTTATAATTACTGAGTAAAAGCTAATGTAAAATACTAACAATGAATGAAACAATTATAACAGTATAATAATAAAACAAATAATACTCAAAATTGTTAATATATAAATATACAGTAAATATATATGAAAAGTCTCTTTTGAAGACAATGTGGTCAGTTGGAGGCAGCAATCTGTAACGGACCAGGCCTGGATCCAAGAACAGCAGTCTAAAAAAACAAGAGAAGACAGATGCGCCACATGGCCCAATATTGTTTGATCCAAAGATGTAATCATTGTGTGTATTAAATGCACTCACGTGTGATGTAGCACCTCAAGTGGTGCAATTGGAGCAGTCTGGGATCTATAACAGTCACCCAGAAGACCGACCTCCTGGGAGTAGTAGATCATCTGTGATAAAAATAAAAGACACAGAGTGCCTATATGGCCTAGTACTGTTTATCCCAAGATAAATGCAAATAGATTTTATAGTATGCATTCACATTTGTTGTAGCATCTCCTTTGATGCTAATAGAGCAGGCTACACAATAATGGTCCCAAAAGAATTCAGGTGGATGCAGAAAGTGTTAAAAGTAATCAACTTACTTTATTAAAATTGTTAAAATCAACTAGCAACGCGTTTCTCAGCCACCAGTGGCTGTTTCATCAGGCTTAATAAAAATAGTTCACAAACACTTGCTATATATGCCAAACAAACAAATTAAAACAATTAGCAGCACCTGATATGGGAGTGGCCTGGATTAGCAACCAGCTTTGTTATAGCCAATCAAACTAGTTCACATATTATGACATAAGCATGTAAACATTGCAGATCATCCAAATCTTATGACAAAAACCATAATCATGTAATATGGGTGCAATATAATAAACACCATAACATCATATCTCATAATTAAGACCACATAAAATTAGTAAGTGACTATCATTGGGTGATTCTACCAAATACCCCCTATGTATATATACCCAAAGTAAATGACATACCCAGCATAACTAACCATATAGTTATAAATTTCAACATAAAACAATGAACCTGTCTAAACTCGTTTATTTCACCAAGCTATTATAAAAACACTCAATTATCAGGTTCATTGTTTTATGTTGAAATCTATAACTATATGGTTAGTTATGATGGGTATGTCATTTACTTTGGGTATATATACATAGGGGGTATTTGGTAGAATCGCCCAATGATATTCACTTACTAATTTTATGTGGTCTTAATTATGAGATATGATGTTATGGTGTTTATTGTATTGCACCCATATTACATGATTATGGTTTTTGTCATAAGATTTGGATGATCTGCAATGTTTACATGCTTATGTCATAATATGTGAACTAGTTTGATTGGCTATAACAAAGCTGGTTGCTAATCCAGGCCACTCCCATATCAGGTTCTGCTAATTGTTTTAATTTGTTTGTTTGGCATATATAGCAAGTGTTCGTGAACTATTTTTATTAAGCCTGATGAAACAGCCACTGCTGGCTGAGAAATGCGTTGCTAAATGATTTTAACAATTTTAATAAAGTAAGTTGATTACTTTTAACACTTGCTGCCTCCACCTGAATTCGTTTGGGACCATTATTGTGTATCCTGATTCTACCTGGAGTTTTTGAGTATCCTGATTGCCCTTGAATAAGTCTGTTGGGTGACTGTATTAATCCCAGCCTGCTCTATTAGCATCAAAGGAGATGCTACAACAAATGTGAGTGCATACTATAAAATCTATTTGCATTTATCTTGGGATAAACAGTACTAGGCCATATAGGCACTCTGTGTCTTATTTTTATCACAGATTATCTACTACTCTCAGGAGGTTGGTCTTCTTGGTGACTGTTATAGATAGTCCAATATCGTTGATAACTGAATGTGTGTATTTGATTAGAACAATTGTAGTCCTGTAAATATTACTCTTTTCAGAGTCCCACACTTGCGGTTATAAACAGGGTATAAATTGCTGGCAGTCCCGTAAATATTACTCCTCTCAGAGTCCCACACTTGCGGTATATATACAGGATGCAAATAAATGTTTAATAACACTATTATCCCAAGAACAGTTCAAGAAAATGAGAATGAAAGGCTTACCACACGCTCTGCGGCTCCTCAAGAGTACGGATAATATCTCCATGAAATCCTCTCATGTTGTCAGGTAGCCAGTCGGTTTTTCAGTATAGAATGTAACGCCAAACTTTGTTGTACTGTGAACAGCCTCGTTCTCAAGCCGGCAACTCGTCATCCAGCTAGGCTAACCAGTAAGATCGTGGGGATCCTCCACACCCCCAGAGCAATACAGAAAGTAACAATAACGACAAAGAAGTTACAATCTTACCGGAATGATGAGCAAGGAGAGGAGGACGAATATATGTAAAAAGTTCAATTTATTGATTCCAGTTTAAAAGCAAAAAAAGACACAGCAAGACAGAGAGAAGAGCTGTTCTCTCTGTCTTGCTGTGTCTTTTTTTGCTTTTAAACTGGAATCAATAAATTGAACTTTTTACATATATTCATTCTCCTCTCCTTGCTCATCATTCCGGTAAGATCGTAACTTCTTTGTCGTTATTGTTACTGACTGTTATAGATCCCAGACTGCTCCAATTGCACCAATTGAGGTGCTACATCACATGTGAGTGCATTTAATACACACAAGATTACATCTTTGGATCAAACAATATTGGGCCATGTGGCACATCTGTCTTCTCTTGTTTTTTTAGACTGAGGTTTTTTCTTTTACCCTGCAGTTTTTTTTAAGCAGCAGGTTCAATTGCTTGTCCAGGCGCTGCCTATTATCTTGACCCACCATAAATAACTCACACATCCCAGTGTGAGTGCTCTAATACAGAAAACCATACCTTTGATAGTCACATCTACAGAGGTGCCTGCCCTGCGAGCCCCAACATGGTGCTCAGAAGAAACACTAAACAAGAAAAGGGCCTAAAGACGAATGCTAATGCCCCCAAGGTTACTACTTATTTTAAGAGCTCAGAGCGAGTGAGAAAACCAGAAATATCTCTAGGTGGTAGCGATGATGAAGCTATGTCTGACAATCCAGACACCTCCCTGATGCCTGCAACCTCACCTAATCCTCGTGAGCTAGCCGCAGACGAACCTGTAACCCTAAAGGCAATGGAAGGTCTCATAAACCAAGTAAAGTCCTGCATTAAATCTGAATGTACAGACTTGAAAAAAGAGATAACTGATCAAAACCTGTTCCAGTCCTTGGCCAAAGCTAATCAAAGAGTGGTTGAGGAGATACTTCTTGAAAGAGCCCATCGGGCATTGCGCCCTAAACCCAAGGAAAATCAGCCTCCAAGGGATATCACATTATGCTTCCAAAGCCATAGAGACAGAGAAAAAAATTTCAGTTTGCCAGAGCTCAGTCATCTTTCTCTTTTATGGGTGCCAAAGTACAAATCTATGGATCTTTCTACACAAACTTTACTACTAAAAAGACAGTTTGCTTTTTTCACTAACCATCTATGATCATTGAAAATACCCTATAGATGTGGTTTTCCAGTGTCTTGCAAGTAATAAAAGATGTCAGACACCATGAATGCCTCAACCCTGCTGCTATACCTGAATTCTGCAAGCAGCTTGATCTCCCACTTCCAGAAGTAAATGGACCTTCCTCGCCTAAAGTCCCATCATTACCTGCAAAATCACAAGGTAGACTGTGGTCTGAGATTGCCAGTAAGCAAGCCAAAAAGAGACAAAATCCTGAACCAGTTGACCCCTTGGACACCTCCTGATTTCAACGTGGTAATCTGCACTCCCGGGACTCTGTGAGTATGGTAGGCAGGGTACCTGAACCCTGCAGATAGTACTGCTTACATTAAAATTGACTCTTATACCAAGAGACTAATGCCACAAGTAGTCACTTGACTCTGGGACTTTCTGCCCTTATGATTACTATGACCAGTATGCAATTAATGAACATTTAATTTTTATTTATTTTTTTGCTTTACTTTAACATGCTTGGCTTTTTCCTTATAAGTTATAAGCAGCCTCACATTGTTAGTGAAATCATTACTGAACTGATGTAACCTAGTTTGGATATATTTTTCTGGTTTTCTACTTGCTCTCTAGTTGCGATTTATTCGTGGCCTGGAAAGCAACTATGGTATATATTTGCTGCATTTTGCTAACTACTGATGTGGGTAAAATTTGATTGTTTCTTCTCTGAGTTGCTAAAGAGATGATTGTTATCTTATGTAATCTTGTGTTTCCGGTAACACTGCTCAATCTTCCCCTCATAGAATTTAAATGTTTAAAAGTCAAATATTGTTTATGTCACTATGCCTGTTGGGGGGGAACTCTGTCGAGCCGTACTTCCCCCTTCTGTTCTATCTTTCTTATTCAGTACCCATCCATTTCTCCTGTCGGATTAACCCCCGCCAGGTTCCTTTTTTCCCCTCTCTCCCCTTCCTCCTGTCCCCCTCCCTCCCTTGCTCCTTGCCCTCTAACCCTTCTATTCTCTTTAAGTTTGGCGCTCAACCACCTTCCTGTCGTCGAGTCGTCTAAAGTTTATTACAAAGTATACTCATACATCAGAGGTGACACTTCTAATCCTCTACATTCATACTTCCCACTTATTATCTCTACTAGGTACACATGGCACAATACACTACAGTAAGTCAATTCAAAGTAGCCTCACAGAATGTTAAGGGGTTTTTATACCCTCAGACATGCTCTATAGCGTTCCACGACTTTTTTTAAAAAACACATAGATATAATAATGCTTCAGGAGATGCATTTAAAAAAAAAACAATGAACCCACTCTCTCACACTTGCATTTTGACCAACATTTTCTGAACTCCTTCAGAAGGGGTTCTCCTTTCACTCTTTTACACAAATATCAAGATCAAGAAGGCAGAATATTGATCCTGGTTGGTTTGTATTATGATAGACCTCTAACAGTGGCCAAAATGTTTTCCCCCAATCACCCTCCCCCTTCCTTCTTTTGAAAAGTGACCAACAAACTAGTGGACATCTCTAAAGGACCAATAATTCTGGGAGGTGACTTTAACTTCCCAATTAACTCAGCACTTGACACATCCACAGGTAGATCCTACTTACGCAATACACAAATCAGAGCCATTTGGCAAGCTATAAGGGCCTTGCCGTTATTTGACACCTGGAGGATTACATACCCCACAACAAAGGATTTTACATTTTTTCCCACCCACAATGCTCATACTGTCACTTAGATTACATTCTTTGTGATCAGCACACTCTCTCCACCCTAATTGATTCTAGACTGCACCACACCCCCTGGTCTGATCACAGTATGGTTTGCTCCACCTTCTCATGGTCTGCCAGACCCCAACATCAGCAACATTGAAGACTAAATGACCACATATTCTCAGACCCGCTTATAACTACAGATATCATAGAAAAAAACACTGATTTTTTTTCCTTCAATGACCCCATAGCTACTTCGGCTTCTAATAACTGTGAGGCTTATAAGTGTTATATAAGAGGGGTGATACTAACTTACACACACAAAATATGCAAACAAAGGACAGCTCAATACCTATCCTTATTGACTAACTTTCAAAGTAGTGAAAAAGCTTTAAAATTGTGCCCCCTCTCCCCCCAGCTCCTTTTACAATACCAACAAGACAGGGAAGCACTTAATCAACACCTAATTAAAAATGTCCACCTTCGGGCACTCACCTCTAAATCCAAATGCTATTTAGAGAGCAATAAAACCGGTCGGTTACTAGCTAGATCTCTCAAAAAGAGGACATATAGATCCTTTATCTCAAAAATTGCAGGTCCCTCTGGATCCCTATAAAACATGGAGATAGTCAACCAATTTGCATGGTACCATGGTACATCAGCTAGTATTAATGCCAACAATACACTATCTTGTAAGATTACCATTACCAATGGCACGAGGCAGGGGTGCCCCCTCCCTCCCTTATTGTTCACCCTGACAGTAGAGGTGATGGTTGCCAGGGTTAGGCAACATGCCCAAATTGAGGGCATGACCTTTGGCCAGACTCAACAAAAATGCCTATTATATGCAGACGACATTATATTCACGATCCGGTCCCCGTCCTTATCAATACCACCATTACTCCTAGAATTGGAAAACTATAAAGAGGTTTTGAACTTCACGATTAATATGGAAAAGTCTAAATTAATCCCCCTTCATCTGTCAGAGGACGAAACCAGGTTCATTGAGACTCATACTTCCTTCCAGATCACAAATAAGATACGTTACTTAGGTATAGATGTATCCCCCTCCCAGTCAGAAATGTTTGACCTGAATTATACCCCTCTGCAAGAGGAATCCCGAATCTCCCTTGAGACATGGCATAACCAGGGCCATCTTTCTTGGATGGGTAGGGTTAATGCGCTTAAAAAGTTCGAAAACTGTTTCAGGTCCTCCCTCTGGATATACCTCCTTCATATTTAATAAAACAACAAAAACTGTTTGACATATGGGCACAGAAGCGCACTAGAGTGACCAAGAACACACTATACCTAGACAGAGAGCATGGTGGCCTAAGTGCTCCAAATTTAACTGCTTATTATAAAGCTGCACACTTGGCGCGGATAATGGCGTGGAAACATTCCCACCATGGGTTCAAATTGAATCCTCCTTGATTGGGGGACATAACCTTAGAGACCTGTGCTGGACTCTGCCCAAATACAGACCACCTGAAACTCACTCAAATTATTTTGTAGCAGCTACATTAAGAGTTTGGGATAAAACTTTACTCTCAGACACTGTAATATCATCCATACCCTCTCCTCTCACTCCTCTTCTCAACAACCCTCTAATGCTCCTCCCACACTCCTTGCAAACTCTGTTTGTCACTAATGCCCCTTCCAACGTCCCTGCGCACTTAGTGCACAACAAAGGCCAGATGCGTACACAACAAGAAATTTCCCAACTGTTGGGTCCCCCTTTTCATCAATGGTTCCCCTAACTGCAGCTAAGACACGCCATACTTTATAGCCCTTATACTGCCGACCTTACTAGACCTCTTTATACCTTCGAGTCACTCTGCATAAATACATCATTGATGAGATCCCATATTTCCACCATCTACAGGCTACTCAGAGGTTACTATCCTGATAAAAAAACCCTCATACATATCTAAATGGGAAAAATAACTAAATCTAGTCTTGACTGAAGCCCAACGGAGCCATATTTTTGTGGAAATCAAAAATTCATCCCCTTCACTAGTATTCGCAGAAATGAATTTAAAACTTCTGTCCAGATGGTATCTAACCCCACACCGACTGCATAGTATATATCTGAATTCCTCTTCATTATGCTGGAGACACTGTGGTGGGGTGTGAACCCTCTCTCATATCTGGTGGTCATGCCCCCCTGCAAACAAACTGGAAAGGAATCAAGAAATGTATTAACTCTATACTAGGGCTTGACTTCACACTATCGTCCCGTATGGTTCTTTTACATGACACCCCCTATATCATGTACCTACAGAAGGCAGTTACTCAAATGCATGATTAATTGTGCCAAACGCCTTGTGCCCAGGTTCTGGAAATCTACTCAGGTCCCTACTGTCCCCATGTGGATAAAAGAAATCGACCACATCTTATCCTTAGAAAAAATACATTACACCTTCTTAGGTAAGCAGGATTTTATTGCAGACATCTTATACATTTGGAATACGAGGCAGTGACCAATCAAATTAATTGCTTAACTGTAGAGTTGTGTAATGTTGTTTTGACCCCTTGATTTATTGAATGTAATTAATTATGCTGTGCAACAGTACCTTTGTAGATGAGGTAAATTGTGATCCATTGTTTTTAAGTGCTTAACATTTAAGTTGGATATTTATTTATAATGAAGAAGTATCACAGCTATTACTCTGTTTTACTTTGTAAAAATCTGCATACTCATATATACTATCTGTACTTCTGTTTATCTTGAAAAATTGAATAAAAACAGTTGAATATAAAGTGTTATTTTAGGCAAACTCTGCCATAGAGAGGAAATCCATCCAATTGTTTTGTTGGTAAACACAATAACACCTCAGGTACTGCTCCAACCATAGACGTTCTGATTGTCCATTAGTTTGAGGGTGATAGGCAGTACTAAGTTGATGATCAATTTGTAGTTTTTCACATAAATGGTTCCAAAATCGTGAGGTGAATTGGCTGCCTCTATCGGTAGTAATTATGGATGGTATACCATGGTATTTGATAACATGATCTAGAAAGAGTTGTGCCGTTTCTGAAGAGGTTGGTAGCTTATGGTACGGAATGAAATGTGCCATCTTGGGAAGTAAATCAATTACCACTAGGATAGTATTTTTCCTCAATGAAGTTGGTAACTCTACAATGAAGTCCCTTCCTAGGTGGTTCCAAAGGTCTATCAGCTATTTGAATGGGCATGAGTAACCCATAAGGAGGTTTTCTTTCAGCTTTAGATGCAATACATGTGACACAACCCTGTATATAATCTTTGATAGAAGTGTCCATTTTAGGCCACCAGAATTCTCTCTGTAGAAGTTATTTTGTCCTTTTGTAACCTGGATGTCCGGAGATGGGTGAATCATGATACTGTTTTAAGATCACAGAACTCAGCTCCTTTGGTATGTAAAGTTTTATACCGTGGTAAAAGAGATTGTTTGTCCTTGTAAGTACTTCAAGCGGTAATTCCTTGTCTCTTCCTTGAGCGGTTAGAACCTGGTTAGAGAGTTCAGATAACAACCCAACAAAATTCTCAGTTGGGATAATGTAATCTTTTAAAGGAGTGTGTGATGGTCTTTGTTCCCTCCGAGAGAGAGCGTCAGCTTTTCCATTTTTGGATCCAGGCCTATATGTGATCTGATACTTAAATCTACTGAAATAGAGACTAGCTGAAAGTGTTTTGTTTCTTTGTAAATATTCAAGATTTTTATTATCAGTATATATGATGATCGGAAGTTCACTTCTTTCAAGGAGGTGTCTCCAAAATTCAAAAAACCTTTTTATAGCTAGAAGCTCTTTCTCTCCTATAGAGTAGTTCATCTCGGGAGGAGACATAACCTTATAGAAGTATCCCTCCGGATGTAAAGGTTCTTTAAAGCTTCTTCTTTGGGACAGGACAGCACCAAGGGCAAAATCAGATGAATCAACTTCTAATATATATTGTAATGTATGGTATGGAAATTGAAGAATGGGTGCTGTAGTAAAAGTTAGCTTAAGGGTAGTAAAAGCTTTATCAGCACTAGCATTCCAACAAAAGGGTGTATTTGAGCTAGTTAAACTACTGAGAGGTCTAGTGATCTTAGAGAATCCCTTGATAAATTTTCTATAATAGTTACTGAATCCTAAGAATCTTTGGAGTTCTTTACTGTTGGTAGGTGTGGGCCAATTTTTTACTACTTTCACCTTTTGCTCCTGCATCTGAATGCCCTTTGGACTAATGGAATATCCTAGGAATGAGATGTTGTCTGTATAAAACACACACTTTTCAGATTTTGCATATAATTGATGTACTTGCAGCCTGGAGAGAACCCACTGTACATGTTTAATGTGGTCTTCTAAATTCTGGGAGTAAATTAAGATATCGTCTAAATAGACTACAACACAAATATCCAAAAGATCTCTAAAACCTTCATTTATAAAATGTTGGAAGGGGGCTGGGGCGTTGCATAAGCCAAAGGGCATCACTAACTATTTGTACAAACCATATCTGGTCCTGAAGGCAGTCAACCCTTCGTCACCTTCCTTTATACAAACCAAATTATAGGCTCCTCTCAAATCCAATTTGGTAAAAATCTTTGCATGATGTAAACGTTCTATCATTTCAGGTATTAAAGGTAAGGGATATTGTTTTTTTATAGTTATCTTGTTGAGTTCTCTGTAGTCGATGATTGGACGGAGTGTTAGGTCTTTATTTGTGACGAAGAACATCCCAGCTCCAGCAGGAGATACAGAGGGTCTGATAAACCCTTTCTTCAAATTGTCTTCTAAATACTGTTTGAGACGAGTAAGTTCTGGTTGGCTTAAAGTACAAATGTCCGAACGGAACAGTAGATCCAGGTTTTAAATCAATTGGACAATCGTAAATACGATGTGGGGGTAAGTTTTCCACTTCACGTTTACTAAAGACCCCAATAAATTCAGAGTAGACTTTTGGAATAGACATACCTTCTTCAGAAATTTGAAATATAGAAGGATGAGTGTAACAAGTCTGTTGGCAGAAAGTGGAATTTAGTGTAAGTTGGAGAGTTTCCCAATCGATTACTGGTTTGTGGAGTTGTAACCAATGAAGACCTAGAACCATAGGGAATAATGGAGAACGCAACACATCAAAACATATATACTCCTGGTATGAATCTTGTGTTGTTATCAATAAGGGGATAGTATAATGGGTTATGGGACCTGTAGATATTTGTGAACCATCAACCACACGAATAGACACAGGTGTTTGTTTTAATATGAAAGGAATTTTATTTTTTGTTACAAGACTTTTTATCAATGTCATTTCCATAAGCTCCTGTATCAATAATGGCTTCTGTCATAATACGATTTTGGTCCCACTGCAATGACAGAGAGAGGGTGCAGTAAACAGGTTTATTATGTACAATAAGTGAAGTTAATGAGGGGGAACACTTACTCTTCTTATTTTTCTCCAGAATAGGGCAATCCTTAACTGTGTGTGCTGGATTAGCACAGTACATACACAGAACCTTAGTTTTTCTTCTGAGTTTTTTTCTGCCGAGAGTGGGCCCCTTATCATCTCTATATCCATAGTTTCTTGGTTGTTTGCTATAGAGGTACCAGGATGTGATGGGTTATGAAGTCTCTTTGGGGTGGAATCCGTCTGTTGGAGTTCACGTCTCCCCTCCCTTAATCTCCTGTCAATTTGCATAGACAACTTCATTAGGGCATCTAGGGTGTCTGGCAGTTCTGTTCTAGCTAATTCATCTTTAACTGAGTCTGAGAGTCCAAGCCTATACTGGTTTTTCAATGCGACTGCATTCCATTGTGAATCCGTTGCATATTGCTTGAAATCGGTAATATAGAGCTCAACAGGTCAGTTGCCTTGCTTCAATGCTATCATCTTACTTTCTGCAGTAATTTGTAAATTAGTATCAAGGTAAAGTTCGTTCTTACTGATAAAAAAATCAGTTAATGATGATGTATGGGGCTGTCAGATTCGTAGAAGGTGTCTGCCCAGACCCTAGGTTCCCCCCTGAGGAACGAAATCAGGGTTAAAACGTTTACCCTATCAGTAGGATAAGTCTTGGGTTTCAGAGTAAAAGTAAGCAAACAAGCATTTTTGAATTGACGATAAACTTTTCTATCGCCATAAAAGAGATCTGGTAAAGATATTTGTGGCTCTGGGTTATTTTCATGAAAAGAAGATTTTGGAGTTACTGTTTCAGAAATCACTTTACATAAAGTTTCATTTTCTACTTGTAGGTCCCTGAGACCCTGACCTAATTGGTCTACCCGCTGGGAAAGAGTATATACAATTTGTGGAAGATCTGCTGAATCCATTTTTAGGGCTTTGTTAATATGTACGGTCTGATGTAGAATAGACCTGGTATGTCTCTTTAAGGATCACAACTGCAGAACCAAAATAAGTATAGATATACGTATCACTTGGCACTAGATCAAATTAAGTTATCAGATCTGTATTATGCGTTAAGTGAAGTTGTTCGAATTCTTAAATAAGTTCAGCAACAATCAAGTATACACTTGCTGTTGAAGGAATAGAGTAGAGTGTAATTAAGTAACTCAAACTGCTGCTGCGGTATACATACAATGTAAAAAAATGCTTTAGATTGACGATGACGTCAGGTAGGAGTGTCACCAGTACATACACAGAGAAATATTGTAGTAACTTTGACTATCGGTTTACAAGAGGAAATACTACAGAAGGAATAGATCAAAATCCCTGACGGAATGAGGAGAGATGCTTGGAAGTCAGCTCTGTACTGAGAGCGATAAGTTCTGTAACAGAAGTTATGATCTGCTAGGAGGAAGATCTTAGAGACCGGAGGACTGAATCACAATGAGAGGTTCAGCTTTACTGACAGGTAACAAGTGGGTGTGACTTAACTCTGGTTATGGAGAACATAGAAATTTTCCAATCAATGTAAAATAATGATATGTCAGACAAAAGTCCTAATTACAAACTTGGAATGAGTAGAAACTTCTGTATAATTGAAGGGTTCCACTGTATTATATGGGATGGCAATTTGCAGTAAGCAGGTATAGACAATATAATTGCAGCTAGTTGGTAACAACAGAGAGAGGTTGAAAACAGCAACTTATGTAGAGATAGTCTGTGTTATATCCATTGACAATTAACCTCAGCAGATAAAGTCAATATACTTGGGATTAGTTGGTATCAATAGAGAGGACTTGATAACAGCTTCCTTATGCAGCAAGGGTGAAAACAAATTATCCACTGGTTAGAGGAAATCCGTGGAAAACAAGGAGATCAGAGATTTCTTTGGAGCTCAGTAGCTTGCTAGGTACAAACCAGTTAGCTAAGCACCTGATGTTGCCTGTGTGAGCATTAAGTAGAGGAAGTGGGTTGGGTTAACAGAGGCTGAGTTCATGACAGGCAGGTAAGTGAACATGTGTAACAACACAGGAAGCTGACATATCCTGACATATAGATATATAGATATTAAGAACATTATTTTTTATTTATTTCCAGTTCCGTGTTAAATTTTTAATTTACTGACTCTGTATCGCAATATGACAATTCATGTTAATCTATGTATATCTGTTGTTGTTTTTTTCTTTTGTTGAAAATTTAAAATTCAATACAACTATTACACCTTTTGCAAACTGAAATGCAGTGAGATTTGATTTGTATTGGTTGCAGAATTTAATTGTTAAAGTGAGCCCTCAGATTCCTGCTAACTTCTCTCTCTCCAGCACATTTTCCCATTTTCTGCACGCTAAATTACGTTTTATGGGAGACATCTTGGAAATCGCAGGGACAGTCCCTTTCTTTAGATAACTGCCTGAGGCCAGCCCCTGCTAGTGTCAAAGTGGTTTTTCATGTCTGGCCAGTAAAAGTTTTCAACGTCAGACCAAGGTAAGAAAACTACTGCATATACATATGTCAACATGTCATACCATTCTACAAAAAGGGACGCCTCTTCCAAACCCCAGCAGTCAAAGAAACATAAGTCTCTCTATATAAAAACAACATGTTAAAGGCCTACTGATGGTATATAAGTAGAGAATAAGGAGTACACATGTCAACACTTTATACTTAACTCTGGTTTTGAACTTCTATGTTTTACAGGTGAAGGCAGCTACGAGACGATCAATCCACTTTGGATACACAGGTCATTATGAAATGCCTTACCTTTATCTTTTAATTTCTATTGCATATTCAGCTATTCCCCAAGGTCAACAAAGCAAAAGAAACCAATATCATAAAGACAGCCCACAAAAGTCACCATATGTAATTTCAGCAGATGAATCTAGTTGCAGACTGGAAGAAAAAAATTATTTGAGAATAACACTTAAAAAATAAATTAAATAAAAAACAGATAGATAGATACATCAGCAACATTGGCTCCGTTTTCAGTCAAACTTCTTGATCAGCCTACCTGTGAAAAGGCTAATCAAAATGTTATGTCTAGTCAGCCTACTGATGTTACAAATATTGATTAGATTTAGATTTTTCAATTTTATAATTGATAAAAAGAAACTATTAACATTCTTGCTTTATAGCATTTTCTCACACCTGTCTAAAACGTTTG
This sequence comes from Bombina bombina, assembly GCF_027579735.1. Lineage (NCBI taxonomy): Eukaryota > Metazoa > Chordata > Amphibia > Anura > Bombinatoridae > Bombina > Bombina bombina. The sequence goes on along the minus strand of NC_069501.1, from coordinate 721,202,605 downwards.
CACAGTAGGGTGTATGTGATTCTTGTAACTACAACTATGTCTAAAAGACAATAAAAATTAATTATATTAATAAAACAATTAAATAATGAATTAAATAATTAATAAAAAATTAATAAAAATCTATTACTATAGTTATTGCACTGGTAATCATTTAAATAGAAACAGGGAACAAAATGGAAATGTCTTTGACTGTAGTCTTCTTTTTTGTAATTGATGTCATGGAAATAATATTAATATGTCCAGTACATGGCCTCTTGATCTATGTGCAATCTATGGCATGCAGGACAGTGGGCAATCCTCTCCATCCTCTCCATAGGTAAAATCCCCTCTTGGCTGTATGCCAGTAATCAAGAGCTGAGGGAAAGAAAAAAACCTGTGGTAACAAATGTAGAGGGCGGCAACTTAGAGAAGGACTGTAACATTCCACTGATGATGTCCTCTGCTCTCTGAAAACTACAGAAGCCAAAAAAGTGTGCAACTTAACATACAAGATAACCTGGGCACTGCCTTATTAGCCCGAGACCATGCCTCCAAGCTATACTTGATGAGGTTGTAAAGATCAAGGAAATTTTTGTGCGTTAAGCGATACCTCTAAATTATTTCCAGATCCCTCAATCCCTGAAGTAAAACTCTCTAATGTAATTTCATAGGGTCCATGTTTCTAGTTCTTTGTTTTCCAGAGGCTTTATTGTCTCCAGCTTGGCCAGAGCTCTTAACAACTGACCAGGCCTACCATTGGTTCCCTCATGACCAGCTTCACCCCATGCACTCTCTCCTGATCATCAGCTCACACCAACTGACCAGGTCTATCATCCTCATTCTGCTGGTCCAGCATTCTCTCATTTCCTGACATTCTTCTTTCTATCTGCATTGCCAACTCTCCACAGCCAAACACCAAATGAACAGAGCCCCTATATTGTTTTTATATTGATTTAAGAGAGTTTATATATTTAATTTGTGTTGCAATGGAAGCGAATAAGTTTTTTTTTTTTTTTTTTAAATCCCTTTTACCATCAATTACTAATAGATAAACATTGTCTGTATTGCTTTATCGTTTGTGAAATATTACAAATATGATTGATTTAACAGCACTCTTTGGCACGGTAATGATACTGCGGGCCACGATTAGCAATAGCGCACAACTTGATATGACAAGTCCATGGTAAACGATTCACAGAGAAAAGAAGAAGAAGCAGCTTCCAAATTAATCCTTTAAAACTTAGCATTTATTTAGCATCCATAGATTAAGTTCATGGTAAATGCATACAAACTGAGAAGCAACCTACTAGGAAGGAACAACATCTCAATTCTATGCGAGTCACCAGCTAGCTTGTTCTATCGTGAGTCACCACCTAGGAGCAGCTAAAAAGAAGCTGCACCCAGGTGGTAAATCGCCATAGAACAGGCTAACATTCGGCTAGATTTAGAGTTTTGTCGGTAAAGACCCGCGGGTTAATATATAATATACACACACAATAACAGAATCTGCATGTGTTCCTACTCAAAAGCATAGCCCACACAAACAGTGAAAGCACAGGTTTTTCTCAACAAAAACAAGACGTTTCGGGGAAATATTATCTCCTTCTATATATAGATATACATATATACAAACACACACATATATATATATATATATATATATATATATATACACTGTGTGCAGAATTATTAGGCAAATGAGTATTTTGACCACATCATCCTCTTTATGCATGTTGTCTTACTCCAAGCTGTATAGGCTTGAAAGCCTACTACCAATTAAGCATATTAGGTGATGTGCATCTCTGTCATGAGAAGGGGTGTGGTCTAATGACATCAACACCCTATATCAGGTGTGCATAATTATTAGGCAACTTCCTTTCCTTTGGCAAAATGAGTCAAAAGAAGGACTTGACAGGCTCAGAAAAGTCAAAAATAGTGAGATATCTTGCAGAGGGATGCAGCACTCTTAAAATTGCAAAGCTTCTGAAGTGTGATCATCGAACAATCAAGCGTTTCATTCAAAATAGTCAACAGGGTCGCAAGAAGCGTGTGGAAAAACCAAGGCGCAAAATAACTGCCCATGAACTGAGAAAAGTCAAGCGTGCAGCTGCCAAGATGCCACTTGCCACCAGTTTGGCCATATTTCAGAGCTACAACATCACTGGAGTGCCCAAAAGCACAAGGTGTGCAATACTCAGAGACATGGCCAAGGTAAGAAAGGCTGAAAGACGACCACCACTGAAAAAGACACACAAGCTGAAACGTCAAGACTGGGCCAAGAAATATCTCAAGACTGATTTTTCTAAGGTTTTATGGACTGATGAAATGAGAGTGAGTCTTGATGGGCCAGATGGATGGGCCCGTGGCTGGATTGGTAAAGGGCAGAGAGCTCCAGTCCGACTCAGACGCCAGCAAGGTGGAGGTGGAGTACTGGTTTGGGCTGGTATCATCAAAGATGAGCTTGTGGGGCCTTTTCGGGTTGAGGATGGAGTCAAGCTCAACTCCCAGTCCTACTGCCAGTTTCTGGAAGACACCTTCTTCAAGCAGTGGTACAGGAAGAAGTCTGCATCCTTCAAGAAAAACATGATTTTCATGCAGGACAATGCTCCATCACACGCGTCCAAGTACTCCACAGCGTCGCTGGCAAGAAAGGGTATAAAAGAAGAAAATCTAATGACATGGCCTCCTTGTTCACCTGATCTGAACCCCATTGAGAATCTGTAGTCCATCATCAAATGTGAGATTTACAAGGAGGGAAAACAGTACACCTCTCTGAACAGTGTCTGGGAGGCTGTGGTTGCTGCTGCACGCAATGTTGATGGTGAACAGATCAAAACACTGACAGAATCCATGGATGGCAGGCTTTTGAGTGTCCTTGCAAAGAAAGGTGGCTATATTGGTCACTGATTTGTTTTTGTTTTGTTTTTGAATGTCAGAAATGTATATTTGTGAATGTTGAGATGTTATATTGGTTTCACTGGTAAAAAACATAATTTATGCTTACCTGATAAATTTATTTCTCTTGTAGTGTATCCAGTCCACGGATCATCCATTACTTATGGGATATTAACTCCTCCCCAACAGGAAGTGCAAGAGGATTCACCCAGCAGAGCTGCTATATAGCTCCTCCCCTAACTGCCATTACCAGTCATTCGACCGAAAACATGCAGAGAAAGGAAAACAATAGGGTGCAGTGGTGACTGTAGTTTAATGGAAAAATTACCTGCCTTAAAGTGACAGGGCGGGCCGTGGACTGGATACACTACAAGAGAAATAAATTTATCAGGTAAGCATAAATTATGTTTTCTCTTGTTAAGTGTATCCAGTCCACGGATCATCCATTACTTATGGGATACCAATACCAAAGCTAAAGTACACGGATGACGGGAGGGACAGGCAGGCTCTTTATACGGAAGGAACCACTGCCTGAAGAACCTTTCTCCCAAAAACAGCCTCCAAAGAAGCAAAAGTGTCAAATTTGTAAAATTTGGAAAAAGTATGAAGAGAAGACCAAGTTGCAGCCTTGCAAATCTGTTCAACAGAAGCCTCATTCTTAAAGGCCCAAGTGGAAGCCACAGCTCTAGTAGAATGTGCTGTAATTCTTTCAGGAGGCTGCTGACCAGCAGTCTCATAGGCTAACCGTATTATGCTACGAAGCCAAAAGGAGAGAGAGGTAGCCGAAGCTTTTTGACCTCTCCTCTGACCAGAATAAACGACAAACAGGGAAGACGTTTGTCGAAAATCCTTAGTTGCCTGTAGATAAAATTTCAGGGCACGGACTACATCTAGATTGTGTAGCAGACGTTCCTTTTTCGAAGAAGGATTAGGACACAAAGATGGAACCACAATCTCTTGATTGATATTCCTGTTAGTGACCACCTTAGGTAGGAACCCAGGTTTAGTACGCAGAACTACCTTGTCTGAATGAAAAATCAGATAAGGAGAATCACAATGTAAGGCAGATAACTCAGAGACTCTTCGAGCCGAGGAAATCGCCATTAAAAACAGAACTTTCCAAGATAACAACTTGATATCAATGGAATGAAGGGGTTCAAACGGAACCCCCTGTAAAACATTAAGAACTAAGTTCAAACTCCATGGTGGAGCAACAGTTTTAAACACAGGCTTGATCCATGCTAAAGCCTGACAAAAAGCTTGAACGTCCGGAACTTCTGACAGACGTTTGTGTAAAAGAATGGACAGAGCTGAAATCTGTCCCTTTAAGGAACTAGCGGATAAACCCTTTTCTAAACCTTCTTGTAGAAAAGACAATATCCTCGGAATCCTAACCTTACTCCATGAGTAACTCTTGGATTCGCACCAATATAAGTATTTGCGCCATATCTTATGGTAAATCTTTCTGGTAACAGGCTTCCTAGCCTGTATTAAGGTATCAATAACTGACTCAGAAAAACCACGTTTTGATAAAATCAAGCGTTCAATTTCCAAGCAGTCAGCTTCAGAGAAATTAGATTTTGATGTTTGAAGGGACCCTGGATCAGAAGGTCCTGTTTCAGAGGTAGCGACCAAGGTGGACAGGATGACATGTCCACTAGATCTGCATACCAAGTCCTGCGTGGCCATGCAGGCGCTATTAGAATCACTGATGCTCTCTCCTGTTTGATTCTGGCAATCAATCAAGGAAGCATCGGGAAGGGTGGAAACACATAAGCCATCCCGAAGGTCCAAGGTGCTGTCAAAGCTATCTATCAGAACCGCTCCCGGATCCCTGGATCTGGACCCGTAACGAGGAAGCTTGGCGTTCTGTCGAGACGCCATGAGATCTATCTCTGGTTTGCCCCAACGTCGAAGTATTTGGGCAAAGACCTCCGGATGAAGTTCCCACTCCCCCGGATGAAAAGTCTGACGACTTAAGAAATCCGCCTCCCAGTTCTCCACTCCCGGGATGTGGATTGCTGACAGGTAGCAAGAGTGAGACTCTGCCCAGTGAATTATCTTTGATACTTCCATCATTGCTAGGGAGCTTCTTGTCCCTCCCTGATGGTTGATGTAAGCTACAGTCGTGATGTTGTCCGACTGAAACCTGATGAACCCCCGAGTTGTTAACTGGGGCCAAGCCAGAAGGGCATTGAGAACTGCTCTCAATTCCAGAATGTTTATTGGTAGGAGACTCTCCTCCTGATTCCATTGTCCCTGAGCCTTCAGAGAATTCCAGACAGCGCCCCAACCTAGTAGGCTGGCGTCTGTTGTTACAATTGTCCAGTCCGGCCTGCTGAATGGCATCCCCCTGGACAGATGTGGCCGAGAAAGCCACCATAGAAGAGAATTTCTGGTCTCTTGATCCAGATTCAGAGTAGGGGACAAGTCTGAGTAATCCCCATTCCACTGACTTAGCATGTACAATTGCAGCGGTCTGAGATGTAGGCGTGCAAAGGGTACTATGTCCATTGCTGCTACCATTAAGCCGATCACCTCCATGCATTGAGCTACTGACGGGTGTTGAATGGAATGAAGGACACGGCATGCATTTTGAAGCTTTGTTAACCTGTCTTCTGTCAGGTAAATCTTCATTTCTACAGAATCTATAAGAGTCCCCAAGAAGGGAACTCTTGTGAGTGGAAAGAGAGAACTCTTTTTTTCGTTCACCTTCCATCCATGCGACCTTAGAAATGCCAGTACTAACTCTGCATGAGACTTGGCAGTTTGAAAGCTTGAAGCTTGTATCAGAATGTCGTCTAGGTACGGAGCTACCGCAATTCCTCGCGGTCTTAGTACCGCCAGAAGAGCACCCAGAACCTTTGTGAAGATTCTCGGAGCCGTAGCCAATCCGAATGGAAGAGCTACAAACTGGTAATGCCTGTCTAGAAAGGCAAACCTTAGATACCGGTAATGATCTTTGTGAATCGGTATGTGAAGGTAAGCATCCTTTAAATCCACTGTGGTCATGTACTGACCCTTTTGGATCATGGGTAAAATTGTCCGAATAGTTTCCATTTTGAACGATGGAACTCTTAGGAATTTGTTTAGGATCTTTAAATCCAAGATTGGCCTGAAAGTTCCCTCTTTTTTGGGAACCACAAACAGATTTGAGTAAAACCCTTGTCCTTGTTCCGACCGCGGAACCGGATGGATCACTCCCATTAATAAAAGATCTTGTACGCAGCGTAGAAACGCCTCTTTCTTTATTTGGTTTGTTGACAACCTTGACAGATGAAATCTCCCTCTTGGGGGAGAGAATTTGAAGTCTAGAAGGTATCCCTGAGATATGATCTCTAACGCCCAGGGATCCTGGACATCTCTTGCCCAAGCCTGGGCGAAGAGAGAAAGTCTGCCCCCCACTAGATCCGTTCCCGGATCGGGGGCCCTCGATTCATGCTGTCTTAGGGGCAGCAGCAGGTTTCCTGGCCTGCTTGCCCTTGTTCCAGGACTGGTTAGGTCTCCAGCCTTGTCTGTAGCGAGCAACAGCTCCTTCCTGTTTTGGTGCAGAGGAAGTTGATGCTGCTCCTGCTTTGAAATTATGAAAGGAACGAAAATTAGACTGTCTAGCCTTAGGTTTGGCTCTGTCTTGAGGCAGGGCATGGCCTTTACCTCCTGTAATGTCAGCGATAATTTCTTTCAACCCGGGCCCGAATAAGGTCTGCCCTTTGAAAGGTATATTAAGCAATTTAGATTTAGAAGTAACGTCAGCTGACCAGGATTTTAGCCACAGTGCTCTGCGTGCCTGAATGGCGAATCCGGAATTCTTAGCCGTAAGTTTAGTTAAATGTACTACGGCATCTGAAATAAATGAGTTAGCTAACTTAAGGGCTTTAAGCTTGTGTGTAATGTTATTTAATGGAGCTGATTCAAGTGTCTCTTCCAGAGACTCAAACCAAAATGCTGCTGCAGCCGTGACAGGCGCAATGCATGCAAGAGGTTGCAATATAAAACCTTGTTGAACAAACATTTTCTTAAGGTAACCCTCTAACTTTTTATCCATTGGATCTGAAAAGGCACAGCTATCCTCCACCGGGATAGTGGTACGCTTAGCTAAAGTAGAAACTGCTCCCTCCACCTTAGGGACCGTTTGCCATAAGTCCCGTGTGGTGGCGTCTATTGGAAACATCTTTCTAAATATCGGAGGGGGTGAGAACGGCACACCGGGTCTATCCCACTCCTTAGTAACAATTTCAGTAAGTCTCTTAGGTATTGGAAAAACGTCAGTACTCGCCGGTACCGCAAAATATTTATCCAACCTACACATTTTCTCTGGTATTGCAACTGTGTTACAATCATTCAGAGCCGCTAACACCTCCCCTAGTAATACACGGAGGTTTTCCAGCTTAAATTTAAAATTTGAAATATCTGAATCCAGTTTGTTTGGATCAGAACCGTCACCCGCAGAATGAAGCTCTCCGTCCTCATGTTCTGCAAATTGTGACGCAGTGTCTGACATGGCCCTAATATTATCAGCGCACTCTGTTCTCACCCCAGAGTGATCACGCTTACCTCTTAGTTCTGGTAATTTAGCCAAAACTTCAGTCATAACAGTAGCCATATCCTGTAATGTGATTTGTAATGGCCGCCCAGATGTACTCGGCGCTACAATATCACGCACCTCCCGAGCGGGAGATGCAGGTACTGACACGTGAGGCGAGTTAGTCGGCATAACTCTCCCCTCGTTGTTTGGTGAAATATGTTCAATTTGTACAGATTGACTTTTATTTAAAGTAGCATCAATACAGTTAGTACATAAATTTCTATTGGGCTCCACTTTGGCTTTAGCACATATAGCACAGATATCTTCCTCTGAATCAGACATGTTTAACACACTAGCAAATAAACTAGCAACTTGGAAATACTTTTCAAGTAATTTACTATAATATGAAAACGTACTGTGCCTATAAGAAGCACAGAAAAAGTTATGACAGTTGAAAATTAATAAACTGAAAAGTTATAGCATCAAATCTTTGTAAAAAACACAATTTTAGCAAAGGATTGCTCCCATTAGCAAAGGATAACTAACCCTGATAGCAGAAAAAAAATACAGAAATAAACGTTTTTTTATCACAGTCAACTACAATCTCGCAGCTCTGCTGTGAGTGATTACCTCCCTCAAAACAAGTTTTGAAGACCCCTGAGTTCTGTAGAGATGAACCGGATCATGCAGGGAAGACAATAAACTTCTGACTGAATTTTTTGATGCGTAGCAAAAGCACCAAAAAAGGCCCCTCCCCCTCACACATAACAGTGAGAGAGATCAGTAAACTGTCATAAATTAAATAAAACGACTGCCAAGTGGAAAAAAATAGTGCCCAAAACATTTTTTCACCCAGTACCTCAGAAAATTAAACGATTTTACATGCCAGCAAAAAACGTTTAACATTAATAAATTGAGTGTTATTAAAAAGCCTGTTGCTAGTCCCTGCAAATTAGGCTAAAGTTTTATGCATACAGTATAATTCCAGTGAAGTGCCATTCCCCAGAATACTGAAGTGTAAAATATACATACATGACAGCCTGATACCAGTTGCTGCTACTGCATTTAAGGCTGAGTTTACATTATATCGGTATGGCAGAATTTTCTCATCAATTCCATTGTCAGAAAATAATAAGCTGCTATATACCTCTTTGCAGATTAATCTGCCCGCTGTCCCCTGATCTGAAGTTTACCTCTCCTCAGATGGCCGAGAAACAGCAATATGATCTTAACTACTCCGGCTAAAATCATAGAAAAACTCAGGTAGATTCTTCTTCAAATTCTACCAGAGAAGGAATAACACACTCCGGTGCTATTATAAAATAACAAACTTTTGATTGAAGGTATGAAACTAAGTATAATCACCACAGTCCTCTCACACATCCTATCTATTTGTTGGGTGCAAGAGAATGACTGGTAATGGCAGTTAGGGGAGGAGCTATATAGCAGCTCTGCTGGGTGAATCCTCTTGCACTTCCTGTTGGGGAGGAGTTAATATCCCATAAGTAATGGATGATCCGTGGACTGGATACACTTAACAAGAGAAATAAATAATTGAAATGGGTATATATTTGTTTTTTGTTAAGTTGCCTAATAATTATGCACATTAATAGTCACCTGCACACACAGATATCCCCCTAAAATAGCTATAACTAAAAACAAACTAAAAACTACTTCCAAAACTATTCAGCTTTGATATTAATGAGTTTTTTGGGTTCATTGAGAACATGGTTGTTGTTCAATAATAAAATTAATCCTCAAAAATACAACTTGCCTAATAATTCTGCACTCCCTGTATATATATAGATATATATATAGATATACATATATACAAACACACTGTTGAGCCCTTCACTGTCAAATACATTGAATCATGCAATATAATTTGTATTCATTTGATGTTTTAATAGAAATACTTTAAATTCCTATAACTTAAAAAGATATGTTTATTTTTTTATTTTTTAAATATCTCTCTCTATATAAATATGTCTGTATATATATATATTTACAGTTGTGATAAAAAGTTAGCATAACCTTGGGTAATTGGTAATATATGTACCATTTTCAAAGAAAACATGAGTGAGCAGACAAAACACATTTATTTTATTTCTTACTAGGTGATAAGCCTGCCCAGAGGGCAGTCTATTTTTTTAAAGTGAGGTCCATCTATCCCTGTCCCTATCCCTTTGACCCTGTCCCTATTCTTCTGCCCCTCTATCCCTCTGTCCCTATCCCTCTGTCCCTGTCCCTATATCCCTATTCCTCTGTCCCTATCCCTCTATCCCTATCCCACTGACCATATTCCTCTGTCCATATCTCTCTATCCCTGTCCTTATCCCTCTATCCCTGTCCCTATCCCTCTCCCTCTGTCCCTATCCCTGTCCCTATCCCTCTATCCCTATTCCTCTGTCCCTATCCCTCTATCCCTATCCCTCTGACCCTATTCCTCTGTCCATATCTCTCTATCCCTGTCCTTATCCCTCTATCCCTGTCCCTATCCCTCTCCCTCTGTCCCTATCCCTCTATCCCTGTCCCTATCCCTCTATCCCTATTCCTCTGCCCCTATCCCTCTATCCCTATCCCACTGACCCTATTCCTCTGTCCCTATCTCTCTATACCTGTCCCTCTATCCCTGTTTCTATCCCTCTCAATCTGTCCCAATAAAAGGTGCTGCATATAACTAATAACCAATAGAGGGCGCTATATATAACTAATAACCAATAGAAGGCGCTGTACATAACTAATAACCAATAGAGGGTGCTGTATATAAATAATAACCAATAGAGGGTTCTGTATATCAGTAACGGCAAATAGAGGGCTCTGTATATCACTAACAATCAATAGAGGTCGCTGTATATCACTAACAACCAATAGAGGGTGTCGTATGTAACTAACAACCAACAGCAGGCGCTTTATGTAACTAACAACCAATCGAGGGCGCTGTATATCACTTACAACCAATAGAGGGCACTGTATATAACTAACAACCAATAGAGGGCGCTGTATATAACAAACAACCAATAGAAGGTGCTGAATATCACTAACAACCAATAGAGGGCACTGTATGTAACTGTATATTGTTATTATATTATATTGTATATTGCTAGTGATATACAGCGCCCGTGATACACAGCACCCTCTATTGGTTGTTAGTGATATACAGCACAGTAAATTTGTTTCGGATTTATTCGGATTCGGCTGAATTCGGTTCTATTCGGTTCCGAAATTCGGTATGTTTTAGTACACTAAGTCACTAACACCCATAAACTACCTATGAACCACTAAACCGAGGCCCCCCACATCGCAAACCCTATAATAACATTATTTAACCCCTAATCTGCCGATCGGATATCGCCGCAACCTACATTATAGCTATTAACCCCTAATCTGCTGTCCCTAACACCGCTGACCCCTACATTATAGTTATTAACCCCTAATCTGCCCCCCCAACGTCGCCGCAATCTAACTACAAGTATTAACCCCTAATCTGACGACCCGATATCGCCGCCGCCTACATTATAGCTATTAACCCCTAATCTGGTGTCCCTAACACCGCCGACCCCTATATTATAGTTATTAACCCCTAATCTGCCCCCCCCAACGTCGCCGCAATCTAACTACAAGTATTAACCCCTAATCTGCCGACCCGATATCGCCGCCGCCTACATTATAGCTATTAACCCCTAATCTGGTGTCCCTAACACCGCCGACCCCTACATTATAGTTATTAACCCCTAATCTGCCCCCCCAACGTCAACGCAATCTAACTACAAGTATTAACCCCTAATCTGCCGACTTCAAATCGCCGCCACTATAATAAATGTATTAACCCCTAAACCGCCGCACTCCCGCCTTGCAAACACTATAATAAATTTTATTAACCCCTAATCTGCCCTCCCTAACATCGCCGCCACCTACCTACAATTATTAACCCCTAATCTCCCGCCCCCAACGTCGCCGCTACTATAATAAGGTTATTAACCCCTAAAGTCTAACCCTAACACTAACACCCCCTAACTTAAATATAATTTAAATAAAACGAAATAAGTTTACTATAGTTAAATAAATGAATCCTATTTAAAACTAAAGACTTACCTGTAAAATAAACCCTAAGATAGCTGCAATATAACTAATAGTTACATTGTAGCTATTTTAGGATTTATTTTTATTTTACAGGCAACTTTGTATTTATTTTAACTAGGTACAATAGTTATTAAATAGTTAATAACTATTTAATAACTACCTAGCTAAAATAAATACAAATTTACCTGTAAAATAAATCCTAACCTAAGTTACAATTACACCTAACACTACACTATCATTAAATTAATTAAATAAATGAATCATATTTAAAACTAAATACTTACCTGTAAAATAAACCCTAATATAGCTGCAATATAACTAATAGTTACATTGTAGCTATTTTAGCATTTATATTTATTTTACAGGCAACTTTGTATTTATTTTAACTAGGTACAATAGCTATTAAATAGTTATTGACTAATTAATAGCTACCTAGTTAAAATAATTACAAAATTACCTGTAAAATAAATCCTAACCTAAGTTACAATTAAACCTAACACTACACTATCATTAAATAAATTAACTACAAGTACCTACAATTATCTACAATTAAATAAACTAAAGTACAAAAAAACCCCACTAAATTACAAAAAAAACAAAACACTAAATTACAAAAAATAAAAAAATATTACAAGAATTTTAAACTAATTACACCTAATCTAAGCCCCCTAATAAAATAACAAAGCGCCCCAAAATAAAAAAAAATGCCCTACCCTATACTAAATTACAAAAGTTAACAGCTCTATTACCTTACCAGCCCTGAACAGGGCCCTTTGCGGGGCATACCCCAAAGAAAACTGCTCTTTTGCCTGTAAAAAAAAAACACAATCCCCCCCCCCCACATTACAACCCACCACCCACATACCCCTACTCTAACCCAAACCCCCCTTAAATAAACCTAACACTACCCCCCTGAAGATCTCCCTACCTTGAGTCGTGTTCACCCAGCCAGGCCGAAGTCTTCATCCGATGGGGCAGAAGAGGACATCCAGACCAGCAGAAGTCTTCATCCAAACGGGGCAAGAAGAGGTCTTCCATCCATCATACAAGTACCAAAATACAAACAAACACTAAATTACCAAAAATAATAAAATATTACAATAATTTTAAACTAATTACACCTAATCTAAGCCCCCTACTAGCTATTAATATAGCTACAATATAACTAATAGTTACATTGTAGCTATTTTAGGATTTATATTTATTTTACAGGCAACTTTGTATTTATTTTAACTAGGTACAATAGTTATTAAATAGTTAATAACTATTTAATAACTACCTAGCTAAAATAAATACAAATTTACCTGTAAAATAAATCATAACCTAAGTTACAATTACACCTAACACTACACTATCATTAAATTAACTAAATAAATGAATCCTATATAAAACTAAAGACTTACCTGTAAAATAAACCCTAATATAGCTGCAATATAACTAATAGTTACATTGTAGCTATTTTAGCATTTATATTTATTGTACAGGCAACTTTGTATTTATTTTAACTAGGTTCAATAGCTATTAAATAGATATTGACTATTTAATAGCTACCTAGTTAAAATAATTACAAAATTACCTGTAAAATAAATCCTAATCTAAGTTACAATTAAACCTAACACTACACTATCATTAAATAAATTAACTACAAGTACCTACAATTAAATACAATTAAATAAACTAAACTAAAGTACAAAACCCCCCCACTAAATTACAAAAAATAAAAAAATATTACAAGAATTTTAAACTAATTACACCTAATCTAAGCCCCCTAATAAAATAACAAAGCCCCCCAAAATAAAAAAAATGCCCTACCCTATACTAAATTACAAAAGTTAACAGCTCTATTACCTTACCAGCCCTTAAAAGGGCCTTTTGCGGGGGCATGCCCCAAAGAAAACAGCTCTTTTGCCTGTAAAAAAAACACACAATACCCCCCCCCACATTACAACCCAACACCCACATACCCCTACTCTAACCCAAACCCCCCTTAAATAAACCTAACACTACCCCCCTGAAGATCTCCCTACCTTGAGTCGTGTTCACCAAGCCGGGCCGAAGTCTTCATCCGATGGGGCAGAAGAGGACATCCAGACCGGCAGAAGTCTTCATCCAAGCGGGGCAAGAAGAGGTCTTCCATCCATCAGAAAAGTACAAAAAAACAAACAAACACTAAATTACCAAAAATAATAAAATATTACAATAATTTTAAACTAATTACACCTAATCTAAGCCCCCTACTAGCTATTAATATAGCTACAATATAACTAATAGTTACATTGTAGATATTTTAGGATTTATATTTATTTTACAGGCAACTTTGTATTTATTTTAACTAGGTACAATAGCTATTAAATAGTTAAGAACTATTTAATAACTACCTAGCTAAAATAAATACAAATTTATCTGTAAAATAAATCCTAACCTAAGTTACAATTACACCTAACACTACACTGTCATTAAATTAACTAAATAAATGAATCCTATATAAAACTAAAGACTTACCTGTAAAATAAACCCTAATATAGCTACAATATAACTAATAGTTACATTGTAGCTATTTTAGCATTTATATTTATTTTACAGGCAACTTTGTATTTATTTTAACTAGGTACAATAGCTATTAAATAGATATTTACTGTTTAATAGCTACCTAGTTAAAATAATTACAAAATTACCTGTAAAATAAATCCTAACCTTAGTTACAATTAAACCTTACACTACACTATCATTAAATAAATTAACTACAAGTACCTACAATTAAATACAATGAAATAAACTAAACTAAAGTACAAAAAAACAAACACTAAATTACAAAAAATAAAAAAAATTACAAGAATTTTAAACTAATTACACCTAATCTAAGCCCCCTAATAAAATAACAAAGCCCCCCAAAATAAAAAAATGCCCTACCCTATACTAAATTACAAAAGTAATCAGCTCTATTACCAATCAGATTGACCTTGCATTCTATTGGCTGATCGGAACAGCCAATAGAATGTGAGGTCAATCTGATTGGCAGATTGGATCAGCCAATCGGATTGAACTTGAATCTGATTGGCTGATTGAATCAACCAATCAGATTTTTCCTACCTTAATTCCGATTGGCTGATAGAATCCTATCAGCCAATCGGAATTCAAGGGACGCCATCTTGGATGACGTCACTTAAAGGTACAGTCACTTAGTCGTCGGATCAAGAAAGAAGAGGATGCTCTGTGTGGGATGTCTTCAGGATGCTGCCGCTCCGCTCCGGATGGATGAACAGAGAAGATGCCGCCTGGATCAAGACTTCTGATGGATGGAAGACCTCTTCTTGCCCCGCTTGGATGAAGACTTCTGCCGGTCTGGATGTCCTCTTCTGCCCGATCGGATGAAGACTTCGGCCCGCTGGGTGAAGACACGGTAGAGAGATCTTCAGGGGGGTAGTGTTAGGTTTATTTAAGGGGGGTTTGGGTTAGAGTAGGGGTATGTGGGTGGTGGGTTGTAATGTGGGGGGGGGGGTATTGTGTTTTTTTTTTACAGGCAAAAGAGCTGTTTCTTTGGGGCATGCCCCCGCAAAAGGCCCTTTTAAGGGCTGGTAAGGTAATAGAGCTGATTACGTTTGTAATTTAGTATAGGGTAGGGCATTTTTTTTATTTTGGGGGGCTTTGTTATTTTATTAGGGGGCTTAGATTAGGTGTAATTAGTTTAAAATTCTTGTAATTTTTTTTATTTTTTGTAATTTAGTGTTTGTTTTTTTGTACTTTAGTTTAGTTTATTTAATTGTATTTAATTGTAGGTACTTGTAGTTCATTTATTTAATGATAGTGTAGTGTTAGGTTTAATTGTAACTTAGGTTAGGATTTATTTTACAGGTAATTTTGTAATTATTTTAACTAGGTAGCTATTAAACAGTAAATATCTATTTAATAGCTATTGTACCTAGTTAAAATAAATACAAAGTTGCCTGTAAAATAAATATAAATGCTAAAATAGCTACAATGTAACTATTAGTTATATTGTAGCTATATTAGGGTTTATTTTACAGGTAAGTCTTTAGTTTTATATAGGATTCATTTATTTAGTTAATTTAATGACAGTGTAGTGTTAGGTGTAATTGTAACTTAGGTTAGGATTTATTTTACAGGTAAATTTGTATTTATTTTAGCTAGGTAGTTATTAAATAGTTATGAACTATTTAATAGCTATTGTACCTAGTTAAAATAAATACAAAGTTGCCTGTAAAATAAATATAAATCCTAAAATAGCTACAATGTAACTATTAGTTATATTGAAGCTATATTAATAGCTAGTCGGGGGCTTAGATTAGGTGTAATTAGTTTAAAATTATTGTAATATTTTATTATTTTTGGTAATTTAGTGTTTGTTTGTATTTTGGTACTTGTATGATGGATGGAAGACCTCTTCTTGCCCCGCTTGGATGAAGACTTCTGCCGGTCTGGATGTCCTCTTCTGCCCCATCGGATGAAGACTTCGGCCCGGCTGGGTGAACACGACTCAAGGTAGGGAGATCTTCAGGGGGGGTAGTGTTAGGTTTATTTAAGGGGGGTTTGGATTAGAGTAGGGGTATGTGGGTGGTGGGTTTTAATGTGGGGGGGGGGGGTTGTGTTTTTTTTTTACAGGCAAAAGAGCTGTTTTCTTTGGGGCATGCCCCGCAAAGGGCCCTGTTCAGGGCTGGTAAGGTAATAGAGCTGTTAACTTTTGTAATTTAGTATAGGGTAGGGCATTTTTTTTTATTTTGGGGGGCTTTGTTATTTTATTAGGGGGCTTAGATTAGGTGTAATTAGTTTAAAATTCTTGTAATATTTTTTTATTTTTTGTAATTTAGTGTTTGTTTGTTTTTGTAATTTAGTGGGGGTTTTTTGTACTTTAGTTTATTTAATTGTAGATAATTGTAGGTACTTGTAGTTAATTTATTTAATGATAGTGTAGTGTTAGGTTTAATTGTAACTTAGGTTAGGATTTATTTTATAGGTAATTTTGTAATTATTTTAACTAGGTAGCTATTAATTAGTCAATAACTATTTAATAGCTATTGTACCTAGTTAAAATAAATACAAAGTTGCCTGTAAAATAAATATAAATGCTAAAATAGCTACAATGTAACTATTAGGTAAGTATTTAGTTTTAAATATGATTAATTTATTTAATTAATTAAATGATAGTGTAGTGTTAGGTGTAATTGTAACTTAGGTTAGGATTTATTTTACAGGTAAATTTGTATTTATTTTAGCTAGGTAGTTATTAAATAGTTATTAACTATTTAATAACTATTGTACCTAGTTAAAATAAATACAAAGTTGCCTGTAAAATAAAAATAAATCCTAAAATAGCTACAATGTAACTTTTAGTTATATTGCAGCTATCTTAGGGTTTATTTTACAGGTAAGTCTTTAGTTTTAAATAGGATTCATTTATTTAACTATAGTAAACTTATTTCGTTTTATTTAAATTATATTTAAGTTAGGGGGTGTTAGTGTTAGGGTTAGACTTAGGTTTAGGGGTTAATAACCTTATTATAGTAGCGGCGACATTGGGGGCGGGAGATTAGGGGTTAATAATTGTAGGTAGGTGGCGGCGATGTTAGGGAGGGCAGATTAGGGGTTAATAAAATGTATTATAGTGTTTGCGAGGCGGGAGTGCGGCGGTTTAGGGGTTAATACATTTATTATAGTGGCAGCGATTTGCGGTCGGCAGATTAGGGGTTAATACTTGTAGTTAGATTGCGGCAACGTTGGGGGGGCAGATTAGGGGTTAATAACTATAATGTAGGGGTCGGCGGTGTTAGGGACACCAGATTAGGGGTTAATAGCTATAATGTAGGCGGCGGCGATATCGGGTCGGCAGATTAGGGGTTAATACTTGTAGTTAGATTGCGGCGACGTTGGGGGGGCAGATTAGGGGTTAATAACTATAATGTAGGGGTCGGCGGTGTTAGGGACACCAGATTAGGGGTTAATAGCTATAATGTAGGCGGCGGCGATATCGGGTCGGCAGATTAGGGGTTAATACTTGTAGTTAGATTGCGGCGACGTTGGGGGGGCAGATTAGGGGTTAATAACTATAATGTAGGGGTCGGCGATGTTAGGTACAGCAGATTAGGGGTTAATAGCTATAATATAGGCGGCGGCGATATCGGGT
Source organism: Bombina bombina (assembly GCF_027579735.1). Lineage (NCBI taxonomy): Eukaryota > Metazoa > Chordata > Amphibia > Anura > Bombinatoridae > Bombina > Bombina bombina. The sequence goes on along the minus strand of NC_069501.1, from coordinate 721,184,984 downwards.
CGGCAGATTAGGGGTTAATACTTGTAGTTAGATTGCGGCGACGTTGGGGGGGCAGATTAGGGGTTAATAACTATAATGTAGGGGTCGGCGGTGTTAGGGACAGCAGATTAGGGGTTAATAGCTATAATGTAGGCGGCAGCGATATCGGGTCGGCAGATTAGGGGTTAATACTTGTAGTTAGATTGCGGCGACGTTGGGGGGGGCAGATTAGGGGTTAATAACTATAATGTAGGGGTCGGCGGTGTTAGGGACAGCAGATTAGGGGTTAATAGCTATAATGTAGGTGGCGGCGATATTCGGTCGGCAGATTAGGGGTTAATAAAATAATGCAGGTGTCAGCGATAGCGTGGGCGGCAGATTAGGGGTTAATAAGTGTTAGATTAGGGGTGTTTAGAGACTCGGGGTACATGTTAGGGTGTTAGGTGCAGACGTAGTGTTTCCCCATAGGAAACAATGGGGCTGCGGTGTTAGTTTTTTTTCAGCCGAATCTCCCATTGTTTCCTATGGGGAAATGCCGAATTTTACCGAGCTAATTCGGATTTATTCGGAGATACGGCAGCTATTTCGGATTCATTCGGTAGATTCGGAAGTATTTTAATTCGGAAATCCGAATCGATCCAAATCTCCGAATTTACCGAATTTTCCGAATAAATCCGAAACGAACCGCACATGTCTAGTATAGATGGGATTCATATTCAACTGTAAGTCATAACAGAATGGCAAAATCATAAAACAAAACATGGCAACAAATAAAAAAATGAAATGCCCCTGTTCAAAAGTCTGCATACTCTTAGTTCTTAACACTGTGTATTGCACCCTTTAGCATCAATGACAGCATGCAGTCTTTTGTAATAGTAGTCTATGAGGCCCCGAATTCTTGCAGGTGGTATAGTAGCCCATTTGTCTTGCAAAACGCCTGCAGGTCATGCAAAGTCTTTGGTTGTCTTGCATGAATCACACGTTTGCGATCTCCCCAGAGTGGCTCAATGACATTAAGGTCAGTAGACTGTGGCCCCTCCAGAACCTTCACCTTTTCAGCTGTAACCACTGAAGGGTCAACCTGGCCTTGTGCTTAGGGTCATTGTGCTGGAAAGTCCAAGAGCATGCAGCTTTCATGCAGAATAATGCAAATTGTCTGCTAGTATTTTCTGATAATATGCTGTATTCATCTTACCATTAATTTTTACAAGATTCCCCATGCCTTTAGAGCTCACCCCCCCCCCCAAACATCAGTGAGCCACCACCATGCTTCACAGTGGGGATGGTATTTTCTTCGCTATAGGCATTGTTGACCCCTCTTTAAATATAGCGCTTATGGTTGTGACCATAAAGCTCTATTTTGGTCTTGTCACTCCAAATTACAGTGTGCCGGAAGCTGTGAGGTGTGTCAAGGTGTTGTCAGGCATATTGTAACCAGGTTTTTTTGTGGCATTGGCACAGTAAAGGCTTCTTTTTGGCAACTCGATCATACAGCTAATTTTATTCAAGTATCGTCAAATTGTGCTCATTGAAACAACCACACCATCTTTTTCCAGAGCTGCCTGTATCCACCAATCAGCAAGTGCTACCCAGGTGCTAAACCAAAAATGGGCCGGCTCCTATGCTTACATTCCTGCTTTTTTAAATAAAGATACCAAGAGAACGAAGATAAAATTATAATAGAAGTAAATTAGAAAGTTTCGTAAAATTGCATGCTCTATCTAAATCATGAAAGAAAACAATAGTTTTTTGTGTCCCTTTAAAGTGAAGGTAAACTTACCTGGGTTGCAATCTTTAGTAATACTCTTTGTTCAATAATAATAGGGCTTTCATTCATAATTTCTTCCCATCTTATCTTGTTATCGCCGCTATTATTTTATTTTTGACACTAATCGAATTCAACCTTTTTTTTTTTTTTTTTTTAGATGTGGGTCATGTTTTTTAGATACCCAATTTTAAACTCTGGTCATTAGGCGGCCGTCAAACAACGTCATCCACCTATTTATTCTACAGCGCATGCGCAATTTTTTTTCCGGCTTTCTTCGATTAGGAGTGCGCTCCCGTGTCACGCTTGTGCATTCATTTTTTCAGGGAGTAAAGCTTGTACGTCATCAGCATTGCGTGTTGGAGATAGATATCGCCGAGAATCGAATGCGCAGTAGAGTTAGGAATCCAGGATTCGCACATGCGCAATACAAACGTTCATTGTAAATGTGCCGTTGAGCTACGTATAGAGCGGGTGGGACCACTCTATACATCAACACACACAAATCAAGGAAGTAGCAGATGGGCGGAGTTAGTGTGGCAACGGTAGGAAAAAATATATCTATTAAAAATTGAGAAATAAGAATTGACAAAAACACATAGCGACCTTGATAAATTAAGGTTAAAGAATGTGTTCACTTAACTTTACCTTCACTTTAAGTATGCATTGTGCACCAGAATTGTAAACACAGCACTTGCTCAGAGAGCTTAAGTTTCATGTATCATCTGATAATGACTCAATTTTGTTAATTGCTGACATGATACAAGCCCCACTGGCGCTGTGAGCAGCTGCATTATTTAAGATGCTGGTGCACTGAAAATATCTAGCTATACTTCACATGCACACACAGGGAAAAATGCTAACACGATAACTTTTACTAAAAGCATTTTTGCCAATACATGTATATTACAAATGTTTCTATTCAAATATGCAATTCATCTATGTGCTTATAGATTTGACCGGAATGTCCCTTTAAGTGAAAATGCTAAATTATTCAGAAGACTCAGATAATTAAATGCAACTACAAAATATAGAAGTTAGGGATTAGTAGATCAGTACTAACTGTAAGTACAGGATTAAAGCATATCACAATCTCTGTAATGATAGCTGCAGTGCAGGTGCAGACGTATTAAACAGAGCGACTAAAAAAAATTAAATTTTGGTTATATGATAATTTCTTTTCTTCTGACGGGAAGAGTCCACAGCTGCATTCATTACTTTTGGAAATTCAGAACCTGGCCACCATAAGGAGGCAAAGACACCCCAGCCAAAGTCTTAAATACCTTCCCCACTTACCTCATCCCCCAGGCATTCTGCCAAGGGAACAAGGAACAGTAGGAGAAATATCAGGGTGAAAAAGGTGCCAGAAGAAGAAACTAAAACACAGTCGCTACATCGATAAACGCGTGCGGGGAGCTGTGGACTCTTCCCGTCAGAAGAAAAGAAAATTAACAGGTAAGCATAATTTCATTTTTTCTTCTTAAACGGGAAGAGTCCACAGCTGCATTCATTACTTTTGGGAAAACAATACCTATAGAGGACACTAAATGCAAACAAAGGGCGGGTACAGAAGACGGCTCCTTTGAAGGGCGCCACAGCCTGAAATTAACCATAAAAAAACTGAAAAAATAACTGCACATCAGTTAAACAAACAGCATGCCGTGCTGGAGACCACTCAAAATCCTTAGATTCCCCTGAGCACAATGCCTCCGAGGAGCCAAGTCCCGCAAGGCTCCCAAATCGCACAAGCTTATCCGAAGGAAAGGCACCTCCACCTACCCCCGAAGGGAAAGAACGGAGTACCCAATAGGAGATCCAAAGGACCAACCGTCCAAGACAAGTGAAACGAAGGTGGTTACAGGACAACCACCGAAAGGAAAAGAACTCTCTAAGAAGTCACTCTCCCAAGAGACACTCCCACCTATGAGAGAGCGATCGCGAGGAAGAACAAATACAACCTCAGATCCTCTGACACAGCACCGTATAACTAATGGTGCTCCAAGGAAGTCACGAACTCCCCACTGGACCCTAGCCTAGCCGACACAACCACTAAAAATAGCCATATATAGGTAGGAAACCCATATCAGGACCAAAGGAAAACCCAGAGCCCACCTACAGGATGGAAAACTAACTGTACCAAGGTAAAAGAGCTCACTGTGAAACACAGAACCCAACTGACAGAACTCGCGAGTTCCAGCTCCAGGGCAGCAAGCTGACCCTAAGTCCTCAAGGGACCCCATCCCACAGAAAGTGCCGAATTATTGACGGAACTCCCGCCAGGAATCCAGCCCCCAGAGATATCCATCACCAGCAGCAATGCAACCAGTGGAGAAAGGAATACTCGTGAACTCCCCCCCAGGGAGGATGGCAGGGGCAAGAGCCAGTACATGGTCAGACCCAAGAGAGCATACAGATCTCCGACCTCCCCTCCAAGGAATGGAGCCAACCCAAAAAGGGGCTGGTAACACCCACCTCAAGAAGAGCGGAGGTCCTAATAGGAACTAACCTATTGGAAAACCACTCTGACCAATTACTAGCAACTGCCACGATATAAGGCTTGCGAGCACACATACCAAGTGCAAGTAGATGCCACTGGATTCAAACTGCAAACCTTCCGCTTGCTAGACAGCAAAAGCTAAACATTCGGCTACTACAGCTGGCTCTACGTGCTCAAATTCCTCTAAGAAGGAACGCTCCCAAAAGGGGAGATAAGGCACAGACTAGTACCAGAGCCAGCCCCCCTGACATCCCACACGCAAGGAGGGAAAAAAGGAATCCTCAAACGAGAAGATAAGGACCCACAGGGTCTCCATGGAAACCGTATACTTCCAAATCCTCCCCAAAAGGACAAGAGCCAAGGGCACCACTTACCCAGCTGTAGGCAAGGTAAAGAGAGCAAAGAGAATGGTAAAACCCTACCATTGAGTAATAACCCAACTGTCAGCACTACCAGCTCAGTTGAGACAAACAACCTCAAGCCCACCTTAATGCAAAAGTTGCCCCTGGCGACAACCGCAGATCCACCTAAAAGGCAGCATACTAACCTATAGGCCGATACCAAATCTCCCATGAGAGATAAAACCAACCCTTTTAAGGGAAAAGCGGACGTTCTAAACCCTAAAGCTTGAAACTGCACTGCCCAGGACCGAGTGCAGCGACCCGGACCCCAAAAACTCATACAAGAGACATGGCCCTAGGCCAGACCCCCCGAAACCCGGGACAGGCCGTATGTCCTGAGAAACCACCAAGTTGCCTCATACGGAGAAGGGCATTCTAGGTAGAGCATTCCACACCCCGTGGCCTTGAACATTGGATGCTCGCAAGAGACTCAGACCAATATCATAGAAGACATCTAGACAGGCCCCAGAGATGGAAATTCACACCAGTAGGTAGAGCATAACCCTGGATCCTCCACTTGCAACCCCAGAAACCAAGAGCTCCTAGATGTTCTAGGGCAATATTTCAGGACCAAGGACCCCAAGTCTTACCAGAGACAGGTCTTTATAAAATGGTAGCGGGATTCAACACACCACCTAAACCATGTGGGCAACTAGGCGACCCACTAGGCTACACCGGCGAGTGTAATACCCCCCTTAGATGGAAAGTTACAGATCCTCACAGGATCAGCCTACCAGAAACCCTGTACCAGGATAACATAGACAACCTCAGAAATCCCGCTGAGAAGCAGACCAGAGGCGGTTGCCAAGGAAAAAAAGGGGAAAACCCCATGCGCTCCAACTTATGTCCCGCGGTCATCCCAACCTCCAAAGCCCTTGCGAATGGAGAACCTCGGTACCGAGGCCAAAAAGCCTCCAGGACCCACGAGGTGTCATAGACGGATCCCCACATAAGGGATGGCAGAGGACCTATACAATCCCTCCGACACTGCGTTCATTGAGGACGAGGAGCAAGTTGACTTATAAGAAAACGAAACACCTCCTCAATTAATGGATAAATAAACAACAAATGAACACTCCAACAAGTGAACAACTCAACACCCGACAGGATAATGGCACCCCGGGACAAAGTGGGTGACATGAACCCTAAGAAACAGCAGCTAGCACCCGACCAGTACCTGCCTGGTACAAGGAACACCTGAACTGTCCAAGGTCCAAGAAAAATCAAAGCCCCAAAGGGATCGAAAACATAAACTATAATCATAACTTAGTTCTGATATATAAAACGCGCAGCTTCCAAAGAAGTGTGAACGCAACCACAAAATCGCCAGTATCAGTTTCAGAGAAGAAACGTTCCCAAATGGAAAATTATAGCAGATATGAGCTTGCTAAAACAAATCAAATATATCCTAACCGAAATGAAGGCAGCACCCGAAGGTGGACGCCAAAGGAAAACGGCACGCCAACCGGACAAGCTGATTAGAGGCCCCATCCTCCCAAGCTCAGAACTGGAACAGATAAACAAATACTTAAAAGAAAAGAAAAAACTGAGATGTTAATTAGATTGTCTTCATCCCTACACGTCTAACCCAGCTTGCAGTCCAGCACCACAGACCGAGGATCCCTCGACCCAGTAGGACTGGAATCCTCCAGCAGCGCCAAAACATGCCTTAGTAGGACATGAAGACGTGCCAGTCTATAACGGAAAGGCAAAATGGTTCCCCACCGGATCAATGGACGAGCCCAGCCCAGAGAGTTAGGCCCCTGAAGCCTCAGAGGCCATAGCTTTACCCAGAAGGTCTAACTGACTCAGGTGATCCCACGCTCGACTAATCCCGGTTAACAGAACATGGACAGTATCTTAAAAACACTTCACTAGGAAGATATAAATGCACCAGCGCCATAGATATGGCCATGCGGAACCGTGTTGTAACCTCTGGAGGAAACAAGCCGCCTTCCAGAGACAGAGTAATGGCCCTAGGGACACCTGCTTGTGTAGCTAAGGAAGGTTCTGGGACACACGCCTCTTGGGACATAGAATCCTCAGGGGTGGATGGCTCAGCCAACTCTAAATTCCCTGACTCAGGGGAAAAGAGTACTGTAGAACGGCAATCGGAACATAACTGATGGGCATGGATAACCCTGGCCATTTCATACTCTTCGCAAGATGTATACTCCGAATCGGAGATATCTGTCTCCAAAAAATCTGAATCCTCTATAACTTGGAGACTGCAATTATGGACAAACACTAACGGCACCTTTCATCTCCAATGGCTGGAGCACTCACCAGCTCCTGTGAACCAGACAACTAATGTACAGACTCTCTCCGTTGCCACTCGGTCAAGGTGCAGAAATAGAATACAATGTGACCACACCCGGTCACGAGGTGCAACGTGTAAGCCAAAAAAAGCACGCCAGTCCCTCAGACCGTGCAAACTGATGAAATATGGCCGTTATGTCCGAATAGCCATGAGCCCAAGTATCACTACACAATAGCAGACAAAATCACATAGAAAACATGATTAAAGCCCCCCCTGTTCAATAACCCTCTTCAGGAGATAATAACCCTTGATTTCATAAGATAAAGGAGTGTCAGAAAAGAGAGAACAGCACCCCTGAGATGGAACAAAAGCTAGAATAACTTCCATGCCTGTTCATTTCAATTGCAACTCAGGGTGCACATTCTTTTAGCACACATTGATGCCTTTCCACAGAGAAAAAAATATCCTGTAGCATATCAGTCTGATCCTGCCCAATGACAGGCCAGCGCCGAAATACCAGGCAATTCTTCTCTGAACAAGAGAAACAACAACCCCAGACGATCGTTTCGGCCTTCTGTGGGCCTCGTCAGTGAGATGCAGTTGTATCTCTCTAAGGGCATGTGTGCAAGGAGTCCACGTCTGGTTTCCCCCATTACTCTTAGGGAGACCCAAGAGTAATTTGCATAAATATCAGAAAAGAGAGAACAGCAACCCTGAGATGGAAAAAAAGCTAGAATAACTTCCATGCCTGTTCATTTCAATTGCAACTCAGGGTGCACGTTCTTTTAGCACACGTTGATGCCTTTCCACAGAGAAAAAAATATCCTGTAGCATATCAGTCTGATCCTGCCCAATGACAGTCCAGCACCGAAATACCAGGCAATTCTTCTCTGAACAAGAGAAACAACAACCCCAGACGATCGTTTCGGCCTTCTGAGGGCCTCGTCAGTGAGGTGCAGTTGTATCTCTCTAAGGGCATGTGTGCAAGGAGTCCACGTCTGGTTTCCCCCATTACTCTTAGGGAGACCCAAGAGTAATTTGCATAAATATCAGTTCTATCTCATGGAGTGCTGTTCTCTCTCTTTCGATTTATAAAATAAAGGAGTTCCACTGGGACCCTGACTTCTTTAATTTAACATTACATTCACATATTGAAATAAAATGAAACAATCTTACTGGAATCTACGCTGTGGAACAGGAACACGGCCCTTCAAGTGTGACAGATAGTAGCCTCACTTCTGTCTCAGTCTCCGTGTCTAAGTCAGTATGCAACTCGTCTGTCCATCTTGTTAAGTATGTTGGCTGTTTCTCAAGGAAGGAGCCTCTGAGGATTTTATATATCAGGGATAAATGTGCTCTGTCAATTTTCGAGTTGGTGCATAACTGCTCAAATGGAGTTAGAGGTCTCAGTATTGCTGCTTTGTGTGGGCTGTGGTTGATTGCGTATCTGTGATATGTGTGAATAAATTTGTCTCACAAACTTTAGAGAAAAATAAAATAAAGGGAATGTAGCTCTATTCTTGTAAACAGCAAATATATATAACTTAATATACTCGCATGCACAAGGTGAGCATTTACTTTAGTAATTGAAATGAAAGTATGGACTATACCTCTATGAATGTTAATAATAATTCTTATGTGAGAAGCTTATATAGCTTCTACTATATAAACAATGATTCGTTTATGATCAAAGAAAAAATGAGAAAAAATTCCTTTAAATTCAGGATATGAAATAAGTTGATAAAGTTCAAATCTTAGTAAAGTAATGTTCAAATAACTTTCCTTTAGTTTCACGCACTCACACAAACACTCTAAAATATATACAATGATCCAACACACACGCAATATTGAGCAGCAAGGAGGAGGTTAATTCAGTGAAAATACAGCTCAGGTAAGTAATGACACTTAGCGTTATATTTGTAAACCTTAAACTTTGTATACAATACGATACCAATACCAGCGTGGTGATAAGACCAGATTTCCCCAGAAACGATGGTGAAGCGTGGAGAGCGGTATTAGCAGCAGAGTATATACTAAACCGGAGAATATTAGAAAGCGGCGTCCGGTAGCAGCATGTGTGAGTGCGGCTTCAGCTGTGAGTGATAGAGTTCCGGAAGCGTAGGAATATGATTAGAAGTAACGGTCCCAAAAAAGGAATCAGGAAAGAAGTGCAGCAAACTTTGAGTACAAACAGCCTTCAAAAATTATTAAATACTTTAGACCTGAAAGGGAAAATAAATTGCTTGAAATGAGCAATAGCAAAGGATGAGAGAATCCACTTTAATTTTCAGGCACTGAGTAATGGAGAAGCACTTCCTTAAATAGGAGGAAGTGCTGATAGTCAGAAAGTCTTAAAGGGATATCACATCCCCCCCTTCTCAGGGAATCACCCCCGGGGATTCCAGACCAGGTTTAAGGGGGTAACGATGATGGAATGACTTCACCAGACGAGGGGCATGAACTTCCGAATGAAGATGCCAGGAATCATCCTCTGGACCATAACCCTTCCATCTGATAAGATATTCTAATCTTTGTCGTCGAATCCTAGAATCCAATATAGATTCAACTTCAAATTCCTCTGGAAGATCCACTGAGATAGGAGGTGGAAGATCAACTGTCGTACGTGTCATTGAATCAAAAGGTTTTAGTAATGAAATATGAAAAGTGGGATGAAACTTGTAGTCCTTGGGTAACGTGAGTTTGACCACATTGGGATTTATTACCTGCTCCACAGGGTAAGGTCCCAGAAATTGGTTAGCCAATTTCTTGCTAGGGACCTGAAGTTTGAGGTTTTTAGTAGAGAGTAATACTAGGTCACCTATTTTATATTCAGGTCCAATTGAATGTTTCCGATCATAGTATTTCTTTTGGTATTCCTTAGCTTCAGCTAGATGTTTTTTCAATACTCTTAATCGATCTTGAAGCTTGGAAGAAAAATCTAAAGCTGAAGGGGAATTTACTGTTTTGTGGGACAAGGTTATAGTATTAGGATGGTACCCATAAGTTGCGAAGAAGGGGGATGTTTTGGTTGAGGAACAGAATGAATTATTATGAGTAAATTCAGCCATAGGAAGGTAAATTAGCCAGTCATCTTGTAAATGTGAAATATAAGAACGTAAAAAGTGTTCAATAGTCTGGTTGAGTCTTTCTGTCAAGCCATTTGTCTGAGGATGAAAAGCAGTAGTGTAGCGATGATCAATTTTCAGTAATTTACACAAAGATCTCCAGAACGAAGAGGTGAATTGGGTACCCCTGTCAGTAATAATATTAGAGGGTAAACCATGTAGTCTTACAACCTGATCAAGAAATACTTTAGCTGTAGTCATGGCAGTTGGTAATCCCTTAAGTGGAATAAAATGAGCCAGTCTTGTTAAATGGTCGACTACTACCATGATAGTGTTATATTGTTGTGATGCAGGTAACTCAACTATAAAATCCATGGCAATAGTACTCCATGGTTTATCTGGAATGGGCAGAGGCCTAAGTAACCCTATGGGTTTTTTATGTTCAATTTTATTTCTAGCACAATTCTCACACCTAGAGACATAATCATAAATGTATTTATTCATTCCTGGCCACCAAAACTTACGACGGGTAAGTTCAATGGTTTTCTGTATCCCTGGGTGACCAGATATGGTGTCATCATGGGTATGTGTGAGAATGGAAGATCTTATTTTCTCAGGTATGTATAACTTTTCTTCATTATAAAAAAGACCTGTAGTAGGATCTTTGGAACAATTTTGTAATGGTATTGAATCATGTTTTAGAGCGTTGTAAATCTCTTCTTCTAAAGGTGTTAAAGTACCTATTATCTTTTCTGGTGGAATAGTGAAGTTAGGTTGTTCATGTGGAAGTAACTCATAAATACGTGAAAGTGCATCTGCCTTTGTGTTTTGACTCCCAGGTTTATAAGTTATTAGAAAGTTAAAGCGATCTAGAAAGAGTGACCATCTTGCTTGCCTTGCTGTTAAAGTCTTATTCTTTTTTAAGTATTCTAAATTTTTATGATCAGTATATATAAGGAATGGAATTACTGATCCTTCTAGTAGGTGTCTCCATTGTTCTAGAGAACACTTAATAGCAAGGAGTTCTTTGTCTCCAACACTATAGTTAGCTTCAGCACAAGTTAACGTTCTTGAATAGAACGCAATGGGATGAACTTCACCTGTCTCCTTATTTTGTTGGGAAAGAACAGCCCCTATGCCTGTATTAGATGCATCAACTTCCAACAGGAACTGTTGATCAAATTTAGGCAGTGTTAGTATTGGAGCTGTTGTGAACATTTCCTTAAGACTATCAAAAGTCTTCTGGGCTTGTTCAGACCACTTAAATCGCTGTTTTATGCTAGTTAATTGTGTTAATGGTTTTATCACTGAGGAGAAGTTTTTTATAAATTTACGGTAATAATTTGCGAAACCAATAAATCGCTGTAATGCTTTTACTGTAGTGGGTTTAGGCCAGTCTTTAATAGCGGATACTTTTTCAGGATCCATTTCTATTTTGTTTGGGGTAATTATATAACCCAAAAATTTTATTTTTGAGACATGAAAAACACATTTTTCTAGCTTAGCATATAACTTATGCTCCTTGAGTCGAGTAAGAACCCACCTAACATGTTTTTCATGTTCTATGGGAGATTTCGAATAAATCAGAATATCATCTAGATATATGATGACACAGATATCCATTAGATCATGAAAAATCTCGTTGATAAAATGTTGGAAGGTTGCGGGAGCATTGCTCAAACCAAAGGGCATTACGTTATACTGGAAAAGACCATAGCGGGTTCTGAACGCGGTTTTCCATTCGTGCCCTTCCTTTATGCGAATAAGATTATAAGCGCCCTTTAGATCTAATTTCGAGTAGATCGTGGCCTCATTTAATCTTTCGAGTAACTCTGGTATGAGAGGTAAAGGATACCTATTTTTAATTGTTATTTCATTCAATGCCCTGTAGTCTATAATGGGTCTTATTGTCCCATCTTTGTTGCGTACTAAAAATAATCCTGCAGCAGCAGGGGATGTTGAGTGTGAGATGAACCCTTTTCGCAAGTTTTCATCTAAATATGATCTTAGATATACCAATTCTTCTTGCGAAAGAGGGTAAATCTTACCATGTGGTATCTGAGATCCCGGTATTAAATCAATGGGACAGTCAAATTCCCTATGTGGTGGGAGGTTTTCTGCCTCCTTGAGGTCAAATACCTCTGCCAGGTCCTGATAAATTTGTGGTAGCTCATGTTCTATAGTAGAGATTACCTGATAGGGAAAACAAGTCTTTATACAATAATCAGAGTCAAATTTTATTTGTTGTGATGACCAGTCAATATGAGGATTATGTATTTGTAACCAGTTGAAACCTAAGATAATAATATGCATGTAGATAGGTATGAGGTCAAAAGTAATATATTCAGAATGTCCTTGGTCAGTTGTTATGAGTAAAGGGATTGTCTGATGAGTAATGGGGCCCTGTTGTATAATAGAACCATCAATAAGTTTAACAGAAACAGGATGTGTCTTGACAACAGTTGGAATTTTATTGAGCTTAACATATGCTATGTCTATATAGTTTCCTGACGCCCCAGAATCAATCAAAGCGTTAGAGCGCACGTTTTTCTGATCCCACTGTAAAGAAAAAGTGAGAGTGAGATGGGGGTTTTGAGAAATGTGAAAAATATTGTTTTTGAAACTACCCTTACCCTTTTTCTGTCTCAATAGAGATGGACAATTTGTGACGGAGTGGTCTTTTTGTCCACAATAAAGACAGAGATTTTCTAATCTACGTCTAATTTTTTCCTCTGGGGTTAGAGGACCCCTTATAGTTCCAATTTCCATAGGAACCTGGTTTGAAACAGCTTTTTCCATGGTTGTAAAACAGGGATATGAACGTCTGGGTACCACTTCATAGGAAGCTTTTTCAGCCTTTCTTTCACGTAACCTTCGGTCCAAGGTGGTGCTTAATTTCATCAACCCATTCAGTGTGTCAGGCATCTCTAGACGTGACAATTCATCTTTAAGGGATTCAGAGAGACCCAATCTGAATTGATTCTTTAAACTGATCTCGTTCCATTGAGAGTCATCTATCCACATTTGAAATTCAGTAATATATTCTTCAATGTTTCTTTTCCCTTGTTTCATAGATCTTAATTTGTTTTCAGCTGTTATTTGAGTGTGGGAATCCTCATACAAGGCAGTCATAGCTAAAAAAAATTCTTCAAGCGAATCCAATATTGAATGTTCACTTTCAAAAAATCTATTGGCCCAGGAGCGTGGCTCCCCCTGTAGGAAGGAAATAGTGGTACAGACCTTTATCCTTTCACTATGATATGTTTTAGGTCTAAGTGAGTAAAGAAGTTTACATGCACTTTTAAAATCCCTGAACTCGCTGCGTTTGCCAGAAAATGGTTGTGGGTATTGTATGTGAGGTTCAGCAATTCCTGCTTCTTTCCCTGACATACAATCTTTTATTATAGTTTTGAGAGCTTTATTTTCAGTTTGTACCTCTGTTAATGCTCTAGCAAGATATTCTAATTTCTGATGAATATTAGAAAATTCATTTTTAATTTCATTAGGATCCATATTCCAAAAAATAAAAAAAAACTTTCTTTTTATGGCCTGAAAATTCTGTGATATGTGTGAATAAATTTGTCTCACAAACTTTAGAGAAAAATAAAATAAAGGGAATGTAGCTCTATTCTTGTAAACAGCAAATATATATAACTTAATATACTCGCATGCACAAGGTGAGCATTTACTTTAGTAATTGAAATGAAAGTATGGACTATACCTCTATGAATGTTAATAATAATTCTTATGTGAGAAGCTTATATAGCTTCTACTATATAAACAATGATTCGTTTATGATCAAAGAAAAAATGAGAAAAAATTCCTTTAAATTCAGGATATGAAATAAGTTGATAAAGTTCAAATCTTAGTAAAGTAATGTTCAAATAACTTTCCTTTAGTTTCACGCACTCACACAAACACTCTAAAATATATACAATGATCCAACACACACGCAATATTGAGCAGCAAGGAGGAGGTTAATTCAGTGAAAATACAGCTCAGGTAAGTAATGACACTTAGCGTTATATTTGTAAACCTTAAACTTTGTATACAATACGATACCAATACCAGCGTGGTGATAAGACCAGATTTCCCCAGAAACGATGGTGAAGCGTGGAGAGCGGTATTAGCAGCAGAGTATATACTAAACCGGAGAATATTAGAAAGCGGCGTCCGGTAGCAGCATGTGTGAGTGCGGCTTCAGCTGTGAGTGATAGAGTTCCGGAAGCGTAGGAATATGATTAGAAGTAACGGTCCCAAAAAAGGAATCAGGAAAGAAGTGCAGCAAACTTTGAGTACAAACAGCCTTCAAAAATTATTAAATACTTTAGACCTGAAAGGGAAAATAAATTGCTTGAAATGAGCAATAGCAAAGGATGAGAGAATCCACTTTAATTTTCAGGCACTGAGTAATGGAGAAGCACTTCCTTAAATAGGAGGAAGTGCTGATAGTCAGAAAGTCTTAAAGGGATATCACAGTATCTGATCTGTAAGTATGCGTACCAACAGTGAAATGGTGGTCCCAGCTCCTCGTTAAGTGTGAGTCTGTCCTTAACACCTGAGGGGGTAGTTATTAAATATATTGGCAGGGTCATAAGGAGCCTATTAGCATTATTATGAGTGAAGAGGTTGTGCTTGAGAAATAAGTGGTATTGGAGTAGGGGGGTTAAGGGAGATATTGTTGTTGAGATTCCTTTTGTATGGGTAAGCACTTCATCCCATATTGCTAGGGTAGTTTTAATATAATTGTTGTGTTGTATGATGTGCGGCCTGGAGTCTTTAGGGATCCAGGGCAGGTCTCTCATGTGACTAACCTGGGATAGATGACTCTCCATTTGTATCCAAATACTCGAAGAGACAGAGTGGTTCCATGCCACTACTCTGGCTAAATGTGATGCTTTATAATAGTTAGTAAGATTAGGGACATTAAGGCCCCCATCTTCCTTGCTCAGGTATATAGTGTGTTGAGCAATTCTTGGATGTTTGTAGGACCAAATAAAGGAATTAATCATCTTTTGTTGTGTCTGAAGGAAAGATTTAGGTATGGCCATAGGTAAGGTTTGGAATAGGTATAGGTATTTGGGAATTATCATCATTTTTACTGTGTTGATCCGGCCTAGCCATGATAAGTGTCCCTGTCTATGCCAGGACTCCAATGAGTTTCTAACACTATTCTGGAGGGTGGTGAAATTATCGGAGAATAATTTATGCATATCCTTGGGGATTATTAAACATAAATATTTGAGTTTGTCAGATAGTACAAATTTCGTTTGCTGTGATATGGTCAGGATTTCCTGGGGTGTTAGATTAATCGGCATCAACCCAGACTTCTCCATGTTAATGGAGAAGTTAGAGACTTGTTTATATCTTTCAAGAGTCTGTATTAGGGCAGGCAAGGAGGTAGTTGGAGACCGTAAGCTATTTTGCCTGTAAAAAAAAACACAATACCACCCCCCCAACATTACAACACACCACCCACATGCCCCTACTCTAACCCAAACCCCCCTTAAATAAACCTAACACTACCCCCCTGAAGATCTCCCTACCTTGAGCCGTGTTCACCCAGCCGGGCACCGATGGACCAAAAGAAGACATCCAATCAGCCAATCAGATTGAGCTTGCATTCTATTAGCTGTTCCGATCAGCCAATCGGATTGAACTTGAATCTGATTTTCCTACCTTTATTCCGATTGGCTGATAGAATCCTATCAGCCAATGGGAATTTGAGGGACGCCATCTTGGATGACGTCACTTAAAGGAACCTTCATTCGTTGTCTAGTCGTCGTTGAAGAAGGATGTTCCACGCCGGAGGTCTTGAAGATGGAGCCGCTCCTCGGAGGATGGATGAAGATAGAAGATGCCGCTTGGATGAAGATGTCTGCCGGTCCGGATGTCCTCTTCTGCCTGGATAGGATGAAGACTTCTGCCCCTCCGGATGTCTTCTTTTAATCTATCAGTGCCCGGCTGGGTGAACACGGCTCAAGGTAGGGAGATCTTCAGGGGGGTAGTGTTAGGTTTATTTAAGGGGGGATTGGGTTAGAGTAGGGGTATGTGGGTGGTGGGTTGTAATGTTGGGGGGTGGTATTGTGTTTTTTTTACAGGCAAAAGAGCTGATTTCTTTGGGGCATGCCCCGCAAAAAGCTTTTTTAAGGGCTGGTAAGGTAAGCTGTTAACTTTTTTAATTTAGATTAGGGTAGGGAATTTTTTTATTTTGGGGGGCTTTGTTATTTTATTAGGGGGCTTAGAGTAGGTGTAATTAGCTTAAAATTCTTGTAATCTTTTTTTATTTTTTGTAATTTAGTGTTTGTTTTTTTGGTAATTTAGTTTAGTTTATTTAATTGTAGGTAATTGTAGGTACTTGTAGTTAATTAATTTAATTTATTTAATTAATGTATTGATAGTGTAGTGTTAGGTTTAATTGTAACTTAGGTTAGGATTTATTTTACAGGTAATTTTGTAAATATTTTAACTAGTTAATAACTATTTAATAGCTATTGTACCTAGTTAAAATAAATACAAAGTTGCCTGTAAAATAAATATAAATCCTAAAATAGCTACAATGTAATTATTCGTTATATTGTAGCTATATTAGGGTTTATTTTACAGGTAAGTATTTAGTTTTAAATAGGAATACTTTAGTTAATAAGATTTAATTTATTTCGTTAGATTAAAATTATATTTAATTTAGGGGGGTGTTAGGGTTAGACTTAGCTTTAGGGGTTAATACATGTATTATAGTAGCGGCGAGGTCCGGTCGGCAGATTAGGGGTTAATACTTGAAGTTAGGTGGCGGCGATGTTAGGGAGGGCAGATTAGGGGTTAATACTATTTATTATAGGGTTGGCGAGGTCCGGTTGGCAGATTAGGGGTTAATAAGTGTAGGTAAGGTAGGGGTTAATAAATATAATATAGGGGTCGACGATGTTAGGGGCAGCAGATTAGGGGTACATAGGTATAATGTAGGTTGCGGCGTGTACGGAGCGGCAGATTAGGGGTTAATATTATAATGTAGGTGTCAGCAATAGCGGGGGTGGCAGATTAGGGGTTAATAAGTGTAAGGTTAGGGGTGTTTAGACTCGGGGTTCATGTTAGGGTGTTAGGTGCAGACTTAGAAACTGTTTCCCCATAGGAAACAATGGGGCTGCGTTGGGAGCTGAATGCTGCTTTTTTGCAGGTGTTAGTTTTTTTTCATCCCAAACTGCCCCATTGTTTCCTATGGGGGAATTGTGCATGAACACGTTTTAGCTGCTTACCGCTATCGTAAGCAACGCTGGTATTGAGGGTTGAAGTGGCGGTACATTAGGCTCAATGCACCCTTTTTGGAGCCTAACGCAGCCCTTCAGAGAACTCTAAATACCAGCGTTGTCTTAAGGGTGCGTTGGGAAAAAAAGCTGCATTAGCTACGCGGGTCTTTACCGACAAAACTCTAAATCTAGCCGACAGTGTCCTGATACGTAAAACCATATAATTCAAAGAGGGAGTACTTTCTTTTTCACATGACTGTATATCTGATATTGTTCATGCAAAATACATATCTATACCTAATACTTATATATCTATAAGAATAAATATATATAGGTATAGGTATATACAGATATATATATATATAGAAATATTTATTTAAGAATAAATAGAACATGTTGTTCTATGTAAACAACATTGGAATGTGATCTTTAAATATTTTATGTTGGGTTTATCGCTCTTGAATATACACGGTTGGGTTAGCGCATGAGTATGGGTGTTAGCTTTTTTGCAGTTTTCACTCTCCATTGAAGTCTATGGCCTCAATGATCGCAAGTGCTGTGAGGCAGCCATAAATTTAAAAATGATGTTGAAAATGCCACCGAAATATTCAAAAGTGCCGACTTTTTAAAAGGCAACAAAATATTCCAAGCAGCATTGACACTGATATTTGTGATGTAAAGTAAAGGATCCCTTTTAAATATAAAGCACACAACCTAATAAATATACCTACGTACCCCCAAATCAACATAACCCACCACCGCAAACTAACACTAAACTACTTAACTACTATTCCGCCAATAGCCCACCTCAATAAACTTCCTAATCTATTAAACCCTAAACCCCCAAAAGCCCACCGCGCACACCACCTACACTACTTTATCCCTATACCGCCAATACCCCCTAACCTATTAACCCCATATACTGCCACAAGCCCAAACGCAAGCTACCCTTACACTACTAAATTATCTGACAGCTAACCCCCCTAAAGACCCCTTACCTAACAACCCCTAATTTACACAAAATAAAAAACACTAAATTTACCGAAAATTATAAAACACATTACAAAACACTATTAAAAATAAAAATCCACAGTTATTGCAATACTAAAAATAAAGTTCCATTTAAAAAAATAAAACCCACCCCAAAATAAAAAACCCTATCCTATCACTAAAAATTACTTTAGCAATAGCCCTAAGAAGAGCTTTTTGTAGGGCATTGCCATAAAGCTAATTGCGCTTTTTATCACAGAAAAATTACAACCCCATTCTAAAATAGTTCATATGTATTATACATAATAATGCATCTAATTTTAACATTGTATATAAATGTAGCGCTATAGCTCCTATAGTCAAAATAGGGAGGGTTTTCTTGTATACTTTATTAGTTAGGTAGATTGAAGACATGACGTAGGTGTAGGCGGTCTTTGGGAGTTAGCCGGGCGTTCCAGGGGACTATAGCTAAGACATGACATAGGTGTAGGCGGTATTAAGGTGTTAGCTGGGCATTCCAGTGGGAGAATAGCTAAAGTATGACATAGGTGTAGGCATTCTATGGGAGTTACCTGGATGTTCAAGAAGAGTAACCTGCACTTTTATTGGGATACATTGCCAGCAGTCCGATATATTCCAATCTCTGAAGTACAGGTTATGAGATGGGTGTCAGCAATGTTTGTCTCCAAATATTTGCAGAAATGGAAGGCAGCAACGAAGTGGAGTTCAATTATTTATTGAGCACAGCAAACAAGCAACGTTTCGGGAGTCAACCTCCCTTAATCATGCAATATAAAAATACTGATAAAACATATCCTTATATAACCTACCACCACAAGAGGGCAGTAGTGGGTATTTACAAAATTAACCATTTCATATATAAGTTCTCAACTTCAAGGCTGAAAAGTATGAATCTACCTGTGCCCAGATCCAATGCCTCAATCTTTAACAAAAAATCGCTAGTATCTTTAATAAAGGAATTTGTATTTTCAACAAAGGATCTAAGGATTTTATCCAAATAGATGAAAACATTGGAGGACACTGAGCCAATACTGGAAACAATGGGGCGACCTGGCGGTTTCTTATCATCTTTATGTATTTTAAGTAAAGCATAAATAACTGGAGTGATGGGATGTTTGATTTCTAAAAATTGAGCTAAATCTTTCCCAATAACCACAATATTCTGTATCCAATATTACAATGGCACCGCCCTTCATTGTTATTTCCCTTATCTTTGCCTTGAAGTTTAAAGGGCCACTAAACCCAAAATCTTTCTTTCATGATTCAGATAGAGAATAGAAATTTAAACAACATTACAATTTACTTCCATTATTTATTTTGCTTCATTTTTTAAATATCCTTAGTTGAAGAAAAAGCAATGCACATGGTGAGCCAATCACACAAGGCTTCTATGTGCAGCATCCAATCAGCAGCTAGTGAGCATATCTAGATATGCTTTTCATCAAAGAATATCAAGAGAATAAAACAAATGAGATAATATAAGTAAATTAGAAAGATGTTTAAAATTGCATTCTCTTTCTAAATCATAAAAGAAAAAATGTGGGTGGCATGTCCCTTTAAGTTAAATTTGAAATTAAAATTATATTTAAATAAAAAATTAGAAATGTAATGACTTCTGGGGGTCTAATTTTAGTTCTGTTATTAAATCAGGTCCATATAATTTAATAAATTTTAAAATCCTTTTTTAGATTTAAAATGGTTAAAATGTTTAAATTGATTTTGAGATGGTTCTTGAAATATCAAATCTGAATTAAAAGGAACATACGTGTATGCTGCTGTCCCTAGTTAGGGTTTTATTCTACTGCTTTGTATCCCATTGAATTGGTATCGTGTAAAAAACAAATATATGAAATGCTTAATTTTGTATATACCCACTACTGCCCTCTTGTGGTGGTAGGGTATATAAAGATATGTTTTATCAGTATTTTTATATTGCCTGATTAAGGGAGGTTGACTCCCGAAACGTTGCTTGTTTGCTGTGCTCAATAAATAATTGAACTCCACTTCGTTGCTGCCTTCCATTTCTGCAAATATTTGGTTACTTTTGGGTCTTTGTGGTGACCTAGGTTGGCGTGCAGTGGCCTGTTGTGCTGGACTGTTTTCCTATATCTAGCAATGTTTGTCTCGCCAGCTTTAAGTGGCGAGACTTTACAGTGTGAGGCAGGTAGAGTAGGTGTAGTTAGATTTTGGACCTAACATAGTTGCCCTGAGATCCACACACCCCCTGGTGACACAGAGGAATGTTCCTGTACTCCAATCGGAGCAAGAGGGGAGGAACCGCCAAACATCTGGGTACATCTCAGAGGGACACGCTGGACACACCCACCCGCACGCTGTATACGGGTTTGCATGGGAGAGACGTGGAATCACACTGTGCCTAGGAAGGGCATTCGGTACTTTGGGAATCCCGAAGCTTTGGAGTCCGAGTGAGTCCTGACCCCTCTGCATCCTACCAGCATGAACCTGCATCGTTCCTGTGAGCCAAGAAGGGTAAGCTTTATTACTTTATTCAATAAGCTTTACCTGCTCAGAGAGACTGTCCCATGGCTGTCCTATCCTGTTTCTACACTGGATTAATACCAGTGGGTCCATTATTACCTATAATATACAATTGTTATATTGGGAAAGACTCTCTTGTTGTGTAGTTAAAGTTAGGTCACACAGGCATTATTTAAGGTGTTCCTACACAGAAACTGTTTGGTTTCAGTGTCCGCACTGTGAAGGAACACTTCAAATATGCTTCCCCCTCACTAAAAGTGTTGACAAGTGCGATGTCGGCAGACTTTTGCAGAAACCGTGATCCCTATTATTTCTTATGGAAGACACATTTCGGCACTTTGCGGGTCCGCCTCCTTTTTTTTAATATATAGACAGGAAGATGGACTTCGAGGCCGACAAGGCCAGAAGAGCAGTTTCTCATCGTCTTTTGATACTTTAAATATTGGGGCCCATGGTCACGTTGTTTTTTTTTTGCAGCATCTATAGTAATATTTAATAATTATAAATAATATTTTTTAATATTTTACATGTAATATTTCAGTAATGCACCTTAAGATAACCAAGTTTTCATTCCTATGTTCTTCACATAGAATTTTTTTTTAATTTTATTATTAAATATATATTTCTATCAGTGGCGACTGTTCATTTTTGAAGATGGTGGGGCTCTACACCCCATCCCTTGAAACAAAGCCCGCTCATCAGATGGCTCCACCTAAAATGTATATATATATTTTTTCTTTAACAAAAAATAAAAATAAAGGGCCCCTATGGATCCAAAAGTCTCCCCTATCCAGCACCAAAGTCTTAACCAAACCAAATCTAAAAACGACTCCTAGTAGGAAAACAGAGAAGAATGCAGTTGACAAAATGATATAAGTATGAATTTATTAATGCAAAAAAAAAAGAATAAAGCCAAAACAGTTATAAAAATAAATCTACAACCTTCTATTGAGTAATAGAATGTATACATATTGAATCCACAAAACACAGTTAATCAGTTAGTAGCGACATGCATCAGTAATGTTAGAAAGCCCACAGGTGTTAATATATCTAAAGTGAGGTACTCTTAATGAGGTAGCCTTTCCAAAAGGGGGTGGGGGTTATAAACATGAATACAAGTTGCCAAGCACACTCTCACACTCTTTATGCACGTTACATTTGTCTGTGGTTGAGTTGCTGTAATAGCTGGGCATATATTCCAATTCAGCAATGGCCCATCCAAATGACTTTCTCCCAGGTCTAAAACTGTAACAGCATAATTGAATTACTGTGTCCAGTGCTACTTCTGTTTACCTCCCAATATCTCAACCACCTCTCCACTCCAGATTCAGTCAGATGGCAGTAGTTCACTTTACAGGGGGTTCAGTTGAAAACCCGCCTCCTTCCATAATAGGTTCATGTAAATTTTGCTCCCAAGAATCTCTGCTGTGACCCATGTGCCATTCCCTCCTTCCTTCCAAGCTGTAGTTGCTGTCTTCTTGGCGTGTCTTGTGAGCAGTGCACCATTTTTGAGTGGTAGTTATCGAAACGTAACAGAGGGTGTGATATGTAATCCAGCCACTCATGCTTGTCAGCATGGCTAATAGGAGGTTAGGAGCTAGTTAAGGACATCAGTGCCTAAATGGTTTTATGGAAAGGAAATGGGTGTCTTCAAAATAACTCTTATGAGGAAGACTGGGCATGCATAAAGTGCTCTAAGACAAAGCATATTTCTAAAAATGCCTTTAGATTTTGACAGCTTTTTTTTTTAATTATTATTTTAAGCCAACCCTCACCCCCATGTACCTCCTAAAAATAGTAACCTGACTGCCCCACTTAGAATACAAAAATACAATAAAATATAGAATACAATTATTTTGTTTATTTTTTTGCCCCCGAAAATTTTGGGGAGCTGCCCCTATGAGGAGCCTCCCCTGATTTCTATATAAATTTGATCATGTCTACTCCAGAATTTGTATTGATTAAAAAGATAGATAATCCCGTTATAACCCAGATTCCCCTGTTTTATATAACCAACACTGTTATATTAATACACTTTTTACCTCTGTGATTACCTTGTATCTAAGCCTCTGAAGACTGACCCTTATCTCAGTTCTTTTGACAGACTTGCATTTTAGCCAATCAGTGCTGACTCATAAATAACTCCACAGGAGTGACAATTATGTTATCTATATGGCACACATAAACTAGAGTTTTCTAGATGTGAAAAACTGTGATAAGAGGCGGCATTCAAGGGCTTAGAAATTAGCATATGAGCCTACCTAGGTTTAGCTTTCAATAGAGAATACCAACAAAACAAAACAAATTTGATGATAAAAGTAAATTGGAAAGTTGTTTAAAATTGCATTCTAAATCTGAATCATGAAAGTTTAATTTTGACTAGACTGTCCCTTTAATGTAAAATAGACATCTATACTTATATCTATAGGTATATATATACAGGTATAGTTATATACACACATATATATATATATATATATATGTGTATTTGCAATAAAAAATAATATTGTCCTGTATGTAAAGAACATTGGAATGTGAAATATGAATAACTCGTGACTCATAGCATGCGAGTGATAAGTATTATTTTTTTCTTATCCTAAGCTCTTCATTGAAGTCTATGTGGCAAATGCATTTGAGCTGTCCCGAAATACGAAGTCCCGACATGTGCAAAAAATCTTACTTCTAGCAAAGTTTATGCTCGAGCTGGAGCGCTAACTCTATCCCACACTGTTGATACTTAGCCTATTGTTGGAAACATGGATAAGGTCTAGGGTTGCCAGGTGTCCGGTAATAGACCGAACTGTCCGGTATTTTAGGTTACTGCCCGGTAATTTAATTTAAAAAAAAATGGACATAACCTTAGGTAGTTAAGGTGTGTTTAAAAGTGTTTTACTTTTTTTTTTAATGTTGCAAAACTTGCATCTATTTCCTTATCCTACCGTTGCCGGAGTCCAAGCCGCATCCCCTACCTACCCTACCCAGCAACTAAGTCAGCCCGTGTCCACCGGCACCTTTTAGCCCTACACTGTACTTGTCTCACAGCAGCTGATCGCCGTGCGTGCCTGCGTGCTGCTGTGAGTGTGTGTGAGACTGAGACTGTCGGACGTCACATGATCACGCTTGTGACGTCACGACAGCAGGAAGACCTGCGGGGCGGGCTGCGCTGTCTACAGTGTCAGTCTATGCTGCTTACTCAGTTGCAAGATAAGAATAGTGCAATTGAAGCAGTGAAATCTTAGATTAGACTCAGTCAGTCTAAATAATACAACATGAGGTATGTGTCTCAGTCTCAGACAGTTCTTTTAAAAAATTGTTATATTAATATCACCCTTCCTTCACCCACACAAAATGTGTATATATGTATATATATATATATATATATATATATATACACACACACACACACACAGAGTTTCAGGTTGACTGCCAGGGTGCTAGTAGGTATCAATATTAGTAAAGGAAAAACTTGCACTCACTGGAACTTTTCAATAAATCTTTAAAGTAAAGATTTATTGAAAAGTTCCAGTGAGTGCAAGTTTTTCCTTTACATATATATATATATATATATATACATACACACAGTATATATATATATATATATATATATATATATATATATATATATATATATATATATATATAATATATATATATAATATATATATACAGGTGGCCCTCGGTTTACAACGGTTCAATTTACACCGTTTCAGAATAACAACCTTTTTTTCCAGTCATGTGACTGCTATTGAAAAGCATTGAGAAGCAGTGCATTTATTAAAATAGCCAGTAGGTGGAGCTGTCCGCTTGTGTTGCAGCAAAGCCAAGCAAGCTGAAATTAATCAGTTTAACCAGACCTGAGCTATCAAGCAGATTTCAAAGGAACAAGATCTTCCTGTCTATAAATCAGTCCAGATTAGAATGCAAAGTAAGAACTGTTTGCAGAAAAATGCAAGTGAAGTCTTTGTTGTGTGATTATTTTATTAGGTTTATAATGCTGTTTAGCAAATGTTTTTGTTCATTTAACTTAGTTTAATTATATATTTTGTGTTGTGTGATTATTAAATTAGGTTTATAATGCTGTTTAGCATTTACAATCTTTATTTCAAAGCTTTAAAAATAATGTATTAGGTGTTACTTATGACAATTTTGAGAGGGGCCTGGAACCCAACTCCCTCACTTCCCATTTACTTACATTATAAACTGGGTTTCAATTTACAACGGTTTCGATTTACAACCATTCCTTCTGGAACCTAACCCCGGCGAAAACTGAGGGCTACCTGTATTATATATATATATATATAGACTTTTTTTTAACCCCCCCCTTATCTGTCCGGTATTTTTGTTGCAAACATCTGGCAACCTTAATAAGGTAATAAGGTCACATATATTCAAAAGTGCAATAACAAAAGTTATTTTATCCATACTAAGATAATTAAAAGTCTTATTTGGGTGTTGTTTTTATGTTAGTTTGGTGGGATAAAAAGCAAAAAAATAAAAGAGCAAGATATAAGCCAAAACAGAATCATACACTTTCAATAAAAGACAACAGAATGTATTTGTGACCAGCAATTTTGATTTTATGCAGACCATATTACTGAATATTTTTTGGTAAAAAAATAAATAATCAAATTGTGGCATAATCTAAGTCTGTTAATATTTAATATAAAATATTCAATTTTATTTTGTGTTTTATTCATTATTGAGAAGACTCAAGTAGAGTTTTTTTGTCTTTCTTTTTTATTATCCATATGAAGTGCAACTCTCTGGGGGTGTTGCTTATTTCTTCTTTAAAATGAGTCAGTGGTATCACAAAGCAAAAACAGTGGGTTAAAGGCAAAAGATTCAACTTTTAATGTAGACATCATAATAAAATTAAAATTAGACTTTATGAACAGCAGTTCATCTTTTTATGCTGGTGGAATCACCGAATAGCATATAGTGTTACAAGCATATATTAATCTAAAGCTTCCAAACAATTTAAATTACCTTAAACTGCCTCTCACTTCTGTATCATCAGACCATTCTTTCTATACGAACACGTCATGGGTTTCCCGATAAGATGTCAGCCCTATATTTTCCTTTGCATATCGTTCCATCCATCTCGTCCTTCCTCTACCTCCTTCCCTATTGCTCTTTGCTTTCAGACCACTTCTCTTCTGCGGCCCTGTAAATTAATCTCTCAATATAAAGCTCCATTATTAATGTCATGACTGGTAGTAAAAGTGGAGCACCGAGAACACAGCAAATCTTTTTATTTCTTTGTATTATTCTGAATTTGATTTGCAATACTACTAGTACCATTGAAATTGCTTTCAGACTTCCCAACGTGTTATTAATGAATAATAAAACACACAAGCGATGATATACTTTTTAATGGCTGATGTATGCATATGGCAGGAATGTGCTAGCCGTACCGTGACAGAAGTGTACTACGAACTCTGGCTTGAGCTTCATCTTGTGGATCACCACCACACACTGTTTATAGTTATACACTGTCACTGGGAATCGGGAAGGCTGATATAAAAAAAAACACAGCATACTTGGGACTTTCAGTGTATTATGTATGAACCCAGATCAACCAGTTGACACCAGTTTATCACATATTGTGAGTGGAAACACATCCCATTCACCTGTGTTTTTTTTTTAGTGATGGGGTGTTAAAGCAAACATGACACAAACGGTTTCACGAGTGAGTGCTATACAGTTTGTTGGTTGCACAGCTAGTCATATGTGTGTGTGAGTGCGAGCGCGTGCGACTGGGCCGGGTGTAACAGGCCATCTGTATGGCTAGTCGGTCTGTCTCTCAGCCTACACAGCCAATCGCAGGCTGTCTTATAAATGAACGCTGTGCAGTACACTATCTATGTGGGGAGAGAAGACTGTACTGAGCGGCACCGAGTCACAGCGCTGAGTCCCCCTCGCTATACCTCCCCTGGCTTGGCTTGGCTTGCATTGTAGGGGGAGGGAGGTTTGCACAAACACACAGGGTGCAAGTGAAGAAAATTAAGGAGTGGGGCAAAAAGGTAAGCGAACACGTTGAATGCCACCAGCACCCTTTTTCATTTGGTTGTCTTGCGTTGAAACAGTTTTTATTCACTTAAAAGCAGATAGGATGGCAATGGAGATGCAGGCAGCTGTCAGCACTGATGCAGGGGAAGGCTTGTTAGTGCTTGAATACTGTCCCAGCGACAATTTTCAGTCACTTTTTTGGGCCGATAGAAACTTCAGCTGGAGATGTGAGTGGGTCCGCCTGCTGCTGTCTTTGCTCTTCCTCCTCCCAGTGACTCTAGGCCGGGAGGTGAATGCAAAGATCTCACTAGGCTAGGCCAGTGGTGCCAGGCTGCTCCCGGGTAGGTGGGGAGGGCACTCACATGGAGGGGGCACATCTTAGAAATGGGGGGGGGGGCGTAATCAACCTGGCTGCGTTACTGACATGCACAAATATCCTTCCTCTTCTCTTGAACTTTTTGATTATATATGAAAAAGTGTTCTCACTGCATGGGTAATCATGTTTGTCAGCAGAGGAGAATTGGCTTTTTTTCCTATTGTTGCTTCATACTGTGTTTTCTAATACTGTGCAGCATTGGATATTATAGCAAAGTGATGATAGGGTTGGGTATCTGCTGGTGATGAGTGAGGTTGTGTGGTGCAGCAGTTAGAAGCAGTAGTGTTGTGGTTGGGATTATGATGTATCAATAAGTTGAAGGTGGAGAGATCTGCTGATACAGAAAGACACTGAGGGGAGGGGGGATTGGGGTGGGAAGGCCTTGCTGTTTAAAGTCCTGTGTGAGAGGTAAGTATTGACACGACGTGGTTGTGATGACAGAAAACTTGTAGGTGAGCTACCCTAGTGTGATCTAACCCTCTTAAATTGTAAAATGTCAGCTCATCTGAAGCCACATATATGTGAGCAGCGTTCAGATTGCCTGTAAAATTAAGAGTAACCAGACTCTGGTTTCTCCTCCCTCCTCCTGCCCTTTTTCCAATGCATTAGGTAAAGAAGGGAAAATAAACGTGCATGTCATAGGATTGATCTGCAACCAAATGAGCAGAACCTCTAAGTTATATTATTATTATTATTATTTCAGTTGTTCTAAACAGATCCTAGCAGTATGATACAGGTATACAGGACGTAAAAACGAAACAATGCAAGAATAAGGCTGAGAAAGCATGCACAGTAGAAAAAGGAAACCCGTTTCCTACTATAAAGGGTTTTGCTTGCATATTGGGGTGTAAATGGTGCAACTTTAGCTCTGCCACTTTGCTATATATATCATTGCAAAAAAGTTTGTTTTGATTGCACTGCAAATAGTCAGAAAGTGTGGGAATAATGTTAAGTCTTGACTAAACTATGCATGTTTATGTGCATACATAAGCATGTTTATATATATATATATATATATCAGATGCTGGTCAGTGGCCTGTTTGCCCCCCCCCCCCCCACTACTGCATCTTCTGCTAAACAATATTTCAGTGTGCTATAATTGATATATTTGATGTCACAAAAAAGTCTGCCTCTTAATCTTTATTTTTTTTTTTTTTTTTTATCAAACAGAACAAATATATTAATTGATGGACATATGTTCTGTATTATAACCTAAATAAATAGCAGATTTGATATAGGTATGTTGCTGCTTATAAGGTAACAGGACCACTGTAGGCAGATGCCACCTAAGGAATTTCCTGACAAAATGTAAACCTGACGGTTTAAGAGACTTACATGATTTGATCAGTGACTTTCATAGTGTGAAAATGCTAATCTATAATGTGATCTGCAGAATAGATACAATATAGTGTTTGCACCATCTCATGTTGGGGACTTGATACGTCTGATGCCCAGTGTGATACACCCACATCTCTCTATTATTTTGTGCACCCACTGAAGAGATCTGTACATGGGGGGGGTGTTAATTTGCCTCACAACCCGGTGGGGATGGGGATGGCAGCTACGTGAGGCATGGGATGGGCACAAGAGACATTTCCTAACTCAACGTCACTATTTTTCATTCTTTGGGAGAATGTAATCTGAAGAATTATTGTCTTTGTTGTGCTGGTGAAAGAGGTGGGCTGGGCAAAGACCTCTCCTTCCTAGTTATATCGTGGTGCTTTGTAGAGTTTACCGGGAGAGCTGTGCAGTTCATACCCCTCAAAGCAAGATGGACTGTAACGTAATTGTGCTTCCTGTTTCTCTCTCTGGATTGTCTGTCTCCTCAATTTAGATCATTATTTTTCACTGAGAAGCAAACAGAATCTGGTGTGCAATTAAAACCCTTAATTTTTTTTTTTTTTTCTTGTCTGTTGACATCTTTTCTTGCTTTGTAATTGTCATTGGGAAAAAAATAAATAAATAAGTGTGCTTGCAGGCTTTGGAATATATGTATTTGCCCAGGCATTTAATGTTACAGGGTATAGTAGAAAGATGGTGTCCCTGAAAAGACTAGTCTTTGTAATCAGAAACTGATAAAGATGTAATATAAGAAAACACACTTTAATTTGTGTCATTATGACTGGGTATTACTTATCAGATGTATTCATTTTTGTGAACTATGGGATTCTTACTTATAATATTCAGGCCCTCGCAGAAAAAAAATATTGGGGAGAAATATTAGATGATAAAGTAATCAGCAGCAGTTCCCTTTTTTTTTTTTTTTTTTTTTTTTTTTTTTAATTTCTTTCTTTGTTCTGGAAAGTTGACATATCAAGCTATTTTTTTTTAATAGATATTCACACTATAACATCATCTTTGCTATAGAAAAACACAGAAATTGACAAAACATTTGCAAACTTTAGTTTAAGGTGTGCAATGTTTCTGCTAGAACCAAATCTCTTTTAGAGTGTATGTAATTATCTGAGTTAGAAACATATTCTCAAAATAAATTAATTTTAGATTTCAAATGGATTTGTACATCTTAACAGTTAAAGAAACATAAAAACAAAAACTGCCTAGATAGGATTATTATCATATCAGCGCTATGGAATTTGGTGGTGCTATAAAAACGATGATGATGATAATAAGAGCCCCTCTGCACTCTTAGTAGTTTGTAGAACTAGTGTTGGCCCAAAAATGTGATTATTGAAGAATAATGAAACATTACTCTAAGTACAGTAGTATATATTTCAGCTTTATCTTTAAATACCACATTGAATTAAATAATAATATTGATACACCCATATGTTTCTTTTTTAAAAGAACCTAAGAGATAGGTAAATATTGAAATGTGCATGAATTCATTTCAATTTTAAAAAGACAGGTTTTTGCACTATACTTTCATTATCAAAAATGCTTCTAGTAAAAGTTACTCTTTCTGCAGGATATGCACATATACTGCTATGTGTGACGAGAACATTAGGATTCAAACAATGTCTACTCAGAGAGCTGACTATTGTGTATTGCATACATGAAGACTTATTTTGTGTCATATAAGCCAGTGCTGACTGTGAGAATGGGTAGTGTTTGAATGCTGGTGCACAGGACACTCACAGCATATGTGTGTAAGCTGCTGAAAAACAATAGTAGCTTTTACTATAAGCATTTTTGCTAATGGAAGTGCAGGTACAAATCCCCAATTGCGGATTTCCAAAATCCAAATTTATTCTGAAATCCAAACTTTGTAATTTTTTTTTTTTTTGAAAATTACATTTAAAAAAATAACTGTTACCCCCCCCAACCTTTAAGTCACAATCTTCTCTATATTTATTTAAAACAACTATTACATTTCTGATTACAGTACTGTACTATGTATACAAAATAATTAAAAGTGGTATAAAACTACCTTTTAGGTTGTGTGTATGTGTATATGTGTATATATATATATATATATATATATATATATATATATATATATATATATATATATATATATATATATATATATATATATATATATATATATATATATATATATATATATAAGCTGTATTATGACATGTAAATATTGGCGAAATGACATAATATGCTGTTTACATTTGGTTCCATCCCCTCTCCCAACTGTCCCATTTTACAGATGCAAATATTCAAAAATCCAAACTATTCTGAAATCCAAACCTTTTCAGGCCCAAGCAGTTTGGATAAAGGGTGTTCTACCTGTAGATTGCAAAAAGCTTCTATTTAAATGCACCCATGCACATTTTAAATGTTGACTTTTTTTTATACCCCATAAATTTAAAAATAACAAAAAAATAATTATATATATATATATATATATATATATATATATATATATATATATATATATATATATATATATATATATATATACACACACACACAGGTGGCCCTCGTTTTACAACGGTTCAATTTACAGTTTCAGAATAACAACCTTTTTTTCCAGTCATGTGACTGCTATTGAGAAGCAGTGCATTTATTAAAATAGCAGGTAGGTGGAGCTGTCCGCTTGTGTTGCAGCAAAGCCAAGCAGGCTGAAATTAATCATTTTAACTAGACCTGAGCTATCGAGCAGATTTCAAAGGAACAAGATCTTCCTGTCTATAACTCAGTCCAGATTGGAATGCATAGAAAGAACTGTTTGCAGAAAAATGCAAGTCAAGTCTGTGTTGTGTGATTATTTTATTAGGTTTATAATTCTGTTTAGCAAATGGTTTTTGTTCATTTAACTTAGTTTAATTATATATTTTGTGTTGTGGGGTTATTTTATTAGGTTTATAATGCTGTCTAGCATTTAAAGTCTTCATTTCAAAGCTTTAAAAATAATGTCTTAAGTGTTACTTATGACAATTTTGAGAGGGGCCTGGAACCTATCTCCCTCACTTCCCATTGACTTACATTATAAACTGGGTTTCAATTTACAATGGTTTCGATTTACAACCATTCCTTCTGGAACCTATCCCCGGCGTAAACTGAGGGCTACCTGTGTGTGTGTGTGTGTGTGTATGTATATGTGTACATATATATGTGTGTATGTTTAATGGCCCAAAAAATTAGCATATTAGTTTTAGAATGTGCATTTATCGTTTTTTTAATATTTTTATTCATATTTTATTATTGCCTACCCTAAGGTCCAAGGGCCATAAATACCCTGTACCTGGTTCTCCATTCCTCCAAACTAAACACTGTGGGCTATATTCCGTTTGTTTTAGAGATGGTTATCCAAAAAAAATAAAATCGGACAGATGGGTTTGTCCACAGCCAAAAATAACCAAGTGTTGTCATCTATAATGTTGGCAGTGTGTGCTAAACCCAAAAAAAGATAGAATATATATATATATATATTTTCTATCTTTTTTTGGGTTTAGCACACACTGCCAACATTATAGATGACAACACTTGGTTATTTTTGGCTGTGGACAAACCCATCTGTCCGATTTTGTACTTGCTCCCCAAAGTCCATAAGACATTGGATAACCCCCCTGGCAGACCTATTGTTTCTGCCGGGGGTTCTTTGTTACAGCCTCTAGTACAAGCCACAGATTCCTATTTAAGAGACTCCTTTGAGCTCATCAATCTTCTTAAAACTGTGGAAGTTGATAATAGTTTGGACTTACTTGTTACCATGGACGTGGTAAGTTTGTACTCCGTGATCCCCCATAATCATGGGATGCAAATGATCAAGGAGCATCTGATTTAATAGTGAGCACTTTATTGGCCCACCGATTGAATTTCTTGTTAATCTAATGGAGCTGTGCTTGGAAAAGAACTTTTTTCGGTTTGAAAATTAATTTTTCCTGCAAACACTAGGTACGGCTATGGGGTCAAGCATGGCCCCTTCATATGCCAACCTATATATGGCACAATATGAACAAAATCATGTTTTTAATCCACAGTGCCATCAGATTCTATTGTCGCTACATAGATGATGTGTTCCTCATTTGGAGGGGCACGTCTGCATCTTTGATTAGTTCAATGCCCTCAATGGATTTGATTCCACAATAAAATTTAAAATTGAATGGAATCTAGAAAAAATCCATTTTCTTGTTCTGGAGATATATAAAAGAGACACAACAGGCATCAATACTTTGCACACTACCTTATACCATAAGGACACAGATAAAAATTCCATTCTGCACTAGAAACAGTTTTCATCCTCATACACAAAAAAAAAATGGTGTCAGTTCCTTGCAGCTTCTGAGAATAGTCAGGAACAACACCGAGGATTCTCGTAAGGATCTCCAATTAAAGGACATGGCTCAGAAGTTCTTACAACGAGGATACCCCTCACAACTTATTGAAAGACAGCTTCTGGTTGCGGAGCAACAAACCCAAGATGGCCTCACGATAAGGAGTAGTGATGAAAAAGAAGATTCAAGACTGAACTTTGTGACTACTTATACTCCGTTTTCGGAAGTGGTATCTAACACCATTAACGACAATTGGAAAATAGTGGCAAAAGACACAAGCCTGCCCTTTTATGACCTTCCACCACCTAGGATGGTCTATAAGAGATCTAAAAATCTGCAAGATCTTTTAGTCTTGAACAACCCGGTGCACTGTTACGGTCGGCGAACTTGGTTACCTAAGACCAAAGTGGGATGTTACAGATGTGGTAACTGTGTCACATGTAATCATATATAGACTTGCAAAAGTTTCCATCACCCACACACTAACAAACGGTACAAGATCCAACATAGATTGACGTGCACATCGGACTTTGTCATTTATGCCATCATCTGTCCGTGTTCCTTATATTACATTGGGAAGACAGTCACTAAATTCAGAGAAAGGCTAGCGAATCACAAAACTGCTATACGCCAGGCCATAAAAACGGGTAGTTCTGAGCAACCAGTCGCTAGACACTTTTTACAAGCAGATCACTCTCTATCTATGTTAAGAGTAATGCTTATCGACCATTTTCCACGATTAAGACGAGGGGACAGAGCATTGGCTTTATTGCGATTAGAAGCAAGGTGGATTTTCGATAACACCGTGGCCCCTAAGGGCCTGAACTAAACGATAGATTTTGGATGTTGTTATAAATGAATTCCTTACGGGCATCCCCTCCTTTGGACTATGTTCAAATATGCATTTCAAACAAAATTTATTTATTAAATTTAAATGCAATTAAATTGACATAATGGCTTATGACACATTAACAAATATGTTCCTACTTTTTCATAGGCACCTTAAACACTAAGTGCTTAGGTGTAGTCTCACATTGATACTGTTTATGTATAGATTGGTTGGTTTCTTTTTTGACACCACAATATGTCTTTTTAGTATAATTGACTACCCTCATAATATACAGCACTATCCTGCAGCTTCATCTAATTTGGTTGCTGCTTTATGATCATTATGTTACTACTTAGCGTCTTGTACATATACATATATAAGTTTACTTGTTTTATTTCACTATTTGGTAATCCTCTGTCCTGCCTTCCCTATGCACACGTTTATTAAGGTGTGCATTCTTTAGCGCACCGCTCCGCTCCCCATATAGTTACTATTTTTCCCGGCTTCTGTTTACCGTTGCCATGACATTACTCTCACGGCTTCACTTGGTTGCCATGACATATTACGTCATCACGTATGTGTGCACACGCATGGGACTCTGACAGTTATGGGTGGTTGGCTACTGAGCGGCGAGGCAGGTATCAGGATTATCTTTCAATTACATTTGTAATTACACTTGGTATATAAGGTTAGTTCTTTATGCGGTTCTATTATCTCTCACATGGGCTCCATTTGAAAAAGGTCTAAGTGTAGACCGAAACCTTATGGGTTAAGGCCCTTCTGTTTACCTTTGTTGGATTAAAAGGATTGCTGTTCAAACTTCCTGTGTTGCCTGCTTTCTTCCGGATACATCACATACACCTTGCCGGTTGTGTGTACATATATATCTAATTCTACTAGCACCCTGGTTGTTGCAATCAAGTGAGAGTGCACATCTTTGCTAACGTGTGTGTATATGTATATGTATATATATATATATATATATATATATATATATATATATATATATATATATATATATATATATATATATAAAATTTTTTTCTTTTCTTCAAAATTCACAATGAAAACGTTTCATATGTGTATTTTAATACTTTTAATCTAAGAACTACTGTTTTTTGTTTTTGTTTTTTTTTTCCAGTCAGTAAATGTCTTTTAGTAAGGTATGGCTTGCAAGAAAATTGGATGAGTGGTGAAAACATCACTGCTAGAAAAAAGTGGGCTGGTGTTCTATCAGATTTTGCTACCTTGTCAAAATCTGCTACCTCTGAGTGCGCATGCTTAGTATTATGTAATCTCACTCCACATATATTCAATAGGAATGTGTGGAATGTGATTATGTAATCGGCAGCACGCACATTGAAAGGTAGCAGATTCTGACAATGAAATTATTCTGTTGGATTTTGCTGCGGCCAATAAATGCATGCATGCATGCATGCCCAGTTCAATCACTTGTCGCAATGGACGTGATATCCAGTTACATTTTCAATCATGATGTAGAATCCTGATGATGATTGTTGTTAGTTGTATACAAGTATCATAGTTTTTAAGCAAATTAGCCATATTTTTAACATTTTTAATAAACTAGGAAATAATTGTTTATATCTGGGCTGTTATGATAGAAAAGTAAACAAGAATCAAGTGAAAATCTACTTGAAGAGTGTACTCGTAGATTGGAATACTGCTTTGAATCCCAGAGTGCTGCCTGGTCTCCTGGAAGGGTACTCTAGCTACATGCAATTAGAAAGGACCCCAACCAGCCTATTCTTGGCTTGTTTAGCTAGAAAATTATGACAGAGTGCACCGTGGTGGAGGAAGCTCAGCACACTGCCTGAGATAAAGGCCGCCAGGAAGCTGTGTAGGCACCACATGATGAAGTCACGGTCAGAACCATCTAAATATCTACAGGAGCTGCATGAGGCAAACGGGACACCCCATTAGTGCAGTTTTACTAAAAATACAAGCAAGGAACTGGGTGGCTCTGACCTAGTACATCCACGAACCCCCTGTAATTGACAAATTGTTTTGCTTCTCAGGATCACTTTGCTCCAGGCTCATTTTTAAAGCTCTACTCCTGCTTGTGTTACTTTATAAACCAAGACTTACTCTTGCAACTTTGTATTCACTTGGGTTGTGTGTTTTCAGAAGTTCAGTTATCCCCAGTCTACCACTCTTGGAACTAGTGAATCATTACCAGTAAAGGGAGTTTTTATTTTTGTTTGCCACATTGAGTCTTCCATTGTTATGGGAGACTTATCAGGGCATTTGTGGGATGGTACGTTATCTAAGTAAAGGCAAACTGGTAACCACTAATATCAGCACCACTGGGAACATAACCTGTCGCTATTGTAAACTATAGGACAGGGGTCAGCAACCTTGGCACCCCAGATGTTTCATAACTACATTTTCCATGATACTCAGCCAGCCTAAAGTGTGTCTGAGCATTATGGGAAATTAGTTCCAAAACATCTGGGGTGCCAAGGTTGCTGACCCCTGCTATAGGAAAAATGGGTTACTGATGACAAATGATGTGTTTGGGGTTACTGGTTATTTGCAGTGCTATGGATTTTGGGGTTAATGGCCATAGTAACATTGCTGTAATGCTGGTGTTTACTGGTTACCACTACTTTATTGTAATTATCAAATTACTTTACATTTGGAGGGTGCTTGTAGATGTAAAGTTAAATTTTTATTTTTTTTCTTCTATATTTTTTTTTGTTGTTGCCCACTATCTATATGATATATTGATTAGGTTACTTGCTTTGTTGCATACTTTTAGTCATTGGTACACTCCTAGTTTATTTGATACTTTATAGGTTACTGTCACATGTCAAAGGCTTCAAGTCATTCTTCTTTAATTCAGTTTGCCCTTTCAGGTATTTAAAAAGAGATAAAAATACTAACAAATCATAAAATTATACAGGCAATAACTTATTTCCACATTAAGATTTTACATATTAGCTATATATTGGTTTAATTTTTTTAAGTTTAACAAATAAAAACGTTCATGCTAGTTACAGATATTAACATATAACCTGTTCATTATGCATATTTATTATTTTCCTAAACAAACAAAAGTAAAAACTTTGATTAACTAGTTATGTTTTATATAAATAAACTTGCTCAGTACTGAAGCAATATTAAATAGTTATAACATTACAAGACAGATTTAACCCCTTAGTGACCAGACCATTTTTCAATTTTCTTACCATTAGGGACCAGGGCTATTTTTACATTACTGCAGTGTTTGTGTTTAGCTGTAATTTTCCTCTTACTAATTTACTGTACCCACACATTATATAACCTTTTCTTGCCATTAAATGGTTTTTCTAAAGATACCATTATTTTCATCCTATCATATAATTTACTATAATTTATTTAAAAAAATATGAAGAAAAAAATGGAACAAAAACACACTTTCTAACTTTGACCCCCAAAATCTGTTACACATCTACAACCACCAAAAACACACATGCTAAATAGTTTCAACATTTTGTCCTGAGTTTAGAAATACCCAATGTTTACATGTTCTTTGCTTTTTTTGCAAGTTATAGGGCAATAAGTACAAGTCGCACTTTGCTATTTCCAAACCATTTTTTTTTTTTCAAAATTATCGATAGTTACATTGTAACACTAATATCTGTCAGGAATCACTGAATAACCCTATGTGTGTGTGTGTGTGTGTGTGTGTATATTTATATAATTTTTTTTTTTTTTTTTTTTTTTTAGACAACCCAAAGTATTGATCTAGGCCCATTTTGGTATATTTCATGCCACCATTTCACCGCAAAATGCGATATAAAAATAAATAAATTAATTTTTCACAAACCTTTAGTTTCTCACTGAAATGATTTACAAACAGCTTGTGCAATTATGGCACAAATGGTTGTACATGCTTCTCTGTGATTTCCCCCCCCCCCTTTGTCCTTTGTTCAGAAATAGCAGACATATATGGCTTTTTGCTAATTAGAAGGCCGCTAAATGCCGCTGCGCACCACACTTGTATTATGCCCAGCAGTGAAGGGGTTAATTAGGTAGCTTGTAGGGTTAATTTTAGCTTTAGTGTAGGGATCAGCCTCCCACCCCCTGATCCCTCTCTGACTCTCCTCAAACAGCTCTCTTCCCTCCCCCATCCCACAATGGTCACCCCCATTTTAAGTACTGGCAGAAAGTCTGCCAGTACTAAAATAAAAAGTGTATGTATATCTATCTATATATATCTCACACACACGCGTGTGTGGTTTATTGTTGTGACGTTTCGGGGATCAAACCGTCCCCTTCATCAAACCTGGGATGAAGGGGACGGTTTGATCCCCGAAATGTCACAAAAATAAACCACGTTTTGTTTTTCAAAGTCCAGTGAGTGCGGTTCTACTTTGTACTATTGATAACCTCTGTTCCTGACATGCTGGCTATTCGTTGAGGAAGTGAGAGTGCCTATCCCACAACTATTATGTATATATCATTTTCTTACACGGAGTGCTGAATCAGTGGCTGAGGAGGTTAAAGGTGGTGTGCTTTGGCTGATGGGTCTTACAGAGGGCCATTGCACAGCACTAAACTCAGCGGCTCCGGCCACCCACGGCACATCGCTCTCCTTCAATGAGGTGACTTTTGCACCTCTGAACCAATAGCCGTGCGTGTCAACTGACAGTTTTCTGTATGCACACACGGCTATTGGTTTAGAGATGCAAGCGGCACCTCATTGGTAGAGTGATGTGCTGTGGGCTGCCGAAGCCGCTCAGTTTAGCGCTGTGCAACGGCACAGAAAGGGAGAGTTTAGCACTTTTTTTTTTTTTTTTTTTTAACGTATCTCATCACTTAAAGTACACTTGATTTTTAGTGATGGTAAATCCAAACGTCTGTTACACGCTTGGATTTACCATCACTTTAAATTTGAGCAACATCTAAATACTCCTAAACAACTCGGCGCAGAGATGGAAATGGCTCAGCAGTTAAGGTGTTAAAGAGCCTAAAAGCAATATTTAAGACACACCCACACACATTGATATCAGCTATAAAGTCCTGAATTACTAAAAAAAAATGCTTTGCATTTACTTTGCTGTGGCCGATAACGGATATAAATGAGCTCCTACACTTATTAATAAATCATTATGTAGAATGTTGCTGACGGATGCTCTTCATCCACTTTGGGGTAGTGGAAAAAGCTAAATTACAAGAATATTGTGATAAATAAGTGAAGGTACATCATATTTTTTTTTTTTTTTTTTATTTTTTTTTTCATAAAATGATGGTCCATAGTCTACATGAAATATTTTGATATATTTCCCGCAACTAGGAGGAGGTCAAGAACCCATATCAGAGCATGGAAATATTCCCACTTCCCATCTCTCTTAATTTTTGTTCTTGGCCTCGTAGAAGTTGGTTGAGAATGGAGGTTCTTCCAGCTACTTGCTTATGGATCACAAATTGGGAGCTCAGACCTATGTGAGACCCAGAGTCCCTGGGGAGTATCATTTACAAAGATGACAGAAAAGGCACATAGGAAAATGCTGTGCACATAACAAGGTATTTCTAACGGGACCTCAGTCATAACTATCCTCAGGCGTCGTGGGGACTTTTCCCTAACCTTCCCCTAAGTGACTCTGGTATTTACAACTGCGGTACTCGATACCTGCACTGGATGGGCTTCCTACTGGATACTGCTGCAGCTGCATTGACATAGATTGACATGCCTGGTAAGCCAGTGGAGGGGTGCTGCGTAAGTTAAGTGACTTTTCAGAGAACACACACAGCCCAAAGGCTATTTGTAGGTACTCTGACACAGGAACTGCATACCCAGGGGACTTAACCTGCTCTCCTCATGCCAAAAGTTTTGTTCTCTCTATTGGTTCTATCATCATTGGGAGCATTATCAGGAAAGCCTCTGATCCTTTGCAGCCCTGTAGCAACTCTGGGGGTACTTCTGGGGGCATTTTTAGTATTTAGGTGTATGGCCCCTTATGAAAACTGCCTTTATTTGTAGAGGACCAATGTTTTAATGCTTGATGCACTATTATTTAATGAAAGGGAACCAAAACGTTTTGTCTTTACTTCTTGATGAGAACACCAGTTTTTCTCTGGCATTAGCTCCACCATCTCAGTTTTTCCAGGCTTTTACTCTCTCAATTCAGAGTCTTTGCAACTAGATTCTTACTACAACTGTTTGGACCAGATTCTAAACTTATATCCAGTGCCTACCAGTTCCAGGAAGTGTGTGAGTACCCATACATGAGCTGCCAGGGGGTACTTAAGGGCTATATAATATATAAAGGGGCTGTAGTGGTTACTACACTGAGAAATAATTGAGGTGTCTGAGGGAGTGTATACATATTGTAGAGGGCTCTCTACCAGTTATTGGTAAACTGGAACAAAATGTCTCTCTGTTCCCACTGATATCTCTATAGAGGAGGCAGTCTCTGATATCCCTCTGTCTACATATTTATGTTTATTTTGAAAATATGTTCCAGTATACCAGGTCACTCAAATATGTGAGAATTGTATACCCCAGATTTTGCATACATATCATCCGCAACCGTCCACTTTTCAGCGAGAAATTTACCCTGTACTTATCATTCGGGGAAAAAAAAATCAGTTTTTACCCCTGAAACTTTGTCCTCATGCAAAGTAAGCGTAAATCTGGGGATTTAACTTCTGAGGTAAATGTGCAAAATAATTATTGTGCTAATAACCTAAAGGTTCAGATTTAATAACATCCTCTAGGCAGGTGTGTTTGCAAGGACCTTTAGGCAGCTGTTCACCACAGCACATTTGTATGTGATCTACAGTGTACCCAATTTACTATAATTTGCAATTATATATTGTACTGAACATAATGACATATGATACTATTATCATTTCTTATAACTATCTGTGCTAATATTACTTATTTTTAAGTCAAAGCATGATACTCCCATTATTGCCATGGGATGTAAACAGATAGTTTTTGTTTTTCTTTGTTAGTTTTCATTTGATATACTGTTGTACATCGTATTCTCTTTGGAATATTATTTGCAGTAATGTGTACTTCATGCAGGTTCTGTACACTATTATGATATACAAATCACTAATAGCTGTTTATGTTCATTGCATGGTCAGCAGCACACATTCATTTTTACATAGGCAGAACTTCTGTCTCCAGATATCCGGGATGATTCTCTTTGAGTCCTCTTTGACCAGCGGTCCTATCTAAATGTTGTCAATGCTCCTTCAGAGGCAGCAACCTTTATAAAATGATTTGGAGGAAAGGGGAATAATTAATCCCAGTACCTGTGTAACCTCAGGGTCAAGAGTTTTTACCCTAATCTGTACATTGTCCAAAAATATTTACAGTCCTGTCCTGGATTTAACATCCCTAAACATATTGGTCACGATTTCCACTTGTATAATGGGAGCATTCCTCACTTTTTTTTTTTTGTTTGTTTTTATTTTCCTCTTAAAGGGACAGTCTACACCAGAATTTTATTACCCATTCCCTAGTTTTGAACAACAAACAGAGTTATATAAATACACGTTTTTACCTCTGATTACCTTGTATCTAAGCCTCTGCAAACTGCCCCCTTATTTCAGTTCTTTTGACAGACATCCATTTTAGCCAATCCAGAGCTGGCTCACCTGAACTCCACATGCGTGAGCACAGTGTTATCTATATGACACACATGAACTAACATCCTCTAGTGGTGAAAAACTGTCAAAATGCCCTGAGAGAAGAGGCGGCCTTCAGGGGCTTAGAAATTAGCATATGAACCTCCTAGGTTTAGCTTTCAACCAAGCATACCAAGAGAACAAAGCAAAAATGGTGATAAAAGTAAATTGGAAAATGGTTTAAAATGACATTCACTATCTGAATCATGAAAGTTTATTTTGGACTAGACTGTCCCTTTAACCCCTTAATGACCACAGCACTTTTCCATTTTCTGTCCGTTTGGGACCAAGGCTATTTTTACATTTTTGCGGTCTTTGTGTTTAGCTGTAATTTCCCTCTTACTCATTTACTGTACCCACACATATTATATACCGTTTTTTTTCGCCATTAAATGGACTTTCTAAAGATACCATTATTTTCATCATATCTTATAATTTACTATAAAAAAAATTATAAAATATGAGGAAAAAATGGAAAAAAACACACTTTTTCTAACTTTGACCCCCAAAATCTGTTACACATCTACAACCACCAAAAAACACCCATGCTAAATAGTTTCTAAATTTTGTCCAGAGTTTATAAATACCCAATGTTTACATGTTCTTTGCTTTTTTTGCAAGTTATAGGGCCGTAAATATAAGTAGCACTTTTCTATTTCCAAACCACTTTTTTTCAAAATTAGCGCTAGTTACATTGGAACACTGATATCTTTCAGGAATCCCTGAATATCCCTTGACATGTATATATATTTTTTTAGAAGACATCCCAAAGTATTGATCTAGGCCCATTTTGGTATATTTCATGCCACCATTTCACCGCCAAATGCGATCAAATAAAAAAAAAAAAGTAAAATTTTTCCAAATTTTAGGTTTCTCACTGAAATCATTAACATTTTGTGCAATTATGGCACAAATGGTTGTAAATGCTTCTCTGGGATCCCCTTTGTTCAGAAATAGCAGACATATATCGCTTTGGCGTTGTTTTTAAGTAATTAGAAGTCCGCTAAATGCTGCTGCACACCACAAGTGTATTATGCTCAGCAGTGCAGGGGTTAATTAGGGAACTTGTAGGGAGCTTGTAGGGTTAATTTTAGCTTTAGTGTAGTGTAGTAGACAACCCCAAGTATTGATCTAGGCCCATTTTGGTATATTTCAGGCCACCATTTCACC
Organism: Bombina bombina; assembly: GCF_027579735.1. Lineage (NCBI taxonomy): Eukaryota > Metazoa > Chordata > Amphibia > Anura > Bombinatoridae > Bombina > Bombina bombina. The sequence goes on along the minus strand of NC_069501.1, from coordinate 721,142,545 downwards.
GCCAAATACGATTAAATTAAAAAAAATAGTCAACTTTTTCACAAACTTTAGGTTTCTCACTGAAATTATTTAGAAACAACTTGTGCAATTATGGTACAAATGGTTGTAAATGATTCTCTGGGATCCCCTTTGTTCAGAAATAGCAGACATATATGGCTTTGGTGTTGCTTTTTGGTAATTAAAAGGCCGCTAAATGCCACTGCGCACAAAACGTGAATTATGCCCAGCAGTGAAGGGGTTAATTAGGTAGCTTGTAGGGAGCTTGCAGGGTTAATTTTAGCTTTAGTGTAGAGATCAGCTTCCCACCTGACACATCAGACCCCCTGATCCCTCCCATAGAGCTCTCTTCCCTCCCCCACCCCACAATTGTCCCCGCCATCTTAAGTACTGGCAGAAAGTCTGCCAGTACTAAAATAAAAGGTTTTTTTTTTTAAGCATATTTACATATGCTGCTATGTAGGATCCCCCCTTAGCCCCCAACCTCTCTGATCCCCCCCCAAAACAGCTCTCTACCCCCCCCCACTGCCTTATTGGGGGCCATCTTGGGTACTGGCAGGTGTCTGCCAGTACCCAGTTTGCATATAAAAATGTTTTTTATTTATTTATTTTAGTTTTTTCTGTAGTGTAGCTCCCCCCCCCCAGATCAATCCCCCACCCCCTCCCAGATCCCTTCCATTACGTTTTTTTATTATTATTTTGTGTTTCTGTAGTGTAAGCGGTTCCCACCCTCCCCCTGCACGCGCCCGCCCCCCCCCCCTCTCTGACTAAGAAGCCATCGATGGCCACCCACCCACCTCCCATTTACGCTCCCACCCACCAACGAATGCGGCCATCGATGTCCGGTGCAGAGAGGGCCACAGAGTGGCTCTCTCTGCACCGGAGGGGCAAAAATTGTTATTGCAGGATGCCTCGATATCGAGGCATCCTGCAATAACCGGAAAGCAGCTGGAAGTGATCAGGATCGCTTCCAGCTGCTTTCCAAACCGAGGACGTGCAGGGTAAGTTCTCAGGCATTAACTGCCTTTTTTCTGAGGACGTACCCTGCACGTCCTCGGTCGTTAAGGGGTTAATACAAAGGGTCAGTTTATGGCTATTATAGTCCTGAAGGATTCTTATCTGCACATACCTATACACAGGGATCACGTTCAGTTCCTGAGGTTTGTAGATCTGCAAAACACTGTCAGTTTTCCACTCTGTTGGATACAGTCTAGCCGGTGATCAGAATCAGGACTTTTCAATTTCCCAGTATTTGGATGACATACTAGAGCAAGCTTATTTGTTTCATGTAAGTGGCAAGTGTCCATGAGCTAGTGACGTATGGGATATACATTCCTACCAAGAGGGGGCAAAGTTTCACAAACCTCAAAATGCCTATAAATACACCTCCCACCTCACTCATACCTCAGTTTTACAAACTTTGCCTCCTTTGGAGGTGGTGAAGCAAGATGTGCTTGATTTCTTCTGTGAAAGGCACTTCTAAGCATTTTGAAGCCCAATTACTCTCAAAGTAGAGTGTTTGTCTGAGGGATGTGAAGGGAGTATTGCCTGATGATACCATGTTTTCACCTATGGGAAATCTATTCTAGGGCTCTCTGTAAATCGGTTGCAGGGATTCATCTGCTGCCTCCCTTTACAGAACGACATTATACTCCTCTACCATTACCTCTACTGATAAGTTTCAGTACTGATTTGGCTGTGTATGTATGTAGCCCTCAGTTTACGCCGGGGTTAGGTTCCAGAAGGAATGGTTGTAATTCGAAACCGTTGTAAATTGAAACCCAGTTTATAATGTAAGTCAATGGGAAGTGAGGGAGTTGGGTTCCAGGCCCCTCTCAAAATTGTCATAAGTAACACCTAATACATTATTTTAAATGCTAGACAGCATTATAAACCTAATAAAATAATCACACAACACAGACTTCACTTGCATTTTTCTGCAAACAGTTCTTTCTAGAGTTATACCGATACTAGTATCGGTACCGATACCAAGTATTTGCATGAGTACTCGTGCAAATGCACCGATACTTAAACCGATACCTCCACTTCCTACCCATATGCTATCTTGTGGTGTTTTTTCAAACTGCATGTTCCCATTTCATTTTAAACTGGTGTGGAGACTAAACTAAAAATTGTTTACTACTGTTCTGCCAATACAAATTGCTGTTATTTGTATTATTGTAGGAGAGATCACTGTACCTCGTTCAGACAAACCCCTGAAGTACTGGGCAGTTAATAAACAGATTTCCATCTCTAGCTAAAATGGCCCAAAAATATCTTTCTGCCCCATGCAGTAGTGTGGAAAGTGAAAGACTGTTCAACTTCGAGTCGAACCTCCATACAAATGTCAGATTGATGTTATAACAGCCCTACAACCCAATTGCATCACCGCTTTAAATGTAATATTTTATTGTAATATTTTTTATTTATAAACATGTTCAGTGAACTTTGTGACAAATAAAACTTATTATTTCATAATGTCTTTTGAATGACAGTCCTTCATAATTATAAAGAAGGAATCTTAAGTAATTAGTCTGTATTGTGCTTGGTAAACTGTCACATGACAGTAATAGGTAATTGGTATCGGCGAGTATTTGAAAACAAGTATCGGTACTTGTACTCGGTCATAAAAAATGGTATCGGTGCAACCCTAGTTCTTTCTATACATTCCATCTGGACAGAGTTATAGACAGGAAGATCTTGTTCCTTTGAAAATCTGCTCAATAACTTAGGTCTGGTTAAACTGATTAATTTCAGCTTGCTTGGCTTTGCTGCAACACAAGCAGACAGCTCCACCTACTGGCTATTTTGATAAATGCACTGCTTCTCAATAGCAGTCACATGACTGCAATGAGTCAGGTCTGTGTATATTTTCCTTTGCAGTCTAACAGTTTCAACATGGAAATAATGTTTATGGGAGAATTTAGTTTTTTTTTTTTTTTTTCTTACCTGGGGTTTTAGTTAGTTGTAACTTGGAGTCTGTTTTTCAAAATTTTCGTGTGCAAGTTAGTCTCACGATGACGCAAAATGCTACTTAAAATGACACAAAAAATTTTGCCGCAAAGTTGAGCGTGACGCGAGTCGTGTCATTTTTTTGCGTCTTTGTTGACGCAGACTTTTCTCCAACATAGGTGTGTCCGGTCCACGGCGTCATCCTTACTTGTGGGATATTCTCTTCCCCAACAGGAAATGGCAAAGAGCCCAGCAAAGCTGGTCACATGATCCCTCCTAGGCTCCGCCTACCCCAGTCATTCTCTTTGCCGTTGTACAGGCAACATCTCCACGGAGATGGCTTAGAGTTTTTTAGTGTTTAACTGTAGTTTTTTATTATTCAATCAAGAGTTTGTTATTTTGAAATAGTGCTGGTATGTACTATTTACTCAGAAACAGAAAAGAGATGAAGATTTCTGTTTGTATGAGGAAAATGATTTTAGCAACCGTAACTAAAATCCATGGCTGTTCCACACAGGACTGTTGAGAGCAATTAACTTCAGTTGGGGGAACAGTGTGCAGTCTCTTGCTGCTTGAGGTATGACACATTCTAACAAGACGATGTAATGCTGGAAGCTGTCATTTTCCCTATGGGATCCGGTAAGCCATATTTATTACGATCGTAAATAAGGGCTTTACAAGGGCTTATTTAGACTGTAGACTTTTCTGGGCTAAATCGATTCATTATTAGCACATATTTAGCCTTGAGGAATCATTTTATCTGGGTATTTTGATATAATAATATCGGCAGGCACTGTATTAGACACCTTATTTCTTAGGGGCTTTCCCAAAGCATTAGCAGAGTCTCATTTTCGCGCCGGTGTGGCGCACTTGTTTTTGAGAGGCATGGCATGCAGTCGCATGTGAGAGGAGCTCTGATACTTAGAAAAGACTTTCTGAAGGCGTCATTTGGTATCGTATTCCCCTTTGGGCTTGGTTGGGTCTCAGCAAAGCAGATACCAGGGACTGTAAAGGGGTTAAAGCTTATAACGGCTCCGGTTCCGTTATTTTAAGGGTTAAAGCTTCCAAATTTGGTGTGCAATATTTTTAAGGCTTTAAGACACTGTGGTGAAAATTTGGTGATTTTTGAACAATTCCTTCATGTTTTTTTCGCAATTGCAGTAACAAAGTGTGTTCAGTTTAAAATTTAAAGTGACAGTAACGGTTTTATTTTAAAACGTTTTTTGTACTTTCTTATCAAGTTTATGCCTGTTTAACATGTCTGAACTACCAGATAGACTGTGTTCTGAATGTGGGGAAGCCAGAATTCCTATTCATTTAAATAAATGTGATTTATGTGATAATGACAATGATGCCCAAGATGATTCCTCAAGTGAGGGGAGTAAGCATGGTACTGCATCATTCCCTCCTTCGTCTACACGAGTCTTGCCCACTCAGGAGGCCCCTAGTACATCTAGCGCGCCAATACTCCTTACTATGCAACAATTAACGGCTGTAATGGATAATTCTGTCAAAAACATTTTAGCCAAAATGAACCCTTGTCAGCGTAAGCGTGGCTGCTCTGTTTTAGTTACTGAAGAGCATGACGACGCTGATATTAATATCTCTGAAGGGCCCCTAATCCAGTTTGAGGGGGCCAGGGAGGTTTTGTCTGAGGGAGAAATTACTGATTCAGGGAACATTTCTCATCAGGCTGAATCTGATGTGATTACATTTAAATTTAAGTTGGAACATCTCCGCATTTTGCTTAAGGAGGTATTATCCACTCTGGATGATTGTGAAAAGTTGGTCATTCCAGAGAAACTATGTAAAATGGACAAGTTCCTAGAGGTGCCGGGGCTCCCAGAAGCTTTTCCTATACCCAAGCGGGTGGCGGACATTGTTAATAAAGAATGGGAAAGGCCCGGTATTCCTTTCGTCCCTCCCCCCATATTTAAAAAATTGTTTCCTATGGTCGACCCCAGAAAGGACTTATGGCAGTCAGTCCCCAAGGTCGAGGGAGCGGTTTCTACTTTAAACAAACGCACCACTATACCCATAGAGGATAGTTGTGCTTTCAAAGATCCTATGGATAAAAAATTAGAAGGTTTGCTTAAAAAGATGTTTGTTCAGCAGGGTTACCTTCTACAACCCATTTCATGCATTGTCCCTGTCACTACAGCTGCATATTTCTGGTTTGATGAACTGATTAAGGTGCTCGATAGTGATTCTCCTCCTTATGAGGAGATTATGGACAGAATCAATGCTCTCAAATTGGCTAATTCTTTCACTCTAGACGCCACTTTGCAAGTGGCTAGGTTAGCGGCTAAGAATTCTGGGTTTGCTATTGTGGCGCGCAGAGCGCTTTGGTTGAAATCTTGGTCGGCTGATGCGTCTTCCAAGAACAAGTTACTAAACATTCCTTTCAAGGGGAAAACGCTGTTTGGCCCTGACTTGAAAGAGATTATCTCTGATATCACTGGGGGTAAGGGCCACGCCCTTCCTCAGGATAGGCCTTTCAAGGCAAAAAATAGACCTAATTTTCGTCCTTTTCGTAAAAACGGACCAGCCCAAAGTGCTACGTCCTCTAAGCAAGAGGGTAATACTTCTCAAGCCAAGCCAGCTTGGAGACCAATGCAAGGCTGGAACAAGGGAAAGCAGGCCAAGAAACCTGTCACTGCTACCAAGACAGCATGAAATACTGGCCCCCGATCCGGGACCGGATCTGGTGGGGGGCAGACTCTCTCTCTTCGCTCAGGCTTGGGCAAGAGATGTTCTGGATCCTTGGGCGCTAGAAATAGTCTCCCAGGGTTATCTTCTGGAATTCAAGGGACTTCCCCCAAGGGGGAGGTTCCACAGGTCTCAGTTGTCTTCAGACCACATAAAAAGACAGGCGTTCTTACATTGTGTAGAAGACCTGTTAAAAATGGGAGTGATTCATCCTGTTCCATTAAGAGAACAAGGGATGGGGTTCTACTCCAATCTGTTCATAGTTCCCAAAAAAGAGGGAACGTTCAGACCAATCTTAGATCTCAAGATCTTAAACAAATTTCTCAAGGTCCCATCGTTCAAGATGGAAACCATTCGAACTATCCTTCCTTCCATCCAGGAAGGTCAATTCATGACCACGGTGGATTTAAAGGATGCGTATCTACATATTCCTATCCACAAGGAACATCATCGGTTCCTAAGGTTTGCATTCCTGGACAAACATTACCAGTTTGTGGCGCTTCCTTTCGGATTAGCCACTGCTCCAAGGATTTTCACAAAGGTACTAGGGTCCCTTCTAGCGGTACTAAGACCAAGGGGCATTGCAGTAGTACCTTACCTGGACGACATTCTGATTCAAGCGTCGTCCCTCCCTCGAGCAAAGGCTCACACGGACATCGTCCTGGCCTTTCTCAGATCCCACGGCTGGAAAGTGAACGTGGAAAAGAGTTCTCTATCCCCGTCAACAAGGGTTCCCTTCTTAGGAACAATTATAGACTCCTCAGAAATGAGGATTTTTCTAACAGAGGCCAGAAAGACAAAGCTTCTGGACTCTTGTCGGATACTTCATTCCGTTCCTCTTCCTTCCGTAGCTCAGTGCATGGAAGTGATCGGGTTGATGGTAGCGGCAATGGACATAGTTCCTTTTGCACGCATTCATCTAAGACCATTACAACTGTGCATGCTCAGTCAGTGGAATGGGGACTATACAGACTTGTCTCCAAAGATACAAGTAAATCAGAGGACCAGAGACTCACTCCGTTGGTGGCTGTCCCTGGACAACCTGTCACGAGGGATGACATTCCGCAGACCAGAGTGGGTCATTGTCACGACCGACGCCAGTCTGATGGGCTGGGGCGCGGTCTGGGGATCCCTGAAAGCTCAGGGTCTTTGGTCTCGGGAAGAATCTCTTCTACCGATAAATATTCTGGAACTGAGAGCGATATTCAATGCTCTCAAGGCTTGGCCTCAGCTAGCGAGGACCAAGTTCATTCGGTTTCAATCAGACAACATGACGACTGTTGCGTACATCAACCATCAGGGGGGAACAAGGAGTTCCCTAGCGATGGAAGAAGTGACCAAGATTATTCTTTGGGCGGAGTCTCACTCCTGCCACCTGTCTGCTATCCACATCCCGGGAGTGGAAAATTGGGAAGCGGATTTTCTGAGTCGTCAGACTTTGCACCCGGGGGAGTGGGAACTCCATCCGGAAATCTTTGCCCAAGTCACTCAACTATGGGGCATTCCAGACATGGATCTGATGGCCTCTCGTCAGAACTTCAAAGTTCCTTGCTACGGGTCCAGATCCAGGGATCCCAAGGCGGCTCTAGTGGATGCACTAGTAGCACCTTGGACCTTCAAACTAGCTTATGTGTTCCCGCCGTTTCCTCTCATCCCCAGGCTGGTAGCCAGGATCAATCAGGAGAGGGCGTCGGTGATCTTGATAGCTCCTGCGTGGCCACGCAGGACTTGGTATGCAGATCTGGTGAATATGTCATCGGCTCCACCTTGGAAGCTACCTTTGAGACGAGACCTTCTTGTTCAGGGTCCGTTCGAACATCCGAATCTGGTTTCACTCCAGCTGACTGCTTGGAGATTGAACGCTTGATTTTATCGAAGCGAGGTTTCTCAGATTCTGTTATCGATACTCTTGTTCAGGCCAGAAAGCCTGTAACTAGAAAGATTTACCACAAAATTTGGAAAAAATATATCTGTTGGTGTGAATCTAAAGGATTCCCTTGGGACAAGGTTAAGATTCCTAGGATTCTATCCTTCCTTCAAGAAGGATTGGAAAAAGGATTATCGGCAAGTTCCCTGAAGGGACAGATTTCTGCCTTGTCGGTGTTACTTCACAAAAAACTGGCAGCTGTGCCAGATGTTCAAGCCTTTGTTCAGGCTCTGGTTAGAATCAAGCCTGTTTACAAACCTTTGACTCCTCCTTGGAGTCTCAATTTAGTTCTTTCAGTTCTTCAGGGGGTTCCGTTTGAACCCTTACATTCCGTTGATATTAAGTTATTATCTTGGAAAGTTTTGTTTTTAGTTGCAATTTCTTCTGCTAGAAGAGTTTCAGAATTATCTGCTCTGCAGTGTTCTCCTCCTTATCTGGTGTTCCATGCAGATAAGGTGGTTTTACGTACTAAACCTGGTTTTCTTCCAAAAGTTGTTTCTAACAAAAACATTAACCAGGAGATTATCGTACCTTCTCTGTGTCCGAAACCAGTTTCAAAGAAGGAACGCTTGTTGCACAATTTGGATGTTGTTCGCGCTCTAAAATTCTATTTAGATGCTACAAAGGATTTTAGACAAACATCTTCCTTGTTTGTTGTTTATTCAGGTAAAAGGAGAGGTCAAAAAGCAACTTCTACCTCTCTCTCTTTTTGGATTAAAAGCATCATCAGATTGGCTTACGAGACTGCCGGACGGCAGCCTCCCGAAAGAATCACAGCTCATTCCACTAGGGCTGTGGCTTCCACATGGGCCTTCAAGAACGAGGCTTCTGTTGATCAGATATGTAGGGCAGCGACTTGGTCTTCACTGCACACTTTTACCAAATTTTACAAGTTTGATACTTTTGCTTCTTCTGAGGCTATTTTTGGGAGAAAGGTTTTGCAAGCCGTGGTGCCTTCCATTTAGGTGACCTGATTTGCTCCCTCCCTTCATCCGTGTCCTAAAGCTTTGGTATTGGTTCCCACAAGTAAGGATGACGCCGTGGACCGGACACACCTATGTTGGAGAAAACAGAATTTATGTTTACCTGATAAATTTCTTTCTCCAACGGTGTGTCCGGTCCACGGCCCGCCCTGGTTTTTTAATCAGGTCTGATAATTTATTTTCTTTAACTACAGTCACCACGGTACCATATGGTTTCTCCTATGCTATTATTCCTCCTTAACGTCGGTCGAATGACTGGGGTAGGCGGAGCCTAGGAGGGATCATGTGACCAGCTTTGCTGGGCTCTTTGCCATTTCCTGTTGGGGAAGAGAATATCCCACAAGTAAGGATGACGCCGTGGACCGGACACACCGTTGGAGAAAGTAATTTATCAGGTAAACATAAATTCTGTTTTTTTGGCGATAAGTTGCACCTGTTATGACGCGCATTGCATCATTTATTTGTGTTCGCTTTGGTGCCAAAAGTTTTTACCTCTGCATTTGCATCATCTTTGTTTGCGTAATTTCTTCTACAAGATACGAGTCCACGGATTTCATCCTTACTTGTGGGATATTAACATCCTGCTAACAGGAAGTGGCGCAGAGTTGTATATATATAGCTCCTCCCTTCCCTCCACCCCCAGTCATTCTCTTTGCCTGTGTTAGTAATAGGAAGAGGTAAAGTTGAGGTGTTAGTTTTAGTTTCTTCAATCAAGAAGTTTTTTTATTTTAAATGGTACCGGTAAGTACTATTTTTTCCTCGGAGATATAGAAGATTTCTGCCCTGAGGTTGATGATCTTAGCAGATGTAACTAAGATCCATGTTGGTTCCCACAGAGCTTCTGAAGGTAGTACAAGAGAAATCTTCAGTGTGGAGAACAGTTTCATGCTACAAGCAGCATTGAGGTATGTTCAGTCTTTTAATTCTGAGGAGACTTGGTATATCAGAACTGGCTGACATTTTTTTTCCCTGCAAGGGAAGGGGTAAGCAGTAGACCTGTACACAAAGGGTATTATTGAAAATCCTGTGTTTATTTCTTTAATTGACATAGTACTGGGCTATAAAAAGGACACTGGGAGAGGCAACTTAACGTTTTTTTATTTGGTTTATTATTAAATCAGTATGGCTGCAGTATTACTGTAGTGTTTTTAAGGGGACCACATGGCTTTATTTGCTAACCGCTTCCCATGCGGTTGTACAGACTAATGTGAACGACGTCCATGATGGGCGGGGCCTATTTTCGTTCGCTCAGACGCGCAGTTTACTCTCACTGAGAAGGCAGCAGGCATTAGCTCTGGTTAGGCCTAAACTTGTGTTCTGTTCACCGGATCGTTGTAGAGTCATTTTGCAGTACCCTGGGAGCAGGTAGGCGCCACAGCAGAGCTGTGGCAAGGTGCAGGGGTAATTTTTTTTTCACATAAAATATATTTTTTGATATAGATGTCTTTTAGAGGTTAACTTCACCCTTTGCTCTTAGGGTGCAATAATTTTTGGCACAATTGAACAAATGTTTTCAATTGTATTGCGTTATTTAACGTTTTAGGAAAAATTGTGCACTTTTTTTATTTCTTAAAGGCGCAGCACACATTTTTTGAAGAATTATTGAAATAAAGTGTTTAACGACTATTGTGGTTATTGCTAGTCTGTTCAACATATCTGACATTGAGTATACTAATTTCTCTATGTGTTTAGAAGCCATTGTGGAACCCCCTCTTACTTTGTGTACCTCTTGTACTGAAAGGGCCTTACAATGTAAAAAGCATATTTTAGGTAAAGAAAGTGTGCCTTAGGGTTGATTCTCAGTCTGAAGAGAATCAGGATATGCCATCCCATTCTCCCCAAGTGTCACAACCTTTAACGCCCACACAAGTGACGCCAAGTACCTCTAGTGCGTCTAATTCTTTTACTCTGCAGGAGATGGCTGCAGTTATGTCAACTACCCTTACAGAGGTTTTATCTAAAATACCAGTGTTACAGGGTAAACGCAGTAGGTCAGGTATTGTGAATACTGAATCCTCTGATGCTTTATTGGCTATTTCCGACGTACCCTCACAGTGCTCTGAGTTGGGGGTCAGGGAATTTCTGTCTGAGGGGGAACTTTCAGACTCAGGAAATATGTTACCTCAGACAGATTCGGACGTCATGTCCTTTAAATTTAAGCTTGAACACCTCCGCCTGTTAATTCGGGAGGTTTTAGTGACTCTGGATGATTGTGACCCTATTATGATACCACCAGAAAAATTGTGTAAGATGGACAAATATCTAGAAGTACTTACTTACACTGATGTTTTTCCGGTTCCTAAAAGAATTTCGGAAATTTATAAAAAAGGAATGGGATAGACCAGGTATACCGTTCTCTCCTCCTAATTTTAAGAAAATGTATCTCATATCAGACACCATTCGGGACTCTTGGCAGTCGGTCCCTAAGGTGGAGGGAGCTATATCTACCCTTGCTAAATGTACAACTCTCACCTATTGAGGACAGTTTGCTTTCAAAGACCACATGGATAAGAAGTTAGAGGGTCTTCTAAAGAAATTATTTATTCTTCAGGGTTTTCTTTTACAACCTACAGCTTGCATTGTTCCAGTTACTACTGCAGCAGCTTTTTGGTTTGATGCTCTAGAAGAGTCTCTGAAGGTTGAGACCCCATTAGAGGACATTTTGGATAGAATTAAGGCTCTCAAGCTAGCTAATTCTTTTATTACAGATGCCGCTTTTCAAATTGCTAAATTAGCGGCGAAAAATGCAAGATTTGCCATTTTAGCGCGTACAGCGTTATGGCTCAAATCCTGGTCTGCTGATGTGTCATCAAACTCTAAGCTTTTAGCTATTCCTTTCAAGGGTAAGACCCTATTCGGGCCTGAATTGAAGGAAATAATTTCTGACATTACTGGAGGTAAAGGCCGTGCCCTACCTCAGGATAAGTCCGCTAAGATGAGGGGTAAACAAAATAATTTTCGTTCCTTTTTTAATTTTAAAGGAGTACCCTCTGCTTCCTCTTCCTCCACAAAGCAGGAAGAGAATTTTGCTCAATCCAAGTCCGTCTGGAGACCCAACCAGGCTTGGAATAAAGGTAAACAATCCAAGAAGCCCGCTGCTGCTACAAAGACAGCATGAAGGCGCGGCCCCCGATCCGGGACCGGATCTAGTAGGGGGCAGACTTTCTTTCTTTGCTTGGGCAAGAGATGTTCAGGACCCCTGGGCATTGGAAATCGGGACCCACGGGTATCAACTGGAATTCAAGGATTTTCTCCCAAGAGGGATATTTCATCTTTCACGATTGTCTGTAGACCAGATAAAAAGAGAGGCGTTCTTACGCTGTGTAAAAGACCTCTCTACCATGGGAGTAATTTGTCCCGTTCCAAAACTGGAACAGGGGCAGGGGTTTTACTCAAATCTTTTCGTGGTTCCCAAAAAAGCGGGAACTTTCAGACCCATTTTAGATCTCAAGTGTCTAAACAAGTTTCTCAGAGTTCCATTGTTCAAGATGGAGACTATACAAACAATTTTACCAATGATCCAGGAGGGTCAATATATGACTACTGTGGACTTGAAGGATGCATACCTTCATAGCCCCATTGACAAGGATCATCATCAGTTCCTAAGGTTTGTTTTCCTGGACAAACCTTTTCAGTTCGTGGCTCTTCCCTTCAGGTTGGCCACAGCACCCAGGATCTTCACAAAGGTTCTAGGGTCCCTTCTGGCGGTTCTCAGACCGCGGGGCATAGCCGTGGCGCCTTATCTGGACGATATTTTGATTCGGGCGTCAACTTATCTGACAAAATCTCACACGTATTGTCCTTCCTGAGAACTCACGATTGGAAGGTGAACATAGAAAAGAGTTCACTTGTTCCACGGACATGGGTTCCCTTCTTGGGAACTCTGATAGACTCGGTAGACGTGAAAATATTTCTGACGGAGGTCAGAAAGTCAAAGATTCTAAATACTTGCCGAGCACTACAGTCCATTCCTCGGCCATCAGTGGCTCAGTGTATGGAGGTAATTGGATTAATGGTAGCGGCAATGGACATCATTCCGTTTGCTCGCTTTCATCTCAGACCACTGCAGCTGGGCATGCTCGGACAGTGGAATGGGGACTATGCGAATTTATCTCCTCAGATAAATCTGGATCAAGAGACCAGAGACTCTCTTCTTTGGTGGTTGTCGCCGGATCATCTGTCTCAGGGGACTTGTTTCCGCAGACCCTTGGGGGTGATGGTGACAACGGACGTCAGTCTACTGGGCTGAGGTGCAGTCTGGAATTCCCTGAAGGCTCAGGGTGTTTGGACTCTCTAGAGATTGGAGTCTCTACTTCCAATCAATATTCTGGAACTGAGAGCAATATTCAATGCGCTTCAGGCGTGGCCTCAGTTGGCTTCGGCCAAATTCATCAGATTCCAGTCGGACAATATCACGACTGTGGCTTATATCAATCATCAGGGGGGAACAAGGAGTTCCTTAGCGATGATAGAAGTATCCAAGATAATCCGATGGGTGGAGGCCCACTCTTGCTATCTATCGGCAATCTACATCCCAGGAGTAGAGAACTGGGAAGCAGTCGTCAGACTTTTCATCCGGGGGAGTGGGAACTCTACCCGGAGGTTTTTGCCTCACTGATTCTCCAATGGGGCAGGCCGGAATTGGATCTGATGGCATCTCGACAGAATGCCAAGCTTCCACGATACGGATCCAGGTCGAGGGATCCCCAGGCCGAACTGATAGATGCCTTGGCAGTTCAACCTAGCTTATGTGTTTCCACCGTTTCCTCTCCTTCCACGCGTGATTGCTCGGATCAGAGAGCTTCAGTAATCCTGATCGCGCCTGCGTCGCCACGCAGGACTTGGTATGCGGATCTAGTGGACATGTCCTCTCTGCCACTGTGGAAACTTCCTTTGAGACCAGATCTTCTCATTCAAGGACCTTTCCAACATCCAAATCTAAATTCTCTGCAGCTGACTGCTTGGAGGTTGAACGCTTGATCTTATCTAAGCAAGGATTCTCAGATTCGGTCATTGATACTTTGATACAGGCATGTAAGCCTGTCACTAGAAAAATCTATCATAAGATATGGCGTAAATATCTATTGGTGTGAATCCAAGGGCTACTCATGGCGTAAAGTTTGGATTCCTAGGATTCTGTCTTTTCTCCAAGAAGGATTGGAGAAAAGGTTATCAGCAAGTTCCTTAAAGGGACAGATTTCTGCTTTGTCAATTTTGCTTCACAAACGTTTGGCAGATGTTCAGTCTTTTTGTCAGGGTCTAACCAGAATTAAGCCTGTATTTAGACCAATTACTCCTCCCTGGAGTTTGAATTTAGTTCTTCAAGGGGTTCCGTTTGAACCAATGCATTCCATAGATATTAAATTGCTATCTTGGAAAGTTTTGTTTTTGGTTGCTATTTCTTCTGCTCGTAGAGTTTCTGAGCTTTCAGCGTTACAATGTGATTCGCCTTATCTTATATTTCATTCTGATATGGTGGTTTTGCGTACCAAACCTGGATTTCTTCCTAAGGTTGTTTCTAATAAGAATATTAATCAGGAAATTGTTGTTCCTTCCTTGTGTCCTAATCCTTCTTCTAAGAAGGAGCGTCTCTTACATAATCTGGACGTGGTCCATGCCTTAAAGTTTTACTTACAGGCGATTAAGGATTTCCGTCAATCATCTTCATTATTCATTGTTTATTCTGGAAAGCGTAGGGGTCAGAAAGCTACGGCTACCTCTTTCTTTTTGGCTGAGGAGTATCATCCGCCTGGCATATGAGACTGCTGGACAGCAGCCTCCTAAAAGAATTACGGCTCATTCTACTAGGGCTGTGGCTTCCACATGGGCCTTTAAAAACGATGCTTCTGTTGAACAGATTTGCAAGGCTGCGACTTGGTTGTCTCTTCATACTTTTTCTAAATTTAATACTTTTGATGTTTTTGGGAGACAGGTTCTTCAAGCAGTGGTGCCTTCCGTTTACGTCTCTGTCTTGTCCCTCCCGTTTCATCCGTGTCCTGTAGCTTTGATATTGTATCCCACAAGTAAGGATGAAATCCTTGGACTCGTATCTTGTAGAAGAAAAGGAAATTTATGCTTACCTGATAACTTGATTTCTTCTGCGATACGACGAGTCCACGGCCCTCCCTGTCATTTTAAAGACAGATTATATTTTATTTTTTACAACTTCAGTCACCTCTGCACCTTTAGCTTTTTCTTTCTCTTCCTAAACCTTCGGTCGACTGACTGGGAATGGAGGGAAGGGAGGAGCTATATATACAGCTCTGCTGTGGTGCTCTTTGCCACTTCCTGTTAGCAGGAGGTTAATATCCCACAAGTAAGGATGAAATCCGTGGACTCGTCGTATCGTAGAAGAAATTAATTTATCAGGTAAGCATAAATTTCCTTTTTTTGTGGCCAAACTTTGTTATATTAAGTCTCTCCCTCTTTTGCTCGCTGCTCTCATTTGTTTATAGAGGGCTATGATGTTTGCGTTTTGATTTTACTTTTGTATAAGAATTTTATCATAAGCATTTTTTTCCTATTCCTGAAACTGCTATTTTGAGGAAATTGGATATTTTTGTTTAAATGTTATTTTTTCTTTTTTGTTACATTTTGTAAGATGTCTCAAACTGATCCTTCCTCTGATGTTACTGTAGAAACTAAGCTGCCTGAACACAATTAGCTGATCTTACTACTTCAGCTCAAATATGTGGCACTTATAGAAACATTATCAGCATGTAATAATTTGTCATAAGTACAAATACATCTACTGTTATACCTTCACAGTCTAATGTACATGATATTCCCGCAGATACGAAAAATTATATTGCTGCAGCCATAGAGAAGGCTATGACTGCTATTCCGCCTTCAAATAAACGTAAAAGGTCTTTCCAAACTTGTCATAAATCTGATGAAATTAGTATTGTCGAACAGCATACTGAAGTATCCTCTGATGAGGATCTCTGGCTCAGAGGATCCGGCATCAGTGAAATTGACAAATCTTCTTTTCTATTTAAGATTGAATATATTCGTTCTTTATTAAAGGAAGTATTGTTTACATTGGGTATTGATGAGTCTAGTCCTCTTGGTAACAAAATTAGTAATTGTTTGTTTGAATTCTGTTTTTAAAACTTCTGAAGTTTTTCCTATTCCAGATGCTATCTCTAATATGATTACTAAAGAATGGTCTAAGCTTGGTACTTCTTTTAACTCTTCTAGGTTTAAGAAGTTGTATCATTTGCCTGTGGCCAATTTAGAGTTTTGGGAAAAAGTCACTAAGGTTGATGGGGCCTTTTCCACTCTTGCTAAATGTACTACTATTCCTCTT
The DNA here is from genome assembly GCF_027579735.1 of Bombina bombina. Taxonomy (NCBI): domain Eukaryota; kingdom Metazoa; phylum Chordata; class Amphibia; order Anura; family Bombinatoridae; genus Bombina; species Bombina bombina. The sequence continues at coordinate 721,126,668 of NC_069501.1, read as the reverse complement.
TAGATAGGAAAATTGAATCTCATCTTAGAAGAGCATATTTACATACTGGCTATATTCTTAGACCTGCTATTTCTATGGCTGATGTTGCTGCTTCAACTTTTTGGTTCGACATCTTAGCACAGCAGTTAACAGATCCTGAACTGTCTAGCATTGTTCTTTTACTTCAACATGCTAATCATTTCATTTGTGAGGCTATATTTGATGTCATTAAAATTGATATTAAATCTATGTCTTTAGCTATTCTAACTAGAAAAACTTTGTGGTCTAAATCTAGATTACCATCTCTATCGTTTCATGGTAATAATTTATTTGGTTCTCAATTGGATTCTATTATCTCCTCTATCACTTGGGGAAAAGGAGTTTTTCTGCCCCAAGATAAGAAATCTAAGGGTAAGTTTACAGCTCCCAATCGTTTTTCGTTCCTTTCGTCAGAATAGAGAACAAAAAACCTCTCCTTCCCCCCCCCCCAAGGACTCTGGATCTAATTGGAGACCTCCAAATTGGAAAAAATTCTAAGCCTTATAAGAAACCGAATACAGCCCCTAAGACTGCATGAAGGTTCGGCCCTCAAATCGGCTTAACTGGTGGGGGGCAGATTGAAATTATTTCAAGACATTTGGACAGATTCTGTTCAAAATCAGTGGATTCAGGATATTGTTTCTCAAGGGTATAGAATAGGTTTCAGAATAAGACCTCCCATGGGAAGATTCTTACTTTCTCATGTTCCAACAAACCCTGTGAAGGCTAAGGCTTTTCAGAAGTCTGTTTCAGACCTAGAGCTTTCAGAGGTGATTGTTCCTGTTCCTCAGCAGGAACAGGGTTTTTGTTTTTATTCAAATCTGTTAATTGTCCCAAAGAAAGAAGATTTGTTAAGACCAATCCTGGATCTGAAAACTTTAAATTGTTTTGTAAGAGTCTCAACTTTCAAGATGGTGACTATAATGACTATTCTGCCTTTTGTTCAGCAAGGTCATTTCATGTCCACAATAGACTAACAGGACACTTATCTTCACATTCCGATTTATCCAGACCACTATCGTTTTCTGAGATTCTCTTTTCTAGACAAGCATGACCAATTTGGCGCTCTTCTGTTTGGCCTAGCGACAGCTCCAAGAATTTTCTCGAAGGTTCTCGGTGCCCTTCTATCTGTAATCGGAGAGCAGGGTATTGCGGTGTTTCCTTATTTGGACGATATCTTGGTACTTGCTCAATCTTTTTTCATTTTAGCAGAATCTCACACAAAGCAACTAGTGTTGTTTCTTCAAAGACATGGTTGGAGGATCAATTTACAAGAGAGTTTCTTGATTCCTCAGACAAGGGTCACCTTTTTAGGTTTCTGGATAGATTCAGTGTCCATGACTCTTTCTCTAACAGACCAGAGACGAATGAAGTTGGTTTTAGCTTGTCTAAACCTTCAGTCTCTATAATTCCCTTCAGTGGCTACGTGCATGGAAGTTTTAGGTCTCATGACTGCATCGGACGCAATCCCCTTTGCTTATTTTCATATGAGACCTCTACAGCTTTGCATGTTGCACTAATGGTGCAGGGATTATACTCGGGTATCACAGTTGATATACTTAAATCCCAACACTCCACTCTCTCTGACCTTTGGTCACCTTATTGTTCAAGGGGCCTCCTTTGTTCATCCTTCCTGGACTGTGATCTCAACAGATGCAAGTCTTCCAGGTTGGGGAGCTGTCTGGGGGTCTCTAACAGTACAAGGGGTTTGGAATTCTCAAGAGGCGAGATTACCAATGAATATTTTAGAACTGTGCTATTTTCAGAGCTCTAAAGGTTTAACCTCTATTAATGAGAGAACTTTGCATTCATTTTCAGACAGACAATATCACAACAGTGGCATATGTCAATTATCAAGGGGGGACTCGTAGTCCTTCAGCAATGAAAGAAGTGTCTCGGATACTTTCTTGGGCGGCATCAACTCCTGTCAAATTTCTGCGATTCATATCCCAGGTGTAGACAATTGGGAAGCAAATTATCTCAGCAATCAGACTTTACATTCCGGGGAGTGGTCTCCATCCAGATGTGTTTTTTTATCTTGTACAGATGTGGGGTCCTCCAGAGATTGATCTGATGGCCTCTCGTCTGAACAAGAAGCTTCCCAGGTACCTTTCCAGGTCCAAGGATCCTCAGGCGGAGATGGTGGATGTTTTAGCAGTTCATTGGTTTTACCAACCTGCTTACATTTTTTTTTTTTTTCTGGTTCTTCTTCCATGGGTGATTTCCAAGATTATAATGGAACAATTGTATGTGTTTCTGATGGCACCAGCATGGCCTCACAGGTTTTGGTATGCAGATCTTGTCCGGATGTCCAGTTGCCAGCCTTGGCCACTTCTATTAAGGCCAGACCTTCTGTCTCAAGGGCTGTTTTTCCATCAGGATCTCTATATTTGAAGGCATGGAAATTGAACGCTTAGTCATAGAGGTTTCTCTGACTCGGTTATTAGCACTATGATACAGGCTTGTAAGTCCGTTTCAAGGAAGATTTATCATCTGGTTTGGAAAACCTATATTTTATGGTGTTCCACTCATGATTATTCTTGGCATTCAAAATTCCTAGGATTTTACAGTTTCTTCAGGATGGTTTGGATAAAGGGTCGTCTGCAAACACTTTGAAAGGACAAATCTCTGCTCTTTCTGTCTTATTTCATAGAAAGATTGATAAGCTTCCTGATATTCACTGTTTTGTTCAGGCTTTGATTCGTATTAAACCTGTTATTCAATCTATTTCTCCTCCTTGGAGTCTCAATTTGGCATTGAAGATTTTACAGGCTCCTCCTTTTGAGCCTATGCATTCTCTGGATATTAAATTACTTTCTTGGAAAGTATTATTTTTTTTTGGCTATCTCTTCTGCTAGAAGAGTTTCTGAATTGTCTGCTCTCTCTTGTGAGTCTCCTTATCCGATTATCCATCAACATAAAGTTGTTTAGCGGACTTCGTTTACATTTTTGGCCATAGTTGTGAATTCTAACAACATTAATAAGGAAATTGTTGTTCCTTCCTTGTGTCCTAATCCTAAGAATACTCTTGAAAAGTCTTTACATTCTTTGGATGTGGTAAGAGCGTTGAGATATTATTATGTTGAGGATACTAAAGATTTCAGAAAGACTTCTAGTCAATTTTTTTTATTTTTTTCTGGCTCCAGGAAAGGTCAGAAAGCCTCTGCCATTTCTCTGGCATCTTGGTTGAAACTTTTTATTCACAAAGCTTATTTGGAGGCGGGGCAGTCTCCTCCTCAGCGAATTACAGCTCATTCTATTAGATCAGTTGCAAAGTCTTGGGCTTTCAAGAATGAAGCTTCAGGTGATCAAATTTGCAAAGCAGCAACTTGGTCTGCGTTGCATACATATAGTAAATTTTACCATTTTGATGTGTTTGTTTCTTCGGGAAGCAGCCTTTGGTAGAAAGGTTCTAAAGGCAGCTGTCTCAATTTGATTCTTGTGCCTTTTTGATTTGAGGTGTTTTTTTTTGTTTTTTTTTAATTTTTAAGAAAACTTAATTATTTTTTTGGATTTAATTTCTCAGCGGATATTACCGTTTTTTATTTTATCCCTCCCTCTCTAGTGATTCATGAACTTCCACAGCTTGGGTATTATATCCCATATGTCACTAGCTCATGGACTCTTCCCACTTACATGAAAGAAAACATAAGTTATGTAAGAACTTACCTGATAAATTCATTTCTTTCATAGTGGCAAGAGTCCATGAGACCCACCCTATGTTTTGGGGGTTATGATTTTTTTGTGTATAAAGCACATTATTTTCTTCTGTTAAGTGTGATCAGTCCACGGGTCATCATTACTTCTGGGATATTAACTGCTCCCCTACAGGAAGTGCAAGAGGATTCACCCAGCAGAGCTGCATATAGCTCCTCCCCTCTACGTCACTCCTAGTCATTCTCTTGCACCCAGCAACTAGATAGGTCGTGTGAGAGGACTATGGTGATTATACTTAGTTTTATATCTTCAATCAAAAGTTTGTTATTTTAAAATAGCACCGGAGTGTGTTATTACCTCTCTGGCAGAGTTTGAGGAAGAATCTACCAGAGTTTTGCTATGATTTTAGCCGGAGTAGTTAAGATCATATTGCTGTTCTCGGCCATCTGAGGAGTGAGGTAAACTTCAGATCAGGGGACAGCGGGCAGATGAATCTGCATAGAGGTATGTAGCAGTTTTTATTTTCTGACAATGGAATTGATGAGAAAATCCTGCCATACCGATATAATGTCATGTATGTATACTTTACACTTCAGTATTCTGGGAGAATGGTACTTCACTAGAATTACACTGTAAGAAGGACATAAAGCTGTTTAATAACTAGAGATTATGTTTAACGTTTTTGCTGGAATGTAAAATCGTTTTCATTTGCTGAGGTACTGTGTGAATAAATGTTTGGGCACCATTTTTCCACTTGGCAGTTGCTTAAATCTGTTTTTTCTGTCAGTTTCTGTTCTCCCTCACTGCTGTGTGTGTGGGGGAGGGGCGCTTTTACTATGCATCAAATATTTCAGTCAGCAACTCATTGTATTCCCTGCATGATCTGGTTCATCTCTACAGAGCTCAGGGGTCTTCAAAACTTATTTTGAGGGAGGTAATTTCTCTCAGCAGAGCTGTGAGAATTATAGTTTGACTGAAATAAAAACTTTTATTCTGTAATTTGTTTCCTGCTTTCAGAAATTGTTATCTTTGCTAATGGGATTAAACCTTTGCTAAAGTTGTGTTGTTTACAAGGATTGAGGCTATAACTGTTTCAATTTATTAATTTTTAACTGTCATAGATCTTCTGTGCTTCTTAAAGGCACAGTACGTTTTAATATTATTCTATTTGAATTGTATTTCCAAGTTGCAAGTTTATTTGCTAGTGTGTTAAACATGTCTGATTCAGAAGATGATACCTGTGTCATTTGTTGCAATGCCAAAGTGGAGCCCAATAGAAATTTATGTACTAACTGTATTGATGCTACTTTAAATAAAAATCAATCTGTACAAATTGAACAAATTTCACCAAACAACGAGGGGAGAGTTATGCCGACTAACTCGCCTCACGTGTCAGTACCTACATCTCCCGCTCAGAGGGAGGTGCGTGATATTGTAGCGCCGAGTACAGCTGGGCGGCCATTACAAATCACATTACAGGATATGGCTACTGTTATGACTGAAGTTTTGGCTAAATTACCAGAACTAAAAGGTAAGCGTGATCACTCTGGGGTGAGAACAGAGTGCGCTGATAATATTAGGGCCATGTCAGACACTGCGTCACAGGTGGCAGAACATGAGGACGGAGAACTTCATTCTGTGGGTGACGGTTCTGATCCAAACAGACTGGATTCAGATATTTCAAATTTTAAATTTAAACTGGAAAACCTCCGTGTATTACTAGGGGAGGTGTTAGCGGCTCTGAATGATTGTAACACAGTTGCAATACCAGAGAAAATGTGTAGGTTGGATAAATATTTTGCGGTACCGACGAGTACTGAGGTTTTTCCTATACCTAAGAGACTTACTGAAATTGTTACTAAGGAGTGGGATAGACCCGGTGTGCCGTTCTCACCCCCTCCGATATTTAGAAAAATGTTTCCAATAGACGCCACCACAAGGGACTTATGGCAAACGGTCCCTAAGGTGGAGGGAGCAGTTTCTACTTTAGCTAAGCGTACCACTATCCCGGTGGAGGATAGCTGTGCTTTTTCAGATCCAATGGATAAAAAGTTAGAGGGTTACCTTAAGAAAATGTTTGTTCAACAAGGTTTTATATTGCAACCCCTTGCATGCATTGCGCCGATCACGGCTGCAGCGGCATTCTGGATTGAGTCTCTGGAAGAGAACATTGGTTCAGCTACTCTGGACGACATTACGGACAGGCTTAGAGTCCTTAAACTAGCTAATTCATTCATTTCGGAGGCCGTAGTACATCTTACTAAACTTACGGCGAAGAATTCAGGATTCGCCATTCAGGCACGCAGGGCGCTGTGGCTAAAATCCTGGTCAGCTGATGTTACTTCTAAGTCTAAATTGCTTAATATACCTTTCAAAGGGCAGACCTTATTCGGGCCCGGGTTGAAAGAGATTATCGCTGACATTACAGGAGGTAAAGGCCATGCCCTGCCTCAGGACAAAGCCAAGACTAGACAGTCTAGTTTTCGTTCCTTTCGTAATTTCAAAGCAGGAGCAGCATCAACTTCCTCTGCACCAAAACAGGAAGGAGCTGTTGCTCGCTACAGACAAGGCTGGAAACCTAACCAGTCCTGGAACAAGGGCAAGCAGACTAGGAAACCTGCTGCTGCCCCCAAAACAGCATGAATTGAGGGCCCCCGATCCGGGATCGGATCTAGTGGGGGGCAGACTTTCTCTCTTCGCCCAGGCTTGGGCAAGAGATGTTCAGGATCCCTGGGCGCTAGAGATAATATCTCAGGGATACCTTCTGGACTTCAAATACTCTCCTCCAAGAGAGAGATTTCATCTGTCAAGATTGTCAACAATCCAGACAAAGAAAGAGGCTTTTCTACGCTGCGTACAAGAGCTCTTGTTAATGGGAGTAATCCATCCAGTTCCACGATCGGAACAGGGACAGGGGTTTTACTCAAATCTGTTTGTGGTTCCCAAAAAAGAGGGAACTTTCAGACCAATCCTGGACTTAAAGATCCTAAACAAATTCCTAAGAGTTCCATCGTTCAAGATGGAGACTAATCGGACAATTTTACCTATGATCCAAGAGGGTCAGTACATGATCACTGTAGATTTAAAAGATGCTTACCTGCACATACCGATTCACAAAGATCATTACCGGTACCTAAGGTTTGCCTTCCTAGACAGGCATTACCAGTTTGTGGCTCTTCCATTCGGATTGGCTACAGCGCCAAGAATCTTCACAAAGGTTCTGGGTGCTCTTCTGGCGGTACTAAGACCGCGGGGAATCTCGGTAGCTCCATACCTAGACGACATTCTGATACAAGCTTCAAGCTTTCAAACTGCCAAATCTCATACAGAGTTAGTGCTGGCATTTCTAAGGTCACATGGATGGAAGGTGAACGAAAAGAAAAGTTCACTCGTTCCACTCACAAGAGTTCCCTTCCTGGGGACTCTTATAGATTCTGTAGAAATGAAGATTTACCTGACAGAGGACAGGCTATCAAGACTTCAAAGTGCTTGCCGCACTCTTCATTCCATTCAACACCCGTCAGTGGCTCAATGTATGGAGGTAATCGGCTTAATGGTAGCGGCAATGGACATAGTACCCTTTGCACGCTTACACCTCAGACCACTGCAACTTTGCATGCTAGGTCAGTGGAATGGGGATTACTCAGACTTATCCCCTTCTCTGAATCTGGATCAAGAGACCAGAAATTCTCTTCTATGGTGGCTTTCTCGGCCACACCTGTCCAGGGGGATGCCATTCAGCAGACCAGACTGGACAATTGTAACAACAGACGCCAGCCTTCTAGGTTGGGGTGCCGTCTGGAATTCCCTGAAGGCTCAGGGACTATGGAGTCAGGAGGAGAGTTTCCTGCCAATAAACATTCTGGAATTGAGAGCAGTTCTCAATGCCCTCCTGGCTTGGCCCCAGTTGACAACTCGGGGGTTCATCAGGTTTCAGTCGGACAACATCACGACTGTAGCTTACATCAACCATCAGGGAGGGACAAGAAGCTCCCTAGCTATGATGGAAGTATCAAAGATAATTCGCTGGGCAGAGTCTCACTCTTACCACCTGTCAGCAATCCACATCCCGGGAGTGGAGAACTGGGAGGCGGATTTCTTAAGTCGTCAGACTTTTCATCCGGGGGAGTGGGAACTTCATCCGGAGGTCTTTGCCCAAATACTTCGACGTTGGGGCAAACCAGAGATAGATCTCATGGCGTCTCGACAGAACGCCAAGCTTCCTCGTTACGGGTCCAGATCCAGGGATCCAGGAGCAGTCCTGATAGATGCTCTGACAGCACCTTGGGACTTCAGGATGGCTTACGTGTTTCCACCCTTCCCGTTGCTTCCTCGATTGATAGCCAGAATCAAACAAGAGAGAGCATCAGTGATTCTAATAGCACCTGCGTGGCCACGCAGGACTTGGTATGCAGACCTGGTGGACATGTCATCCTGTCCGCCTTGGTCTCTACCTCTGAAACAGGACCTTCTGATACAGGGTCCCTTCAAACATCAAAATCTAACTTCTCTGAAGCTGACTGCTTGGAAATTGAACGCTTAATTTTATCAAGACGTGGGTTTTCTGAGTCAGTTATTAGTACCTTAATACAGACTAGGAAACCTGTTACCAGAAAGATTTACCATAAGATATGGCGTAAATACCTACATTGGTGTGAATCCAAAGGTTACTCTTGGAGTAAGGTTAGGATTCCTAGGATATTGTCTTTTCTACAAGAAGGTTTAGAAAAGGGTTTTTCTGCTAGTTCATTAAAGGGACAGATCTCAGCTCTGTCCATTCTGTTACACAAACGTCTGTCAGAAGTTCCTGACGTCCAGGCTTTTTGTCAGGCTTTGGCCAGGATTAAGCCTGTGTTTAAAACTGTTGCTCCACCATGGAGTTTAAACCTTGTTCTTAATGTTTTACAGGGCGTTCCGTTTGAACCCCTTCATTCCATTGATATAAAGTTGTTATCTTGGAAAGTTCTATTTTTAATGGCTATTTCCTCGGCTCGAAGAGTCTCTGAATTATCAGCCTTACATTGTGATTCTCCTTATTTGATTTTTCATTCGGATAAGGTAGTCCTGCGTACTAAACCTGGGTTCTTACCTAAGGTAGTTACTAACAGGAATATCAATCAAGAGATTGTTGTTCCTTCTTTATGCCCAAATCCTTCTTCAAAGAAGGAACGTCTACTGCACAACCTGGATGTAGTCCGGGCTCTAAAATTTTACTTGCAGGCAACTAAGGAATTCCGACAAACGTCTTCTCTGTTTGTCATTTACTCTGGGCAGAGGAGAGGTCAAAAAGCTTCCGCTACCTCTCTTTCTTTTTGGCTTCGTAGCATAATTCGTTTAGCTTATGAGACTGCTGGACAGCAGCCCCCTGAAAGAATTACAGCTCATTCTACTAGAGCTGTGGCTTCCACTTGGGCCTTCAAGAATGAGGCCTCTGTTGAACAGATTTGCAAGGCTGCAACTTGGTCTTCGCTTCATACTTTTTCCAAATTTTACAAATTTGACACCTTTGCTTCATCGGAGGCTATTTTTGGGAGAAAGGTTCTTCAGGCAGTGGTTCCTTCTGTATAAAGAGTCTGCCTATCCCTCCCGTCATCCGTGTACTTTTGCTTTGGTATTGGTATCCCAGAAGTAATGATGACCCGTGGACTGATCACACTTAACAGAAGAAAACATAATTTATGCTTACCTGATAAATTCCTTTCTTCTGTAGTGTGATCAGTCCACGGCCCGCCCTGTTTTTAAGGCAGGTAAATATTTTTTAATTTATACTCCAGTCACCACTTCACCCTTGGCTTTTCCTTTCTCGTTGGTCCTTGGTCGAATGACTGGGAGTGACGTAGAGGGGAGGAGCTATATGCAGCTCTGCTGGGTGAATCCTCTTGCACTTCCTGTAGGGGAGCAGTTAATATCCCAGAAGTAATGATGACCCGTGGACTGATCACACTACAGAAGAAAGGAATTTATCAGGTAAGCATAAATTATGTTTTTCCAGTTCCTCTTTTCGTATGCTATTTACTCCTTCTTTTTTTTTTTTTTTTTTTTTACACCTCACTACTTGGCTATATGTTAAACTGAGGTATGAGTGAGGTGGGAGGTGTATTTATAGGCATTTTAAGGTTTGGGAAATGTAGGAATGTATATCCCATACGTCACTAGCTCATGGACTCATGGAGCCCTTTTTTATTGGTGGATGAATTTATCCATAAATAAGCAAGAATAACCCAGGTTATTCACCAAAAATGGGCCGGCATCTAAACTTACATTCTTGCATTTCAAATAAAAGATACCAAGAGAATGAAGAAAATTTGCTAATAGGAGTAAATGAGAAATTTGCTTAAAATTGCATGCTCTATCTGTATCATGAAAGAAAAAAATTGGGTTCAGTGTTCCTTTAAGCTTAATAAATCTGTTCTAAGAAATTGGTGGGTTGCTGCTCCTTTTGTTTCGTGATTACTCTTGGGGTATTGTGCTTTACCCTAGGAGCTGTGGTGCTCAGGTACTGGAAGATTTTGGATTGTATTGGCTCAAAAAAGTGATTCACAAGGCTTACTTGAAGGCGGGAAAGTCTTGCAGCTCTTTCTACAAGAGTGGTTGCAACATGGTTTAATTTTTTTTATATTATGAGTCTTTGTAGTTGATTTGCAAAGCTGCAACTTGTCACCTCTGCAAACTTTTTGCTTTTTTTTGTTTTGCTTCTATGCAATCAGCTTTTGGCAGCAAAGTCCTTCAGGCCAGAAAAATTTTCCACCCTTTCCGTAAGCTAGACCTTTTAGCTTAAGTATTAATCCAATGTTATGGAAGACTGTGGACCATAATCATTTTACAAAATAAAATAAAAAATTATGCTTACCTGACAAATTATTTTCTTTCAGAATCAATGTTGGTCCACAGGCCCTGCCGGTTTTAGTCTTTACGTGACAGTTCTAATGACACCTCTACAGACTCTGCTTTGTCTTTCCTACTTATCTGTTTCCTTTTCTCTACTCTGCTATATGTTAAACTAAGAGAGAGCTAGGAGGTGGGAGGATTTTAAGATCTGAGGACTATAGACCATCATCATTCCGAAAGAAAATAATTTATCGGGTAAGCAAAAATTTTGTATACAGACAACCATTTTGGGCTAGATTACAAGTGAAGCGTTATTTAGTGCTTGTGCGCTAACTGCACTAGAAGTAAGCTATTTGTGTGCGTCGGTTGGGCTCGTATTAAAAGTTAAAAGTTTTTGCTTGCAGGCTAAACCAATGTGCGCAAAAAAATGAACTTACAATATTGCGCGCACATTAACCTTACCCCCCCCCCATAGAAGTTGCTAACCCGAACGCATATTCTTAGTGCACTAACCCGACATGAAAATATGAATATTTAACATTCCAATGTTCCTCACATAGCAGAATATGTTCTACTTATTCATAAATACATATTTCTTTCCAATGGCATGGAGAGTCCACAAATCATTCATTACTGTTGGCAATTTCAACGCCTGGCCAACATGAGGAGGCAGACAAAACTTACAAGTATCCCTCCCACTTCCCCTACTCCCCCAGTCATTCTTTGCCTCTGTTACTTGGGGGTTACCTCAGAGCGGACCTTCTACTTCAGGGTCCTTTCCTTACCAAAATCTAGATTCTCTGAGGCTGACTGCGTGGAGATTGAACTTCTAGTCCTGTCTAAAAGAGTTTTTTCTGAAAGGGTCATTGATACTTTGATCCAGACTCGTAAAGCCAGTTACTCGTCGAATGTATCACAGGGTGTGGCGTACCTACCTATCCTAGTGTGAAGCTCAAGATTTCCCTTGGCACTAGGTGATAATTCCTCGTACAGGTATACCTCGCTCATACAGCGGGTTAGGGACCAGAGCCCCTATGTAAAGTGAAAACCGCCTTAAAGTGAAACAACATTGTTTTAGATTTCTTTTCACTTGCTAGTGTGTTTAAAAATGTGAAAACCTGTTTGAACTAATATAATATATATATATATATATATATATATATATATATATAATGTGTTTAATTGAACACCAGCACAGAATTCAATAAAAACTGTACCTGTAAAATAGTGACAATTAAAGTAGTAACATTTGCCAGACTACAACACTGAGACATAACAACTTTTCTCGCAATCTCACGATGAGTACCACACTGTTTCAAAATCATTGGAGGTTGAACTTCAATACCTGTATTCTGTTGTTTCTCTTAGAGGATTTGGAGAAGGGTTTGTCAGCTAGTTCTCTCAAGGTAATGATTTCTGCTCTCTCAATGTTACACAAGAAGTTAGCTAGTCTTCCAGACATTCAGTCTTTTGTTCAGGCCCTGGTTAGAATCAGGCCTGTGTTTAAACCTGTTGTTCCTCCTTGGAGTCTTAAAAGGATAGTAAAGTCCAAATTGGTGGTTCAGACAATACGGGAATGAGCTGGGTACGTCCTAATTAAGTGTTCTTTGTTGTACTGACTAGTGATTGTAAGGCATTATTGGATCACTGTAACTGCATTAGTAACATGGTAGGGACTTCTGATTATATATCATGATTATTTATCACTATTAGCTAGTACAATTATTTATAACATGTATCTAAGTATACAACTCCCTATGTCTTGCACATTACTATTTGAACTTGTTACATGAATCTTACTGGGATTTAGCGATCTAACACTTCATTCGGCTTGTATAGTGTTGGCATATAAAATGTAATATACACTGTGCCTGCAGCCAATTCGTCTTATATATATGTATGTACCTATTAATCTTGTATGTTCACACAATGATTGCTTTGTGCTTTCACTTTGGGATTGTCTATATTGTATTAGATATTGGTTAATTTGTATCTTCATTTGTATATACTTTGGTGGTACAGTAGCTGGCTGCCTAGACAACCATTTTGGCACAATTTCTGTTCACTGGGGAGGGTCCTAGAGGGTATAAATGTTTGCTAGTCACATTTCATTGTTGGTCTAAAGGGGAGCTGTCCCCGAAACGTTGCGTAAATAAAAGCTACTATTGCTATTCTTTAAGACCAATGAGTGCTGTCTTCGATTACACACACACACATATATATATATATATATATATATATATATATATATATATATATATATATATATATATATATATATATATGTATGTTTATAATAAATTAAATAAAATAAAAATATATATATATATATATTTTAATATTTTTATTTGACTGAAAATGAGCCCTGCTCCTGTCCAGGAATCCAATACAGGCATACTAGCAATTGGGGTGGGGGGCTGCTCCTTTCAGAAATGCTGTGCCTTACTGATATAAAATACATTGTAGATGCAGTTAAGTTAACCCAGCAGCAGAGGGGACTGCAGTTTTAGCCTTTTTGGGAGCTGTGGGGTTAACTGCATCTGCTATGTATTTGAGCCTTTTCTCAGAGGAGCAGGAAATTGTGTGAGAGCTTCCATAATGATTACATACCCTAAGTTTCAGACTGCAGACGTCCCTAGGGGGAAATATAAGTAATTGGCTTTCTCTCCTCGTTATTCCTACATGGGCTCTGCTTTTAGACTTCTAGATTGATCGGCTGTTACTGAGACCAGAAAGTGAAAGTAAAACAGCCATTTTACAAATGTGTGCTAAAAGCAACCACTAGATGGAGCTGGTTTGAAAGAAATCACAAACAAATCAATGCATTACAGCCACTTCTGAGGATTTTTTTTTTAGGAAAAAATCGCATATGTGAATAATCGTGCAGCCCTAATAAAAAAAATATAAATATATATATATATATATATATATCACACACACACACGTCCTATGTTAAAGCTCTTTGCCTAACTTTTTTTTTTTTCTTCTAACATCTGAAACCTCATACTTTTTTGAGCCTTTATAACTTTTTTTTTTTTTTTTTTTGTGCAACATTTTTTTAAATATAATTTTATTAAATGGTGTTATGAGTGTAACACTGCTTTTAAAAGTAATTTTGAGGTGTTGTGCAACTTTTTATTTGAGCGTAACAGTTAACCAGAGCTCTAAAGTTGCACTAACCCGATACGTGTTAATTTCAAATGCATTTAAGCGATCAAGTTTACATTCAACTTCCATAAACCCGAGTTATCGCTTGTGCGCAAACTATAGCATGCCACTCATCAGCTTGCCCTTTATGGGAATTTACATTTTGAGTCCCTTTACTAGAGGATTCTGAAGGTCCCTTTTTAAATAGATTTACTTAAACCCTAAGGAAATTCTGGGCAAAAGCTGTTCTTCAGAATTTTGTGTAATACATTGTTTTGTAGCAGGTCTTTCCAAGTAGGAAGGACAAACCTCTTTCCTATTGTTGCTGAGGGCCATGTCTTTCATGGACATGTTGAACTACTGAACTGGCCCATATTAAAGGTACACATTTAACAATTGTTAATTCAAAGCCATATGACAGAACACACTTTAAAAAAAAAAAAAAAAAAAAAAAATAAAAAAAAATATATATATATATATATATATATATATATATATATATATATATATATATATATATATTGTGTGTGTTTTAATTTATGCACTACATATACAATAAATAAATGGTTTAAGAACATTTAAAACTGTCAATTTGCAGTTCCGGGACACACCCTTTCAAAGGTATTTTTTTTTTACATTTTTTTATTTCTTTGCTGTGACTACTTAGAGGCAGGTATAAACAAGTTCCTGCCCATATCACCCAATAAATGTGCAGCATGTTGGAGTCTCTGGGTTCTGCATTCTTCGGAATATGCACTCCAGCCTGTCAGAGGGGAGTAGGGCTGGGCGATACGGCTGAAAAAAAAATTCGCAATTTAAAAAAACAAACAAAAAAAAAAGCGATTGTGATTTAATCGCAATTTTATTAAAAATTACTATAACACCTTCATTTTTCAATAAAATGTTTATTTAACACTACAGAGTCTTACCGTACATGTTTCTCAATGTCCAATGCACTCTTGGAGCATAAAAATACAAAACACAAAAGAGGTTTAAAAAAAAAAATCAAAAAAAAAAATCAGTAAGGCACTATAAAGTATTTGTACAATACTCACTTTATTGCTCACAACTTTGAGCTGTCCCACCGCCACACCACTGCTTGACCACCACCACACTACTCCCAGATGACTCCCACACACTCTTCAATCTCTTCCAAAATGGCTGTTTTGCGGGCATTCTCAGGTCCGCCCACGGCCGCACACTGGTCTGCCACTCATCCTCCCTCTCTGCCTCCGTTTTCAGGACAATCTGAGGATTTATTTTTAAAAAAAAAAAGAAATTGCATACTCTCGTGATTTTAAAACCGCAGCGATTAATCGTTCAGCCCTAGAGGGGAGTGTGAACACTACTATTTTCAGAGTTAAGTTAAAGGAAAGGCAAGCAAAATAAATAGTGCATTGCAAAGTTTTTTTTTTTTTTTTTTTTTATAATTTTGCTTAATGAAACTCTTTGGCCTAGATTCCAAGTGGATCGCTATTGATGGTATAGGGCCGCTTTCAGAATAATGCACAATCTGGTATTACAATTCCATGGTAAAACAGAATTACCAGAGAATGTTTAACGTTGCGGGCACTATACTTTCAATGAAT
Source organism: Bombina bombina (assembly GCF_027579735.1). Lineage (NCBI taxonomy): Eukaryota > Metazoa > Chordata > Amphibia > Anura > Bombinatoridae > Bombina > Bombina bombina. The sequence continues at coordinate 721,111,429 of NC_069501.1, read as the reverse complement.
AGCACTGCCTCTCTAAACGTTGCGATCTCAATACAACTGCAATAAAAAAACATTTCTGCGACTGGAGTAAAGTGTGAGGGAAAGAATACAAGTATAACAAAACACATGTAAAGCATAATAAAATAAAGTATATCAAACATATAGGTATACAGGGAGTGCAGAATTATTAGGCAAGTTGTATTTTTGAGGATTAATTTTATTATTGAACAACAACCATGTTCTCAATGAACTCATTAATATCAAAGCTGAATAGTTTTGGAAGTAGTTTTTAGTTTGGTTTTTAGTTATAGCTATTTTAGGGGGATATCTGTGTGTGCAGGTGACTATTACTGTGCATAATTATTAGGCAACTTAACAAAAAACAAATATATACCCATTTCAATTATTTATTTATTTATTTTTACCAGTTAAACCAATATAACATCTCAACATTCACAAATATACATTTCTGACATTCAAAAACAAATCAGTGACCAATATAGCCACCTTTCTTTGCAAGGACACTCAAAAGCCTGCCATCCATGGATTCTGTCAGTGTTTTGATCTGTTCACCATCAACATTGCGTGCAGCAGCAACCACAGCCTCCCAGACACTGTTCAGAGAGGTGTACTGTTTTCCCTCCTTGTAAATCTCACATTTGATGATGGACCACAGGTTCTCAATGGGGTTCAGATCAGGTGAACAAGGAGGCCATGTCATTAGATTTTCTTCTTTTATACCCTTTCTTGCCAGCCACGCTGTGGAGTACTTGGACGCGTGTGATGGAGCATTGCCCTGCATGAAAATCATGTTTTTCTTGAAGGATGCAGACTTCTTCCTGTACCACTGCTTGAAGGTGTCTTCCAGAAACTGGCAGTAGGACTGGGAGTTGAGCTTGACTCCATCCTCAACCCGAAAAGGCCCCACAAGCTCATCTTTGATGATACCAGCCCAAACCAGTACTCCACCTCCACCTTGCTGGCGTCTGAGTCAGACTGGAGCTCTCTGCCCTTTACCAATCCAGCCACGGGCCCATCCATCTGGCCCATCAAGACTCACTCTCATTTCATCAGTCCATAAAACCTTAGAAAAATCAGTCTTGAGATATTTCTTGGCCCAGTCTTGACGTTTCAGCTTGTGTGTCTTGTTCAGTGGTGGTCGTCTTTCAGCCTTTCTTACCTTGGCCATGTCTCTGAGTATTGCACACCTTGTGCTTTTGGGCACTCCAGTGATGTTGCAGCTCTGAAATATGGCCAAACTGGTGGCAAGTGGCATCTTGGCAGCTGCACGCTTGACTTTTCTCAGTTCATGGGCAGTTATTTTGCGCCTTGGTTTTTCCACACGCTTCTTGCGACCCTGTTGACTATTTTGAATGAAACGCTTGATTGTTCGATGATCATGCTTCAGAAGCTTTGCAATTTTTAGAGTGCTGCATCCCTCTGCAAGGTATCTCACTATTTTTGACTTTTCTGAGCCTGTCAAGTCATTCTTTTGACCTATTTTGCCAAAGGAAAGGAAGTTGCCTAATAATTATGCACACCTGATATAGGGTGTTGATGTCATTAGACCACACCCCTTCTCATTACAGAGATGCACATCACCTAATATGCTTAATTGGTAGTAGGCTTTCGAGCCTATACAGCTTGGAGTAAGACAACATGCATAAAGAGGATGATGTGGTCAAAATACTAATTTGCCTAATAATTCTGCACTCCCTGTGTGTATATATATATATATATATATGTGTGTGTGTGTGTGTGTATATATACTGCATGTATGTTTGTATACATTTTATTGCACAAATTATCATTCAATACATTTGTTAGACTATTCAATTAATTTGGGCTTTGGATAGCAGAAATTTACATATTTAGAAAATATTACACTGCCCCCACCCAGCTACCTCATAATGCCACACAGCTTGTAAAATTTTCTGTGGAGAACACAGAAAAAATAAATAAATATATTTCTCTTGTAAAGGTGTATCCAGTCCACGGGTTCATCCATTACTTGTAGGATATTCTCCTTCCCAACAGGAAGTTGCAAGAGGACACCCACAGCAGAGCTGTCTATATAGCTCCTCCCATAACTGCCACCCCCAGTCATTCTCTTGCAACTCTCGACAAGATAGGAAGTGTAAGAGAGATGTGGTGACTTAGTGTAGGTTTTACCTTCAATCAAGAGTTTGTTATTTTTAAACGGTACCGGCGTTGTACTGTTTTACTCTCAGGCAGAAATTGGAAGAAGAATCTGCCTGGAGGTTGATGATCTTAGCAGTTTGTAACTAAGGTCCATTGCTGTTCTCACACATAACTGAAGAGTATGGAAAGAATACTTCAGTTGGGGGGTCGGTTTTCAGATTTCCTGCTTTGAGGTATGTTCAGTATATTTATTTCTAGAGAGATGATAAGGTCTAGAAAATGCTGACAGAGCCTTGTATATTTGAGATAAGCCTGATGCAGTGATTTAACAACGACTGGGATCATGCTTACAAAAAAGGGTAATATTCATGTTTATACTCATATTACTTCGATTACTCCTAGGAGTACTTTTTTAAGGCCCTCTGACATCGAGTGCATGGTGGGAGGGGCCTATTTTTGCGCTCTAAATGCGCAGTTGATATTCAGACTGAGACATCCAGCTTCCCTAAAGGAGTCCTCTGGCATCTAGGACCACTATAGAGGGTTTTTTTCTGCAAAAATCGTGTTTAAGGGCAGGTAGGAGCCACAGCAGAGCTGTGGCAGTGTGTTTGACTGTTTATAAACGGTTTTAACGTTTTTTAAATCCGGTTTGGGGCCTAAGGGGTTAATCATCCATTTGCAAGTGGGTGCAATGCTGCTTTAGTCCCTTATACACACTGCAAAAGTATTAAAAAGTAATAAACTCTACGAAATTTTTACAGTTTATGTGGTAGTTTTTTCTCTTAAAGGCACAGTACCGTTTTCACATTTATTAAAGTGTTTTCTAACTTGCTGGTCTCATTACTAGTCTGTTAAACATGTCTGACATAGAGGAAACTCCTTCTTCATTATGTTTAGAAGCCATTGTGGAACCCCCTCTTAGAATGTGTACCAAATGTACTGACCTTTCTATAAGTTATAAAGTCCATATTTTGGCATTTAAAGATTTATCACCAGAGGTTTCTCAGACTGACAAAAGGGAGGTTAAACCACCTAGCTCTCCACATGTGTCAGAACCTATTTCTCCCGCTCAAGTGACACCAAGTACATCTGGCGCGTCCAATGCGTTTACCTTACAAGACATGGCGGCAGTTATGAATCATACCCTCACAGAGGTATTGTCCAAACTGCCAGGGTTACGAGGAAAGCGAGACAGCTCTGGGGCTAGAACAAATACAGAGCTTTCTGACGCTTTAGTAACTATGTCCGATATACCCTCACAATATGCAGAAGCCGAAGCAGGAGAGCTTCTATTTGTGGTTGACATTTCTGATTCAGGGAAGGCGTTACTTCAGCCTGACTCTGAAATGACAGCGTTTAAATTTAAGCTTGAACACCTCCGCTTGTTGCTCAGGGAGGTTTTAGCGACTCTGGATGACCGTGACCCCATTGTAGTCCCAGAGAAATTGTGTAAAATGGACAAATACTTTGCAGTGCCTGTTTACACTGACGTTTTTCCAGTCCCTAAGAGGTTTTCAGAAATTATTACTAAGGAATGGGATAGACCAGGTGTACCGTTCTCTCCCCCTCCTGCTTTTAAAAAGATGTTTCCTATAGATGCCGCAACACGAGACTCGTGGCAGACGGTCCCTATGGTGGAAGGAGCAGTCTCTACCCTAGCTAAGCGTACAACTATCCCCGTTGAGGACAGTTGTGCTTTCCTAGATCCAATGGATAAAAAATTAGAGGGTTTCCTTAAGAAAATCTTTATACAACAAAGTTTTATTCTCCAGCCTCTTGCATGCATTGCCCCAGTCACTGCTGCAGCGGCTTTCTGGTTCGAGTCTCTTAAGAAGGCTCTACAGGTGGAGACCCCGTTAGATGATATTCTAGACAGGGTTAAAGCTCTTAAGTTAGCTAATTCATTTATTTCTGATGCCGTTTTTCATTTAACAAAGCTAACGGCTAAGAATTCAGGTTTTGCCATTCAGGCGCGTAGGGCGCTATGGCTTAAATCCTGGTCAGCTGACGTTACTTCAAAGTCTAAGCTTCTCAAGATCCCCTTCAAAGGGCAGACCCTTTTCGGGCCTGGACTGAAGGATATCATTTCTGATATTACTGGAGGAAAAGGTCACGCCCTTCCTCAGGATAGGTCCAACAAATTAAGGACCAAACAGACTAATTTTCGTTCCTTTCGAAACTTCAAGAGTGGCGCAGCTTCAACTTCCTCTAATGCAAAACAAGAGGGAAATTTTGCCCAGTCCACACCAGTCTGGAGACCTAACCAGGCTTGGAACAAGAGTAAGCAGGCCAAAAAATCTGCTGCTGCCTCTAAGACAGCATGAAGGAGTAGCACCGGATCTAGTTGGGGGCAGACATTCTCTCTTCGCCCAGGCTTGGGCAAGAGACGTCCAGGATCCCTGGGCATTAGAGATTGTTTCCCAGGGATATCTTCTGGACTTCAAAGCTTCATCTCCAAAGGGGAGATTTCATCTCTCACAATTATCTGCAAACCAGATAAAGAGAGAGGCATTCTTACGTTGCGTTCAAGACCTACTGGTTATGGGAGTGATCCACCCAGTTCCAACTATAATCTGTTTATAGTTCCCAAAAAAGAGGGAACTTTCAGACCAATTTTGGATCTCAAGATCCTAAACAAATTTCTCAGGGTCCCATCCTTCAAGATGGAGACTATTCGAACCATCCTACCTATGATCCAAGAGGGTCAATATATGACTACCGTGGACTTAAAGGATGCTTATCTCCACATTCCGATACAGAGATCATCATCAGTTCCTCAGGTTCGCCTTTCTAGACAGGCATTACCAGTTTGTGGCTCTTCTCTTCGGGTTAGCCACGGCACCAAGGATCTTTACGAAGGTTCTAGGGTCCCTACTGGCGGTTCTAAGGCCATGAGGCATAGCAGTGGCTCCTTACCTAGACAACATTCTGATACAGGCGTCGATTTTTCAAATCGCCAAGTCCCATACGGACATTGTTCTGGTATTCCTGAGGTCTCACGGGTGGAAGGTGAACGAAGAAAAGAGTTCTCTCTCTCCCCTCTCACAAGAGTTTCCTTCCTAGGAACTCTGATAGATTCAGTAGAAATAAAAAAATTTCTGACAGAGGTCAGGTTGTCAAAACTTTTAACTTCCTGCCGTGCTCTTCATTCCACTTCTTGGCCGTCAGTGGCTCAGTGTATGGAGGTAATCGGCCTAATGGTAGCGGCAATGGACATAGTTCTGTTTGCCCGCCTACATCTCAGACCACTGCAACTTTGCATGCTCAATCAGTGGAATGGGGACTACACAGATTTGTCTCCTCGGAAAAATCTGGATCAAGAGACCAGGGATTCTCTTCTCTGGTGGCTATCTCGGGTCCATCTGTCCAGGGGAATGAGTTTCCGCAGGCCAGAATGGACTATAGTGACGACAGATGCCAGCCTTCTGGGCTGGGGTGCAGTCTGGAACTCTCTGAAGGCTCAGGGTTCGTGGACTCAGGAGGAAGCCCTCCTTCCGATAAACATTCTGGAACTAAGAGCGATATTCAATGCTCTTCAGGCTTGGCCTCAGCTAGCTGCGGTCAGGCTCATCAGATTTCAGTCGGACAACATAACGACTGTAGCCTATATCAACCATCAGGGGGGAACAAGGAGCCCCCTGGCAATGTTGGAGGTTTCAAAGATAATTCTATGGGCAGAGGTTCACTCTTGCCATCTCTCAGCTATCCATATCCCAGGAGTAGAGAACTGGGAGGCGGATTTTCTAAGTCGGCAGACTTTTCATCCAGGGGAGTGGGAGCTCCATCCGGAGGTATTTGCCCAGCTGATTCAACTATGGGGCAAACCAGAACTGAATCTCATGGCGTCTCGTCAGAACGCCAAGCTTCCTTGTTACGGTTCCAGGTCAAGGGATCCCCAGGCAGCGCTGATGGATGCTCTAGCAGCGCCCTGGTCCTTCAGCCTGGCTTATGTGTTTCCACCATTTCCTCTGCTCCCTCGTCTGATTGCCAAGATCAAGCAGGAGAGAGCTTCAGTGATTTTGATAGCTCCTGCGTGGCCACGCAGGATTTGGTATGCAGATCTGGTGGACATGTCATCCTTTCCACCATGGACTCTGCAGCTGAGGCAGGACCTTCTACTTCAAGGTCCCTTCAAACATCCAAATCTAATTTCTCTGCGTCTGACTGCATGGAGATTGAACGCTTGATTTTATCAAAGCGTGGTTTTTCCGAGTCATTGATACCTTAATTCAGGCTTGAAAGCCTGTCACCAGGAACATCTATCATAAGATATGGTGTGAATCCAAGGGTTACTCATGGAGTAAGGTCAGGATTCCTAGGATATTCTTTCTCCAAGAAGGATTGGAGAAGGGATTGTCAGCTAGTTCCTTAAAGGGGCAGATTTCTGCTCTGTCTATTCTTTTGCACAAACGTCTGGCTGAGGTTCCAGACGTTCAGGCGTTTTGTCAGGCTTTGGTCAGAATCAAGCCTGTGTTTAAACCTGTCGCTCCGCCATGGAGTTTAAATTTATTTCTTAAAGTTCTTCAAGGGGTTCCGTTTGAACCTTTGCATTCCATAGATATTAAACTTTTATCTTGGAAAGTTCTGTTTTTAGTAGCTATCTCCTCGGCTCGAAGAGTTTCGGAGTTATCTGCTTTACAGTGTGATTCCCCTTATCTGATTTTACATGCAGATAAGGTAGTTTTACGTACCAAACCTGGGTTTCTTCCTAAGGTGGTATCTAATAAGAATATCAATCAGGAGATTGTTGTTCCTTCATTATGTCCTAATCCTTCTTCAAAGAAGGAATGTCTGTTACAAAATCTTGATGTGGTTCGTGCTTTAAACTTTTATTTACAAGCTACAAAGGATTTTCGTCAAAAATCTGCTTTGTTTGTTATCTACTCTGGACAGAGGAGAGGCCAAAAGGCTTCGGCAACTTATCTTTCTTTTTGGCTAAGAAGCTTAATCCGTTTAGCTTATGAGACTGCTGGCCAGCAGCCTCCTGAAAGACTTACAGCTCATTCTACTAGAGCAGTAGCTTCCACATGGGCTTTTAAAAATGAGGCTTCTGTTGAACAGATTTGTAAGGCGGCGACTTGGCCTTCGCTTCATACCTTTTCTAAATTCTACAAATTCGATACTTTTGCTTCCTCGGAGGCTATTTTTGGGAGAAAGGTCTTACAGGCAGTGGTGCCTGCCTTGTCCCTCCCTTCATCCGTGTCCTAAAGCTTTGGTATTGGTATCCCACAAGTAATGGATGAACCCGTGGACTGGATACACCTTTACAAGAGAAAACAAAATGTATGCTTACCTGATAAATTTATTTCTCTTGTGGTGTATCCAGTCCACGGCCCGCCCTGTCATTTTTAGGCAGGTGTTTTTTTATTTTTAAACTACAGTCACCACTGCACCCTATAGTTTCTCCTTTTTTCTTGCTTGTCTTCAGTCGAATGACTGGGGGTGGTAGTTAGGGGAGGACCTATATAGACAGCTCTGCTGTGGGTGTCCTCTTGCAACTTCCTGTTGAGAAGGAGAATATCCCACAAGTAATGGATGAACCCGTGGACTGGATACACCACAAGAGAAATAAATTTATCAGGTAAGCATACATTTTGTTATTTGTGCTCATAAGTTTACATACCCTGGCACAATTTATGATTTCTTGGCCATTTTTCAGAGAATATGAATGATAACACAAACTTTTCTTTCATTCATGGTTAGTGTTTGGCTGAAGTCATTTATAATCAATCAGCTGTGTTTACTCTTTTTAAATCATAATGACAACAGAAATTACCCAAATGACCCTGATCAAAAGTTTACATACCTGGTGATTTTGGCCTGATAACATGCACACAAGTTGACACAGAGGTTTGAATGGCTATTACAGGTAACCATTCTCACCTGTGATCTGTTTGCTTGTAATTGTGGTGTGTGTGTGTAAAAGGTCAATAAGTTTCTGGACTCCTGACACAGACCCTTGCATCCTTCATCCAGTGCTGCACTGACGTTTCTGGATATTGAGTCATTTGGAAAGCAAAAGAATTGTGAAAGGATCTGCGGGAAAAGGTAGTTAAACTGTATAAAACAGGAAAGGGATATAAAAAGATATATATTGAGAATGCTAATCAGCAGTGTTCAAACACTAATCAAGAAGTGGAAATGAGGGGTTCTGTTAAAACCAAACCACGGTCAGGTAGGCCAACTAAAATTTCAGCCACAACTGCCAGGAAAATTGTTTGGGATGCAAAGAAAAACCCACAAATAACTTCAGGTGAAATACAGGACTCTCTGAAAACATGTGGTGTGGCTGTTTCAAGATACACAATAAGGAGGCACTTGAAGAAAGATGGACTGCATGGTCGAGTCGCCACAAGAAAGCCATTTCTACGCAAATGCCACAAAGTATCCCGCTTACAATACGCCAAACAGCACAGAGACAAGCCTCAAACCTTCTGCAGGGCATATGAATAGACCGGTCCGGTCCCAATGGCGACCTAAATTTCTTGCGGGCAAATAAAATTTTTAAGTTACCAGCCCGAGCGGCGACCTGACATTTTTAAGTGGGATATAAGAAGCAATAATAAAAAATGTCAAATTGCCTTTCACATATGCGCACACACGGGAAAGGAAGGTAGAAAGGGGAGGTTCCTTCTGTTAAATGCATTCAAAGACCTCCCCTTATCTCCATGGCTCTTGGTCTCTTCCTTGTCAGTTGCTACTTCCCACCCCTAAGGTTGTCTGTGCGGGAAGACATCCTGCTAGAGCAGTGAGTGTTTCTTCTCTGTGTGTGTATGAATGAATGAAGTATGGGTTAAAGTGACTATATAGTTATGGTAGGCAGCTTGCTCACATACATTATGCCGACATACTCCAGGGTCCTCTGCAGTACATCAGCACAATGTACACAAGCAAGCTGCCTACCATAACAATATAGAGCAGTGCACAATTTTTCTGGACGCTATTGATGCTCCCAGTCAAATATGCTAGTGCAGCACTGACAGTCGTGCTAGTAGTGGAAAGGCAGCCAGGCAGAAAGGGGGAAAAAATGTGTTTTTAACATGCTCGTTATGTCAAAGCACTATATGTTGAAGGGTGGCAGCATTAAATATACTTAGTTAATCGTAACCCCACATATGCTGAAGTAGAAAAAAGCTCAATTATATATATATATATATATATATATATATATATATATATATATATATATATTATTATTATTATTATTATTATTATTATTATTATTATTATTATTATTATTATTATTATTATTATTATTATTATTATTATTATTATTATTATTATTATTATTTTTTATTTATTTTTTTTCCTTAGGGGAAAATAAGTCAAGACGGTACATACAGTATTACAAAGATAGTATCCCTGTTTTTTTTCTACCTGGTAATCGAAAAATTATTTTCTAAAGTTAAAGCCTTTTTATTAATGCTCAAGTCCCAAGTAGTAAGCAGCTTGCAAAGCATTCAAATTGGGACTTCTGTCTGCAATGCATGTGAGATTACAATAACACCATTTATATTGCCTTTTTAAATAAGATATATACACACTACATGCAGATAAGCATGGGCGACTAAAGTTTCTTGCGGGCTGGTAAGTTTTGTGATCTACTCGCCCAGTGGGCGAGGGAAGTTTTTGGGTATTCATAGGCCTTGCTTCTGGCACAAAGTCATTTGGAGTGATGAGACCAAAATTTAGCTTTTTGGCCACAACCATAAATGCTACATTTGGAGAGGAGTCGACAAGGCCTATGATGATGGGTACACCATTCCTACTGTGAAACACAGAGGAGAATCGCTGATGTTTTGGGGATGTGTGAGCTACAAAGGCACAGGAAATTTTTGGTCAGAATTGATGGCAAGATGAATGCAGTATGTTATCAAAAAATACTGGAGGAAAATTTGCATTTATCAGCCCGGAAGCTGCGCATGCAACGTACTTGGACATTCCAACATGACAATGATCCTAAACACAAGGCCAAGTCGACCTGTCATTGGCTACAGCAGAATAAAGTAAAGGTTCTGGAGTAGCCATCTCAGTCTCCTGACCACAACATCATTGCGCCACTCTGGGGAGATCTCAAACGTGCAGTTCCTGCAAGACAGCCCAAGAATTTACAGGAACTGGAGGCTTTTTGCCAGGAAGAATGGGCAGCTTTACCATCTGAGAAGATAAAGAGCCAAATCCACGAAAGACTTCAAGCTGTCATTGATGTTAAAGGGGGCAATACACGATATTAAGAACTGGGGTATGTAAACTTTTGATCAGGGTCATTTAGGTAGTTTCTGTTGTCATTATGGTTTAAAAGGAGTAAACGCAGTTGATTGATAATAAATGGCTTCAGCCAAACGCTAACCATGAGTGAAAGAAAAGTTTTTATGTTGCTATTCATATTCTCTGAAAAATGGCCAAGAAATCATAAATTCTGCCAGGGTATGTAAACTTATATATATATATATATATATATATATATATATATATATATATATATATATATATATATATATATATATATATATATATATATATATATATATATATATATATTAGAAATAAAAGAGATCAGCGCTAGAAGTTTATGAGTGTGCTGTTGGTCTTAATATATCTTCCCATCCACTACTGGAAAATATATGTATATGCAGGACCCTTGCTAGTTAAGCATCAAACAGTCTCATTCAGGCAAGTCTATGGATGTATATTATTCATTAATATCCATAATGCTAGTTCCTGTGTGCTGTGGAGGAGTAGGCTGCTCGTCTGAGAGAAGAAGAAAGATCCCCCGCAGGGCAAGGTTCCTCTTAGTGATCTAGAAGAGTGTGAGACAAAACAAGCGCCCAGAGGCACACTTCGTGTAGTACGTTTAGATAAATAACTTATACTTTAACAGTTGGAAAAAATCCGCTCTCACCTGGTTCAACCTCAGCTTATGAGGTATGTAATAAGCGCTTCTGTTTATATACTCAGGTCTCGTATCGTCCTCCTATAGGTCCTCAGGTCTCCAGTTCCTCCTTGAAGTCTGCAGAGTGTTCCTGGAGCTCTGCAGCCTATATTTAGAAGGGGACTAGGGCATAGGAGTACGGTAGTGTGTACTGTTTAAAATATACAACTACCAGGTGATAGAGATAAAAACAGGTGTTTATTTATATATATACACACAAAAAAAGTTTTTAACAGTGCAAGATAAAAGCCCCTACAGGTATTTCTTTGTAGGAGAAGATAGAGAAATATTCCACGTTTAGCAGAAAAACACTATAGAGCTGTAGTCATACAGGTGTTACATCCAGCATGCAGTGCTAGAAACACAAGTGACTAAATTGCTCTGATAAATATATAAACAAGTATGGAGCACCAAAGGATATTCGCAGATCTGCTTATATAAGTAGATATTAAAGCAGTCCAATCCTTTATGCAGCTCCGTGTAGATGTATAGGCACAGCGTGCAATGTCAGCGTGTGGCGGGGGCGGAGCCTAACGCGTTTCGTAACCAATGGGTTACTTCATCAGAGGTGTGGGCCGCCCCCCTACCTTGATCTATTTATACGCATTAGTGAGGCTAGTCTGCCTCCTGTGTGCCCCTCTATCGTCATTTTGAATAAGGGCAGACAAATTTGTGCTTATTTTGTATTTACAGAAAGTGTGCAATATTACTTAGACACGCAGTAATATCCCAAACATATAATCCATTGTGTACAAGGTCTACATGTTCTTTCAGAGAATGCTAAAACATATTAGTCTCCTCACATGTTTAAATCCTATGTCAAATTCCTTCAGCTGCAAAGCATACCAGCTAGTGAATTTACATAAGACAACATAATCTTAGAGGCATAGTTACACGTTTTAAGTTTTACACAGATTAAATAAAAAGTGATTAGATAAATAGAATCTATATATATAACATTTAAAACTTTATAAAATTATTTAAAACTTTAAAATAGTACATTGTAAAGAAGCATGTTATAAAATAATATTTCATAGGGTTCCCTGTTTTTATTATTATTACAGGACCACTTACAACCGCTGTTAGTTTGTAAGTAGATGATGGGTATATTGTTTTTGTATTTAAAACAATTTTTCTATAACTATCACAGCCTTTGTGTATAAAAGCTGATCTTTATTTATTATATTAGTATGTGTTTCTGTTTCTATTAATACGTATTAAGAATGGACACAATAAAATACTATCTTGGATTATTACAGAAAGGCTGCAAGGTCAATATCTCTGTTTAGCCCTTTGGGTTCTAGAGTTTCTAGTTTATGAATCCACATCGTCTCCCGTTTGCGTAATTCTAGGAGTCTACTACCCCCTCTTTTACCTGGTAGTATGTGGTCTATTGCTTTAATAAAAAATTCCTTGTTATTTTTTCCATGAACCTGAGAAAAGTGGGTTATTAGTGGGTTTTTAAGTATACCTGCCTCAATATTTTTCATATGCTCAAGGCAGCGAATTTTAAGACCCCGTGTCGTGCGCCCTATATACCTTTTTAGGGTTGCTGAATGTGCATTCTAACATGTAAACCACAAAGTCTGATTTGCAGTTTAGTAAGCCTTTAATGGGGTAATTGTCTCCCTTTGTCCCGCTATCAATATATTTGTTATACTTTTTCTCTTTGTGTGTATGTGCACAACAGACGCAGTTCTTTCTATAGCACTTATAGAAGCCTTGTAGATTCGTGATCTTACCACTACCTTTTTTCTTTGTTAATTGTGTATCGCTAGGTGCCAAGAAATTTTTCAAATTTTTATTTTTCTTATAGGTAACATTTGGTCTATTTCCTATAGTATCCTTAAGTATAGGGTCATTCTTTAGTATTGACCAATTCTTTTGTAATATATTTTTGATTTTCCAGTGTCCTTCATTGAATGTAGTGAATATATATATATATATATATATATATATATATATATATATATATATATATATATATATATATATATATATATATATATATATATATATATATATATATATATATATATATATATATAAAACAAAAGGATGCACTCTCAGGACTTTTCACAAAAAACCAATTTAATGGAACGTTTTCGGGGTTCACAACCCCTTCATCAGCATGCAAAACAAACAAAATTCAACTCTTTTATAGTGTTACATATCAATTACCACATATCAATCTAAGTGTCTCTCCAAAGGGAAAGTGCGCCAATTTTTCGAGTTTGGAACGCATATTGCGTTCCACTGTGTTATCCGAAACCGGAAGTTGTATTACCTCACTTCCGGTTTACGGATTCAATGAACAAAACGTGAAATAAAAGATAAAGTAGTGTATTCTACACTTTCAAACGTATTAATGTGACATACTAGTTTGGGGAACTTGTTATAACAGCAGTGTGCCACATTCTAATAAGTGCCAGGAAAATTGTGATGGATATACATTATCGAATGTTGCTACATCCGGTCGGCATAGAAACGGTGACCATGGCAATCATACACAATTCTGATTGCCAAAAGATGCCATAATTTATAATGGTATGCCAGCTGAATGGAACAACAATTGTCATAGTGCCATAAGTAACGTGTACTAAATAATATACAATCATATTGTATATGTAAAATGAATACTAAAAAATTGTATAGTTAAAAAATGAAAAATAAAAGTTAAAACATAAAAGTTGGACCATATGACAGTACCAATGTTTGGAATGGCAAGTTACAGACGTAATGTTGCAAATGTGAGTGATGTGGCTCATAATGTGTCGCCAGCATATTGCAGTAAAATGGCGTTAAACATATATAATGCTGCACTAAATTCACAAGCAAATGAAGATCAGATTAGAGCAATAGATATGTGTAACAGAATTGTAGGGCTGTGTTATTTGGGCTGCTTTTTCGTTAGGGCACAATTTTCAATTAGATTAAATTTTGACCATTAGGGGGTAATGGTTTACGTCGGCCAAAATATGCCAATGATCAAGTGAAGGGGGTAACCTTATTTCAGGATTCTAATTTCCAGTATAATCGCAAGGTAAGGATATATAAAAACAGATAATCTAGATAAGAATAATGGACATATAAAGCTCGTATAGATACTATCCACCTCTGCGATTCTTCAAGTGGATGTGACATTTTTTTAGTGTCCGTTTTTAAGACTGGTGGTGCATGTTAGAATAAATGGGTAATGGCTCACGGCGGACCAGGCTTCCACAGAGAAGGTGGAGACAGATGGTCCACCTAAACTGTGCCGTTAGGCGCACAACACTCACCCCTACACCTAGGGGAAACTGAAATGTGTGCCAAAACGGAGCCACCATGTCCACCTGGCATACCCCCAGTATGTAGCACCCCAGTTGTGGATCACATAATGCTCTTAAAGTCCGGCATGGTGTTCAGGCCACCTGGTTGTATTGTGCCTAATCTGAACATCCACTGGGCTTCTCGTCTCAGAAGTTGCTTATTCCGGTCGCCTCCCCGATCTAATGGGGGTATGTGGTCGATTAGAATATAGCGGATGGAAGATACAGAGTGTCCCTTGTTAGCGCAGTGTCGCGCTACTGGCTGTTCGGAATCGCCGTTTTTAAGTGCTGTCCTTATGGCGTGGCGATGATTAGCCATACGCTCAGGAAGTGTGCCAGAGGTCTTCCCTATGTAGAAACAAGAACATGGACAAAACAATAAATATATAACGTGAGTGGTGGTGCACGTTATGGAGTGCCGGATGGAGAATGTTCGATTAGTGTGTGGGTGATGGAAAACTTTAGTGCCCACTAGGCCATTACACGTTGTGCAGCCCAAACAACGATAGGAGCCCCTTATATTCCTTTTCATCCCAGTTGAGTAACACTGCTTGGGGTCCGTTTTCACCAGAAGATCTTTAAGATTAGTTCCCCGCTTGAATCCAACCATAGGTCGTAGGTTATGGGTAAATGTGAGTTTTGGGTCTGAAGACATAATTGGCCAATGCTGTCGAAGAATTTGGCCAATATTTTTTGTCACTGGAGTAAAAGTGGTGGACATAATGAGCTTGTCGCTAGCGTCCCTTTTTGGTTTGGGTATAATTAATTCTGTCTGTGTTAGCCTTGAAACCGATTCCACAGCATCATAGATTATCGGGATCTTGTAGCCCCTGTTCTGGAACTTCTCACCCACTCCTTTCAATTGGGAGACCCCCGTTACAGGATTCGAATTGTTACGCATTGTTCTTATGCATTGTGATTTTACAATGCCCTTTAATAGGGCTGGGGGATGGCAACTATCTGCCCTTAATATAGAGTTGCGATCGGTGGGTTTATGATACAATGTGGTTCCTAATTTGTTAGAATCCTTGAAAACTGTCAAGTCCAAGAAATGAATGGATGCAGTGTCAGCTGTCATCTTAAACTTGACATTGTCAGTAGTGTTATTAAACACATCAAACCATTTATGGAGTTCCTCCAGGCCTCCTCGCCACACCAAAAAAATGTCATCTATGTATCTGTAATAACAGATAATAGATACGTTCAACGTATTCCATAGATACATGTTTTCAAATTGTGACATATAAATGTTGGCGTACGAGGGGGCCATGGAGGAACCCATGGCTGTGCCGGCAGTTTGCAAATAAAAACTTTTTTCAAACCGAAAATAGTTTTTAAACAGACAGAATTCAATGAGGGACAGTAAAAATCCTACTGGGGGCCCCTCATAAAGGGTGTTACCCGTGAGGTGCTCTTGTATAGCCTTAAGTCCGTCAAGATGTGGTATAATGGTATACAGACTGTTGACATCCAGAGTGACGAGTAAATCATCTGGCTGGATGTCAACAGTCCGTATTTTACGAATGAAATCATTCGTATCCATAACGTAAGACCGTGTTGCTTTCACCACTGGCTGTAGGAGTACGTCCACATATTGTGCTATAGGTTGGGTAAGTGATTCCCTAGCTGACACAATGGGACGGCCCGGTGGGTGGTCTAATGTTTTATGGATTTTGGGGATTGAATATAAAATGGGTATCTTAGGGTATGTGGTAATGCAAAAGTCACGAATGTGCTCAGTTATGTACCCTTGTTCAAATCCCAATTCAATCAATTTGTCAAGTTGTATTTTGAATAGTGTAGTAGGGTCAGAAGTTAGCAATTTGTATGTCTGGGTGTCTGATAATTGCTTCAGGATGTCCTCTCTATAATCACTGTAATCTAAAAGAACAATGGCCCCGCCCTTGTCGGCGGGCCTGATGACTATAGAGGAGTCATTCTGGAGAGTTTTAATAGCCTTCAATTCATCTCTTGAGAGATTATGTTTCCATAGTGTATCTTTTCTTTCTGTGTCCAAGTCCTGTGATATCAACCTCAAAAATGTTTTGGTACTTGGACTGCTATTGCTGGGTTCAAAAGAACTAGGTACACTGCATTTAAGTTCAATATGGGACTTCTGTCTAGACGAATCTTTATTTTGGAAGAATTCTTTAATCTTAAGAGATCTATTTAATTTGTAAAGATCTAGTTTAAGGTCAAATTCGGAGATTAAAGTGCTCGGCACAAAAGATAGGCCTTTATTGAGAACTTTACGTTCATTATCAGTTAAGGCATGTGCACTCAAATTGACAATTATGTCCTCTGTCGTGGTCGTCTGGGGGGTCAGTGTCTGATACCCCGCCCGCCTGATATGGGGTCTGTTATGCCTCCCCCTCCCCGAGATCGTGTTGTTACCCCTAAAAAATGACTAGGGGTTGAGTGTGATCTGGGTTCATGTGAGGAGAATTGATCCTGATGCCTATGTTGACCAGGTGGAGTAAACGCAGTGCCAGAGGGGTTCCTATCGGCATCAGTGGAATCTTCACCACTCGTATCTACCGTGTCAAAGTGAACCCGTCTGGTTCTGTGTCTCCTCCTGGTCTGATTCCCCTGTGTGTTAGTCAGCCATTTGTACACTTTTCCCTGCGTGTAATCATTATTGACAGTCTCCAGTTTTTTATTTTTAAATGTGATTAAATCACTCTGGTATTTGTCAATTTGCAATTTAATTTTTGATAACCAGTTCTCTTGGGTGTCATTAGTGAGTGTGATACTATGTAAAGATTCAAATGTTTGTATTTCAGTCCTAACTTTACTAAGGATTGCAGTGACCTCTTCAATAACCAATAATATTAGGTCTAAAGAACACTTATTTAAG